>NC_056740.1:136839639-137184639 GCF_019279795.1 Protopterus annectens
TTGTCTATGCTTTATTGTTACGACGTACATTCTTCATATATATATATATATATATATATATATATATATATATATATGTGTGTGTGTGTGTGTGTGTGTGTGTGGTGTGTATATATATATATATATATATATATATATATATATATATGTATATATATATATATATATATATATATATATATATATATATATATATATATATAGACCAGATGGCTTAGTGGTTAAGGTCTTCGCCTCCAATGCACAAGGTACAAGGTTCGATCCTGACCTCCGACTAATGCCTGTTTGGAGTTTGCATGTTCTCTCTGTGTCTCCATGGGGTTTCTCCCATGTTTGAAAAACATGCTGAGTGTTTCCATCTCAAACTCACAAATGAATGGAGCTGTGGGCAACAGCACAGACTCTACATGGTGCCCAATGGGGGGAAGAGTTGTAAGAAAAAAAAGACCAACCGCTTTGGGCATCTATTGTGGTGCACAGTATCCTCAAGATAGGAGAACACAGATCACAAACTGTGTGCCGTGGCAGGGCTAGCCACTCGACGGTGTAAAATATGGCTCTAGGTGATTCGGTCATGTTGACTGTCACCAAATAAATGGGCATGGGTAGTTACCGGTGATAAGTGGGTTGAGGACCTGGCCTACTCTCTGACCCATGCCAGGGACCCATGCTAATGGTGGGAGGGGTATATGTGCCCCTATTGGTCAGTGTGTGCCCGCCATAAAAGCCCAGCAGCCCTGGGTCAATAGGCTACTGGCTGGCCGGTGTCTAGTTGCCCAGCCTGGGTTACCTGGGATAGACTGAAAGCTGGACATAAAACCAACCAACCTGCCAAACATGAACTGAGAATTGCTACGCTTAATGTAGGTTCACTGACAGGACGCAGTTTAGAAGTGGATGACATGATGATACGGAGGAGGCTGGACGTCCTATGTATCCAAGAGACAAGATGGAAGGGCAGTACAACAAAGCCACTTGGCTTGGGATCCAGACTCTACTACTCAGGTGGTGGACAGGCTAGAAATGGTGTAGGAATTGTGGTGAGACAGAGGCTTCAGAAGTCAGTGAGGGATATCATCAGAATTAATGACAAACTCATGGCAATCAGACTCATGTATAACGATAGGACAGTATTCATAATCTGAGCCTATGCCCCACAGCAGGGTTGTGATAGTGAGGAAAAGTGTGCATTCAGACAGCAGTTGCAGGACCTACTAGTTAAAGCAGGACAACATGAATTGGTGTTGATAATGGGTGACTTAAATGCACATATCGGGACAGACAGAACAGGATATGAGGACTGCCTGGGTCCACATGGGTGGAGCAATAGGAATAAAGAAGGAGAAGCCATTCTATACTTCTGTCTGTCAAATGGCTTGATAGTAGCCAACACATGGTTCAGAAAGAGAGACAGTCACAATATCACATACAAGAGCAGCCAACATGCAACTCAGGTAGACTTCCTCCTAGTAAGGAAAAGGCACTGGGGTAGAATCCATGATTGCAAAGTCATCCCCAGTGAACAGTCGGTTCACAGCATAAACCAGTAGTTGCCACAATCAGCTGCAAGCAGTGGTCAGAGAAGGCTCTAAGGTCAACAGAGACCAGGCTGAAGACCTGGAAGTTGACTGGAGAGAAAGTACAGCAGTTCAAGGAATTACTCAGGGCTCTAGCACCCCAAGAAGAGGAGGAAATAGGTGGAGTTGAAGAAGAGTGGCAGCGCCTAAAAACAGCATGTGTTAGGACTACAGAAAAGATATGTGGCCGATCCAGGTATGGAAATAAGGTACATAAGGAAAGCTGGTGGTGGAATGCAGAAGTGCAGGAAGTAATCAAAAGAAAGAAGGAGTGCAGGAAGAAGTGGGAGATTGAAAAGACTGACCAAGCTAGGAAGGACTACTGGTTGGCTAACAAAGAAACTAAGAAAGAAGTTGCAATAGCAAAGAATAGGGCATCAGAGGCACTCTATCAGCTTCTGGAAAGTGACTCAGTAAGGGGCACAAAGAAACTATACCAGGTTGCAAGGCAAAGACAGAAAGATAAAGAAGATAGTCAGACACCCTTCATAAGGGATTCCAGCAACAACCTGCTTATCAGCCCACAGGACATCAAAGGCAGATGGAAGGAGTATTTCCAGTAGCTTTTGAATGACGAAAACCCCACAGAAGCGGTACTGCCCCAGAAACAGCCTACAATGAGAGTAGAAGAGGAGTCCAGCTTAGAAGAAGTAAGAGCAGCACTAAGGAAAATGAAATCAGGGAAAGCAGCAGGCTCAGATGAGGTTACAGCAGATATGATAAAGATGCTGGGTGAGCTAGGGGAGAAATGGCTCCTGAGGGTACTAATTGCAGTGTGGAGAGCAAGGCATATTCCAGATGACTGGAGAATAAGCATACTTGTGTCAGTGTGCAAGAACAAAGGGGACATCCACAACTGTGGACAGTACAGAGGCATCAAACTCCTACCACATTGCATGAAAGTTCTGGAGAGGGTGATTGATAAACGGATATGCAGAATAGTAAAATGTAAGATGGGAGATGAACAGTTTGGATTCAGATCAGGATGCAGTACAATTGACCCGATGTTTGCATTGAGACAGATACTTGAGAAGAAACTAGAGAAGAGGAGAGAGTCAAACTGGGCTTTCCTAGACTTGGAGAAAGCATATGACAAGGTCCTAAGAAAGCTGATCTGGGCAGTACTGCGGTGGTTTGAAGTCCCAGAAACACTGGTAGAATTAGTAAAGGCTATGTACAAGGACCCATTGACTCAAGTACAAACAGTGTTTGGCCTCACTGATGGGTTCCCAGTGGGAGTGGGTGTACACCAGGGTTCAGCTCTGAGCCCACTGCTGTTCATACTGGTAATGGACTACATCAGCAAACAGGTTGGTGGGGTCAGAGCAACAAAGCTGCTGTATGCAGATGATGTGGCAGTACAGGAAGACTCTGATCTAGAACTTCAGCAAAGGATAGGAGAATGGAATGCAAATCTGAAGGCACATGGGATGAAACTAAGCACAGATAAGACAGTGGTAATGACAGCAGATTGGGGAAATCAGAAGAAGCTGAGAATAGAGATAGATGGGAAGATAGTGGAACAGGTAAACAGCTTCAAGTATCTGGGAGGGGTGTTTGAGGAGAAGGGTAATCTGAATGAAGAGGTCAAAGCTAGAATAAGAGTGGCTGCAGCCAACTGGCATAGACTATCAGGTGTAGTATATGACAGAAGAATGCCAAAGAAGCTGAAAAGTAAGGTGTACAAGACAGTGGTGCGACCAGTACGACTGTATGGTACAGAAACCTGGGCAGTAAAGGCAGAACAGTTGAAGAAGCTAGAGGTGATGGAAATGAAGTGCCTGAGAAAGGTGGTGGGATGCACACTGCGGGACAGGTGAAGAAATGAGGACATAAGAGCAGAAGCCAAAGTAGCTCCAATTGCAGAAAAGATCAAAGAGAACAGATTACGATGGTATGGGCACATGTGTAGAAAAGCAGAAGACAATCTGGTGAGGGAGATTTGGGACAGACAGGAAGAAGGTAAGAGGAAGCGAGCACATCCAGCAAAGAGGTAGATGGATTGTGTGAAAGAAGATCTGCGACAGTCAGGCATGAGTGTTGAAGAAGGCAGGAGAGTGGCACTGAATCGAGAGAGTTGGTGACAGTTAATATGATACCCCGACCCAATGTAAATGGCAAAAAGGGGATGATGATGATGATGATGATACATATATATGTAGAGAGATATATATATATATATATATATATATATATATATATGTATATATATATATATATATATATATATATATATATATATATATATATATATATATATATATATATTACATCTATACATACTTATATATATTTCCTATGCTGGGCGCCGCTTACACCCGCGCAAGATTACTCGCATATGCTTACTGTTTGTTATATATGTTTACTGCCGCTTATTTGTGCTTACTTGTGCCTTATTCATTATGACAGTACCACTTTGATTGAAAGGATCTGGTTAAAAGTCCCATGCGATACTCAAGTTCACTTTTACATGTTACGTCGGTTTTAAAGCAGAATGACATTCATTCTACATGGAAAATTATATGTGCTAGAGTCGAACTTGCACTGTGAATACCTGTTCATTAGGCGGATGCTCTAACCACTACACTATTGGTGTGCTGCTTCATTTATATGTATACCCATGGTTCATAATTACTTGAGAACACGCCTCAACACTTCAGTAACACAGCAGGCATCCATTCTCCGGTAGGGAAAACTGCACCACTACACATTTGCCATTCCCTGCTGCTCTGAACCCATCCTTCATGTTGACTCACTCCAAGTATATTCAGACTTCGCAAGCCTATAGTCCTGGCACATACGTTCATATGATGGTCAGGGTGTTCATATGGTCATCTGGTTTTAGGCTCGTCCAACTGGGGACCGGGACTGCCTTGTACCCATTTGACAGGCAAACTTAGCACGTGGACAAAGTTAGTCCCACTATTTGCATCCTACCTGTGGTTAGAGACGCAGGGGATTTGCTCACTTCTGGCCAGCATGATATGTCAGCACTAGATAATACAGGTATTCCGCTGCTGTTTTCCTTCGCATTTGTTATGAAAGCTTTCTTGTGCCCATGTTCGTTCTGTAGATATATATGTATATGTATATATATATATATATATATATATATATATATATATATATATATATATATATAAAATCTGTACGTACGCATGCATGCATATACATCTACATGATTAATTACTTTGATCATACTGTTGAATGACTGTGCTGTCTGCTATGTTTGTGATAACATCAGAGTTAGGTATAATTTCCATGGCTTAGTGGTAAATCACATTGGTTGTGGTGTATAAGACCCTGGCGTCGAGCCTGGCCAAGGCGGATTATTGTGTTGGTGGGCAGAACGAGGGCTATTGGACAAAGGGTGAGTACAACACTTTTCAGCAGCGGTTTTTCGTTTCGCCATGTTTAACTGCCATTTCCCATCATGCAAACACCTTCTGCATTCTTACTGTGATACATCACCCCAGTTCACATTTCAATGGTATTATATCGTTATACAGCATAAAATTATCAGGATATGCTCATATATGGATTACGCGTCATAAATGGTGTGTGCTGCAGTCAACTGGCAACGTCTGCTTGATAGGCAGATGCTCTAACCACTACACTATTGCTGTGCTGCTTCATTTGCATGTATATCCATGGTTCATAGTTACCAGAACAAATGCAGCAAAACATCACTAACACAGCAGTCATCCATTCTCCATTCAGAAATAAACCACACTAGTACACATGCGCCACTCCCTACTGCTCTAGACATGTCCCATATGTTGGCTCACTCCAAGTATATTCAGACGTCCCAAGCTTATAGTCCTGGGACATACGTTCATATAATGGTCAGGGTGTTCAATTAGTCTTCCGGTTTTCAGCATGTCCAAATGGAGACTGGGACTGCCCTGTACCTGTGTGAAAGCCAGACTTAACACATGGACAAAGTTCGTTCCACTGTTAGCATCCTACCTGTGGTTGGAGACACAGGTGATTTGCTCACCTCTGGCCAGCTTGATATGACAGCACTAAATAATATGGGGGGTTCCGCTGCTGTTTCCCTTCACATTTGTTATGACTGCTTTATTGTTACCATGTTCATTCTTCATGGATATATATATATATATATATATATATATATATATATATATATATATATATATATATCTGTACATACACATGCATATACACCTACATACCTATTTACATTTCCCATGCTGTTAAATGACCACCACTTACTGCTGCGCATACCTGCTTACTTCAGCTTGTAAGTGACTTAATCACCCTATATCCGATGGCCATTATACTGGGCATCATATAAAATTAGCAGCCCTTGCATGGCTTGGACCCAGGAACAGACACACCTGTTTGACCACTACACCATTCATGGTACATTCTGCATGAATGGTAGTTAGGATATATGACTTTACTACAGGCATTCCACACTACTGGCAGCAAATGTGACAGTCGGTTGGTGTACATATGTATAGTACATGTTAATGTTCATATGTTTCTGGAAGACATATGTATACATTTGCAAGTATACATATTTATAAATAGGACACATACTTGACAACTACTTATATGCATGTATGTGTGATGTGTAGCTGTAGCTATTCGTATATAAGTATGTACATTTATAGATGTATGACTACATATCTGGGGTTGTACATGGCCATGTATATGAACACCCGCATCCGGGAGGGATGTGTACCATTTGTATACAGGGGTTGTGTGCATCATTACGACGTGGAACCTGGACAGGGTATACAATTTGTGGATGTGTACTATTTGGATGATGGCTATGGGGAAGCTTCTAGGGAATATGTGAAAGGTATATATTCCCAAAAATGCACATGGGGAGACGTGCATCACGGTCAGGTGTTTAATCCCGGGTCGTAGGTTATGCAGGACTGGCTGGAGGCTGAGTAGGGTTGTGGACAACTACTGCTAATGCAACTTGTGTCCAGATGTCTATGGGGCTGGACATTGTGTTGTGCCACTAAGTCTAATCTACAGAACAGACACTTATCCCATGAGGGATGTCCAAAAATTGTGGACGCCAATGACTCCCATTCTTTTGGCTATATGAAAATGAGGGTTATACATGCATGGGATACCTAATTTGCAAGCCTGAGACTGCCTAGGGTGAGACTGCCTACTAGATGTGGGTAGGGGGCACTATGTGCAGATATGGCTGGCACAATCTAGCAGCCCGAGTATGGGTGGTTTTGGTGAATGTTCAGCGGGGGGGGGGGTGCTGTGGAGGGGATGATGGGTATTCAATTATGTATCCAGGTGTGTAGGGGTTGGATGGCTCAGTTCAGGCCAGACCATTATGTGGGTGTGAGCCGTTACTGTTTCTGTACATGTGTATCGCACATTTTAATGTTCATATGTTTGTGAGATTGTGTTCTGCAGTATGGCCTGTCAGGGTGAATTGGGGATGTGAATGTATGTTCTTTGGTTTCCATTTTGATTCACCCACTGCTCCCTCGTACACCTCCAGTTCACCTGTTGTACATCCAACCCAGTCTCCCCTTGGCGAATTATTACATTACCCTGTCACCCCCCCCCCAAATTCCACACACACGCCATCCATCCCTTCTCTGGTTGCTGGCCCATGGCACAGACAGCAGTACACATTGCGTACTCTACATATCTCTGGTACCAATATGGTTGTGAGGACAACCCTAGCATATTTGGTCTTCCACATGCTGTACTTCACGCACATAGGTTCACGCAAATACTTATCTTTCATGACATGGTAGGTTGACCCTGGTAATGCCCATTAATTTTTGGACCGTCCAGACAAGGACGACTTGGACCGCGAATGGGCAGACATTAGGCGAATGCTCTAACCATTGGGCTAGGCTTAGCAAAGGGCAGCGGCACGCAAACACACTGCGTTTCACTTCCACTTGGTATAACAATCAACACTACAATGAAATACGGACACAGGGTTTTAAATGTAATAGTTCTAGGGATGGGGGCTCAACATTCAGCTACGTGCTTGTGGGTTTACTCCTGTGATTTTATTATGTTGTTCGTGGAACTCTCTTATATGTTTTGCATGCATTTCAGTATCCACGAACACTGACAGGATTGATTGGTATTAGAGGCAGGCTGTACTAGTCAGTATTTTAGGTTGCGCGACTGTAGCTGACATGTTCACATCTCTGTGCAGTGCTTAAACATGCCCCCTGCACTTGCGCACTTTTCCTGTGCATGCGGACAGTGCGGCAGCATGCCTTCATTAATATGCATATAGTGCTGCTGCGCCATCTCTACGCCGCATGCTTGGCGCAAGGCTAATGTCATCCTTGCGCCGAGCTTCATGAATCCCGGGGAAAGTGCTTCTGTCATTTCAGTATGCATTTACTCTTAGCTAATTATTGCTCAGCTATTTCTAATATACCCTAGTACTATGTTATGATTACAATGTAGAACCAATTATTTGTATGTATGATAATAATTTGTGCCAGTTGTGCTCATAACCTCACAGCCTGTTGAAAGGAAAGCTACAAATAACAGCCAAACATTAAAAATAGATAGATAGAAAATTAGATTAGTACTAGGCTAGTTGCCCTTGCGAGCCATTTTAAGCCTAGCCAATTATCCCTTGTGAGACTCAAACCCTGCACCTTGTGTTTGTAAGGCAAACACCTTAACCATTAGGCCACCCTCCCAACCCTATGGCAAGAATCCTTTATTTATCCATTTGGGAAGAGCATTCCTATGAGTTCACTGTTTAGTCTATCTAAAGAGGGCATTATATAACCTCTTAACAAAGCACTAATTACATGAGATTGACCAGACAAAACTACTCTGTTAATCATTCAACCTCCAAAAGCAGCATTAGTCTCTAAAATTAGAAATCTTTCTGAGATTAAGATCAGAGAAGCACTGCTTTCCTCACATCCTTCTAGTTCTAGCTATAAGACTGATACCTGCTTTGATTCTGAAAGTCCCTTGGTTATAATTCAGTACAGAACAGGTTAGCAAAAGCTAACTATTATTAATAAGCAAATATGAGTATTTGTGCTAAAATGCTCATTTTAAACATTAGTATTTGATTGAAATCTATCCAAGTACCTAACTAAATGAGTCTTTGGGGTTTTCCCCAAAAATTCATTTAGGTGAAATGTTTATGCCCTAGGTATACTGGGAGCTCTGCTTCTTAACCCCCACCCCCCCATGCTCCCTTATTTTATAAAAATGTTTCTGAGGCAATACCAAATAGAAGTGGTGTAAACCTCCTTCAGGAACTTCAAAGAAAAGAGTTTTTGAATAAAACATAAAGATCCCAAATGAACTTACTACATGACAAAACTGTGCAGAGAGTACATTCATGTATAAAACCTATGTTTGATACAAAATAGGACAAGACACTGATTCAGGGTTCACGCAAACACATACTCTTGACTAGCATGTCCAATAAATTCAAGGAACAGAGCTGCAACAATGGCATTGAGGGACAAAACACTGACTGCAGGCTAGGAGGGATGAACTTAACTAGTGGCTCTGGAGCTGGATAACACAGGCAGGGAGGACATGCATTCCCATTCAGGGGTCAGGAATGGTCGTGGTTTCTACCTGGCTTGTGTACACTGTTCAGATAACAGGGTATCAGCTGAAGAGCAGATGCCCATAATGATGCAGTGTCAGGATAAGTGAGAGGTAGAATCAATAATCAAATGACATTGGCATTAGAATAGAACAGCTGAATAGAGTGCATCAGAATAACATATTGAGAGAGGGGATGGTAATGAAACTTTTATGAGTACAAGAGGCAGGGGTGGAAGTATGATAAAAGTAAGAGAGAGAGGGGAAAGTAGAGAAGGAATGTTAAGAAGCAGTGCCAGTAGCTAGAGAGAGAAGAGGAAGAGATGACTTATGGATATGAAAGGGGAATAGATAGAGCAGTGGTAAGGTGCCAAAAGAGGAAAGGGGAAGAGTACAAAATCTAAAATCCGTTAGGATGCAGAGAGAGATTTTTTAACACATGTGAGAGTAGTAGTTCAGTTGGAAGACCTAGGTAATGGCAGAGTGAGTGAGTGATATAACAATTACATGTCCATTTGGATATAAGATGGTTGTATTGTTTCCTTTTAAAGTTGGAGGGGCATTGTTGTAAGTGGATAGAAGTTGAAACGTTATTCCATATTTTTGCAATTTTTCAGGAGTACAATAACTGACCTGCAGGTAGCTTGGGTTTGTGGACTTGGAGAAGACATTGGTGTGCAGAGCATAGTGGCCTAGCAGGGTTATAGAGACTAAATAATGAGCGGAGAGTCTTATGATCAGACTGTAAAGTATATTAAAGTATATTAATAGGATCATTGGAATGATGGAGAGCTATCACTCCTACATTATAGGTTAAGACCAAGGTGGTTATTTCCTTTTTATGACCTTCCCACCTTAGAAGGTAGAGGAGGGCAAAAATGTTACCAGTAGGATAATATGGTAACACCTTTCAAAATACTGCACAGTATAAACAAGAATGTTCTGTTCCTATGATCTTCTCATTACATGTCCAACATCTAGCATGATACTCCAAGATTCTCATATTAAGTTTAATTGCTACATTTATTATATATATATATATATATATATATATATATATATATATATAAAACATTGCACAACACTAGAGATTAGGCAGTGCGAAATCCACAGGTTTAGCCAAGTTAACAAAAAGAAAATATTATAAAGTGAGGGGTTATGGGACTTTTGCTAGAAAGATATCAAGCAGCAATAGAACAAGGCTGAAGTAACTTGAATTTTTGATCACAGTTATAATAAGCAACAGGCATCTGCTTAACAAACAAAACCACCCATACTGCCCACAGCACGGAATAATTGAGCATTCATGAAATTTTATATGTTCGTCATTCTCACTGCTGCAGTAGCCTTTGGGTTGTATCTTGCCAAGTTTACAGCTACCAGCTAGCTTCTCAAAGCTATAACCCCTCCCATACAGTTACTCTGGTTGCCTATAGGCTAATCTGTTTTGCAGTGAACTATAAAAGTAGCCTAAGTGACTAAAATCTTTACTACTTTTTTGCCATCTAGTGAAATACATCTCTGAAACATCTCCAGTGCAATAGTCAGCCAAGGCTTCCTGTCAAACAGATAACATGCTTTTTGGAGACCACTTCTATGCACATATGAATAATATTTTAATATAATTCAGTATTTTAAGTGTTTCTGGTGAAAACTGCGATATGTCTCTTTAAGAATACTGTTTTTTCAGGCCCTTTGGTAGACATTCCTTGATTACTGCTGTTGTTTCTGTAAGGATTACTTTCAAAAAATAGACTGTCTTGTAGTGTCTTAGAGCTTATTTTATATTTACCTTTCCCCTTTAGAGTGTTTTAGACTATCTGAAAGAATATTTTTAGGGATAAAGGGACATTGATGTGGATACTTGTGCTTAATACTTCTTTATTTAATTTTACATAATTTTTTGAGGGGAAATTAACTTTGATACTTTTGTCTGTATTTTGGCAGGGAATCTTATCTGCTGCTTGTATAACTTTGTTGTGGGATATTTTCTATTTTTTGAAAGATTTGTGTGCTATTTTTGCTTACTAGTGACAACGCATCTTCCTCCCAATCCTTCTGGCATACATTACCAGCAACCAGGTTTCTTCCCTGCCTACAGCACAGATACTTACCCCAGTCTTGCTGGTCCTTCTAAAAATGTACCTAAATGTAAAAAAAAACAATTAAAGCATGAGCCCTTGTCTCCTATAGGGACTCTTCATATGCCTCAGACAACTGTGGGTGACTCTGTACCTGTTCCTCAAATCCCTCTAGTGAAGCCTTGACAGCCACTATGGAGTGGGGGAGCGGGTCAGACACATCCTCTGAAGCTGTCTAGTGCCTCACTTGGGCATGGGAGAACCATCTCTTTTAGATCTGGGAGTTATTTTAAAAGATTTTTTTCAGGTGCCTAGAAAAAATGACCTTTTGTTCAGGGTGATATGCTGTCCCCTAACCATTCACTCTTATTAACATACCTAGAAAAAAAGAAACAGAAAATTATGTACATTGAATATAAAGAAATAGTCACTGTCAATAAAAATTATGTCATTATCTTGGCCAAGAGTCTATTACAGTCTGTTAATGTTGGATGCTATTTGCCTTCACCTCATTCTACTGCCCTTTTTTCTAAGGAAGAGGATGCATTTTCTGAAGGATGTTGACAGAAATAAGGTTATCTCAACTTAGGGTTCCATAGCCAATGTGTCTGATTCACTTGATAGTGAACCTGAAGTTGTCTTTATGGAAGTTTTTCTTTTTCCAAGACTATATCCTGGAATGTATTTGCTTGGGAACAAACAGATATTCCCCGTGAGTCTGGCAGACATTACAATTTACATAACATGAAATTCCAAATTCTATACCCATTCCTCCTATTTTGCCAGCACTGGAGGATATCCTTAAATCTGCCCATGATGCTCCTGATTCTCTCCTATCAATTTATTAAAAAGCAGATAAAATGTATAGAATTTCACAAGCTAATACATTTCTTTATTCTCCTCTAATAGCTGTTCCATCTGCTATCACTTACAGCACCAGCAGTGAAAAAACATCTTTCCTCCTCTTCAAGCCTAGTCAGTAGAGATGAAGAGGGTAATTGCTTGGACAAACAGAGTAAGAAACTCTTTTTCCTTCTTCCACATTAGCTTTCAGAATCCCAAATAACCATGGCTATATATATGGAAGCATATTTAAAAATGTGCTAATAGCTTGGAAGAATTTTCTGCTTGTCTGACTCCTGAAGGTAGGTCTAACCTGTCTCAAGTTTCTAAATGGACTTTATTTTACTCAAATGATTTTTATTTTGATGAAATAACACAATAATTTAATACATACATAACATTCAATAACTATTTACAGTATTTACATTCAGCCTGACAAAAAGGATTCAGATAAAAATATTTGTAGTTAAATAATAAGTTAATAAACTATGATAGTTAGGAAGAGTTTGGTTCCATCTGTAGGGTATCAATCAAATTCAAAATGTTCCTCCACGGACTATTAACCAATGGCTTGGGAAAAGTTCTTAACTCTTTAGCTCTTTTCTCCATTAGTATGCATTCCTTCAGTAATGATAGGAATTCCTCCATTGTGGGTGCTACATTAGAGTTCCATTTTCTAGTTATGCATTTTCTGGCTATTGCTAACATTGTCCACAACAAATATAGGTCATCTTTGTTCATATTATTACTATTAACAGCATTCAATAAAATTAAATACTTTGTCAAAACACATATATCAGTATAGATAGCTTGAAGAAATTTGTTAATCTCATTTCAATATGGTTTAATATTAGTACAGTCATAAAAAATATGAGACCAGTCAGCATTAGTGGACAGATGACATCTCCAACATAACTTGCTGTTTGTAGGGTTCATTTTTGAGAGTTTTTCAGGTGACAAAAAGGATCTTTGTAGAAATTTCCAATGAAAAATCCTCCAAAATTGTGAGTAAGAAATTAGTTTAACTGAAAATAAAATGTTTGCTTTATCTTCCATTGATAATGATACTTGAAAAACTTTAGTTAGGTATTGCCAGTAAAAATCTTTAGGAGCTGTCTTAGACAAAGTGTTATATAGATATTACAATTCATTCTTAACATTGATATTATTATATAGAATTCCAAAAATCCAGTTTATAATTTTTGGTACGGTTTTGAAGGATGAGTTATGTATTATTATACACAGATCCTCAGTGTATGCCGTGACACTGAAGAACCAACCAATCATTAGGGGATAGGCCATAGGTTGACAATATACTTTGTGTGTTCAAAGCTTGTTGGTTTTCAGTACAGTGCAGCCAACAAAATAGGTTATTTTCCCATAAACCAAAAATCTCTCTATGCGTTTTATCAGGGAAATCCCTTGTAATAGTAAATGGTATTAAAAATCTATGCCACAGTTTTACATCTAAATTTGTGTTAATAAATTTTCTAAACACATCAAAAATATTGTTTATTAGTGTTAGTTTAGTTAATTTTGTTGTACTATACTGTAAATTTAAACTTAAATAGTGCCATATTTTGTTATCTTTGTCAGTTACCAAAGCATTCTTTGATAAATAATTTTCATTCATTAGTATAATGGAGTGTAACTGTTTCCAATTGGAAGAGGATCTAGGATTTATCCAATTCATCACTATTTTAATTATAGATGCCTTTATATAAGTTTCAATCTTTGGGAATTTTAACCCCTCTTGTTCCCATTTTCTGATATGATGAGAATATGCCACTCTATTTCTTTTGGGGTACCATAGGAATTTCATCAGAGTTGAAGTGATTTCTTTAAGGATTTTCTTTCCTGGTGGAAGTATACGGGCTTGTGCTATATATAATATTTTAGGTAACAAAACCATTTTTATCAGTTGCAACCTATCATCAAATGTTATAAACAAATTATTCCATTTGCTTATTAATGTCTTGATTAAATCTATGGCTTTAGCATAGTTAAGCTTTAAGGTTCCCTCTATATTCTTGCCTAGGACTATTCCTAAATAGTCTAGAGTTGAAACTTGGTTTCCAATAATATGAGTAACTGGAGCCTGTATGTTCTTTTTTTATTTAATAATAAATATTTTGATTTAGATTTGTTGAAGGAGAGTCCTGAGATTTTTTTCAAATTTGTTGTTACTATATTCACTTCACGTAACACTTCCTTAGAGTTGGGTAAGGTAAGTAAGACATCATCAGCAAACATCATTAGTTTAGAAATATATTGGTTATATATATTTATACCGCTTATCTTGGGGTTATTATGTATTAAAATGGCAAGTATTTCTATGGCCAGAGCAAATAGGATAGGGGACATGGGACATCCTTGTCTAGTACCTCTAATGATTTGGATTGCTTTGGAAGTAAAAGAACCTAATTTGACATCTGCTAGATTATTTTCATAGATTTTCTTTATCATTGTTATAAAAAGGGGGGAACAATCAAATAACTGTAAGTCCTTAAATAAATAACTCCAATTTAAGGAGTTAAATGCCTTTTGAATATCTAGACCTGTTATCAGTGCTTCATGGTTTCCTCTATTGAGGTCATCTATAAGAGTTAATACTCTTTTAATATTATCCTGTGTATGCCTGTTATGTATAAAACCAGTTTGATCTTCATTAATTATTTTAGATATTGGTATTTTCAATCTATTGACCATAATTGACATAAATAGTTTATAATCATTATTCAACAAAGAAATTGGTCTATATGAGTTGCAATGATTAGGATCCTTATTCTCTTTTAATATAGGGGAAATTAGAGAATATCTCCAAGAAGGAGGAATATTTGCTAATGTTTGAACTTCAAGAAAGGTTTTATGTAGGAGAGAGATTACAGAAGAAGGAACAATCTATAAATTTCGATAATTAAGCCATATATTCCAGGTGCTTTATTAGACTTACTCCCTTTAATCCCATCTATAATTTCCTTTTGAGAAATAGGTTTTTGTAGATCTAACTTAAGTTCCTCAGGAATTGTTGTTAAGTTGGGAACTATATTCTCTAACTTCTCACATTCGTTTGTACTTATTTTATCTTTATGATGCCCTGCATAATGATAATTAAAAGCCTCCAGAATGTCCCCTATGTCCGAGACTTTTTTCTTTTCCCTTCATGAAAGATACTATCAGTGTTATTGATTTTTGATTGTATCTTAACTTTCATAGTTAGGTTATGAAGATGCTTAGGAGAGCTAGCATAAGAATTTAATTTAAATTTTCCATAGCTAAATTAGTTTTATGGGATAATATTTCATTGTATTTCTTATTTGCTTTTTCTATTTTCTTATTATCTGTAGCAATTATGTTTTTATTAGATTTAAGAGATAATATTTGATTTTGGAGTTGCTGTAATTCTAAGTCCCATTCTTTAATTTTATTTTTGTACCAGCTAATGGTTTTACCATATAGAGGCCTTAAGAGAATCCCAAACCATAATTGTGTTTGCTTCAGGTTTATAATTAATCTCTAATAAAAGCTGAAGTTCATAAGTTATCCAAGATATAAAGTCTTTAATTTTTGTGATATATGTAGGAATCCTTGAAGTAATAACTAATTGATTGAATTCCAAGTGTATTGTTAATAACAGGGAATTATGATCTGAAAAGGGACAAGGTTGTATTGAAAAATTCAAGATTTTAGAATAAAGATCTTGTGAGATATAAATTTTATCTGTTCTAGTTTGGGTACCATATCTATAGTCCTGGTGTGAAAATAGTAAAGAATTTAGTCCCAAAGCATTAAAGGTATCTTTTAATTTAAACATTTCTGTCCATTTTTTAACTGTTTGGCTGAAGACAATAGTCTAGGAGATTTCCTATTGGTAGTTTCTGCAATATCTGTGATACAATTGAAATCACCTCCAAGTATATTACCTTTAGAAGTAGTTGCAATAAAGTCTAAGTGTTTCTTAGCTAGTCCAACCCCCATACCTGGGAACCAGTATAAATTAACCAGGGTCCAAATTCTATTATTAAACTTAAGTATAACTAAGGCCATGAGTCCATCATTATCTACATGTTTGTAAATGATTTTGGGATTTAAGAAATTCTTTTTCCATAGAATTGTTACTCCTCTGGTCTTATTTTTATAAGAAGATTGAGAAAGTATTGTGTATTCCTTAGGGTCCCACATAAATGTATAATTTATTTTAAAGTGTGTCTCTTCGAGAAAAACTACTTGAGCTTTGTTTAGTTTAACATACCTTAGTAGGTTGGCTCTCTTATATGTGTTGTTTAAGCCATTAGTATTTAAGGATATCAACGTTAAATCCATATCAGAATTATTTAAAGATAAATAATAAAGGAACTTGTATTAATACAATCCTGCATACATAATACTTTTCCTGAATTGACAATAGAATATCAATTGTTGTATTTTTATTTATCTAAATCCAAATAACTTTCCCCATGAAAAATAAAAGTAAAACAATTGTGTCAAGCATTTCAAAACTAGAAAAACAGTTAAATAACATAAAATTAGCATATTTTGCTCTGATATAAACTTTAATACACCCTATACATGGAATGAGATACATTTCTAGTCTAGCAAACAAAACTAAATCTGCTAGACCACCTATCCCAACCATCAACCTTTCTTGGTTCGAGCCCATGAAAACAAAGTAAAAAATGGAGAATATATTATAAATTAAGAGAAAAATAGTAGCGATAAACAACTAATGAGATATTGATTCCAGTTAGGTTTTAGAGATGAGTTACATACACTACTATTAGAAACATTAAACATTTATACAGTAATTGTAAAAAGGCACCCCCACAGAGCAAATGTTCCCGTGGTATGAAAGGTAAAAATAACAAAGAATAAAATAAGGTACATTCACAGGAACAACACACAGCCATTCTTTAAGTGCTCTGATGTTAAACAGTCTTGTAATCTCCCAAGAAATACTGTTGAACACGATACAAGTGAACTCAAAGTGCTTTTAATCAAAGAACTCGGTAAGCGCTTTCACCATATAGGCTTCATCAGACCGTATAGTTACAACTAGATACAAAAGTTTAAATACTTGATCACATAATTACTTAATTGATAAAAAAGTGACATCATTTCCTATATGCTTGTAAAATCAAGTTCTGCTTTTCAAATTCATACTGTGACAAGTAATAAAATAAGCATACATTCCGACTATTCAATGAAGCCAAAATGAAATGAAATAATGTAGGAAATAAGAAATAAAGAAAAAATCTAATGCATATAAAAACTTCTAATACATATAGAAAATATCATAACCAATTCATGCATCTTAAATAAAAAGTAAAAACAAAATCTAATTGAGGTCTATAAACCCTACTAATAGAATGCAGAAACACAGTTCATTTAATTCTATACTTAAATATAACAAGACAGTTCATTCAATAAAAACATATGCGTAATTCATCTAACCACTTTTAATCTCCTGTTGTGTAATATAGGTTTTAACGGCACCTTATCACTGAGTCCTGGATTTTTGTCTGCTCTACACCTAATGATCCATCTCACCTCACAGCCTTCAGTATAATTCTTGATGTCTCCACCCCGTATACTAGGGGTGATGACCTGTAAAACCGAAAACTTGAACAGGTGTATAGATCCTGTTATTTATGTGTGTCTCGCTAGTGCATTGTGTTCAGACCCAATACATGTATGATAGATGTGCTCCCTGATCCTTTCCCTGAACGTCCTCTTGGTTTTTCCTATATAGAAGGCACTACAAGACACACATCTAGCAAGATAGACCACGTGCTCTGTTTGGCAATCAGCTGTAGCATGATGAGTGTATGTATAATTGGAAACTGGATGCACGAAGGTGCTCCTAGTGTCTATAAACTCACACTGTTTGTATCTATGGCATGGTCTCATTCCTGTAGCATGATTATCACTAACTCCCATGTCTGGAGACTTAGGATAGCACAAAATCTGTTTGAGATGCCTCCTATTTTTAAAGAGGAATTTAGGTTCATCCCCTACTATTTCTCTGATGCTTTCATCCAACAACAAAGTAGCCCAATGTTTCTGCACTATATTTCTTAAATCATTAGTATCCGTGGTGTAGAACATAGGTATCTTCACTGTTTGACTGTCTCTCCTTACTACTGCCTCCTCAATCAATTGTGGACTTGTATCAGAGAAATATGGACTAGCTCTTGCGGCTCTTGCAAAATTAGTTTCTTCAATGGCTTTGTCCACCTCATGGGAATTATATTGTCTAGCCATAAGTCTCAGTTTCAAATCTAAAAGTTCCTGTTCATAACCCTTTTGTGTCGGGTTTAACCTAGATGCCCTCATGGCTTGACCCGTAGCCACATTTTTAAAGACATACTGGGGATGCATACTCCTCCTGTGTAGCAGTGTATTTCTATGACATGCTTTCTTATGAACACCTGTATTCAAGAGACCATTCTCCAGTCTCTCAATAAATACATCAAGAATCTATATACTACGTTTTGAATATGTCATAGTAAAGTTAAGGTACTCAGTCAAACCATTTATTTGTGAAGAAAACTCAAGTAAAGATGTTTCAGTACCCTTCCAAATCAAAAACAAATCATCCACAAATCGTCTGTAGAAACCTACATTCAACTTGTAACTCTCAAGAGGAAACAGTTTCTCTTCTTCCCAACAAGCCATAACAATGTTGGCATAGCTGTTGGCACAAGAAGTGCCCATAGCCACGACGTCATTTTGAATGTACAGAGTATCTTCAAATAAGAAGATATTATTGTACAAGACCGTTTCCAAAAAAAGGGCTATTAAGTCTGCAAACTTAACATCAATTCTTGAATGTGTCAGTATATAATTATGTACCTTCTCTATACCTTGTTCATTGGGTATTACTGTAAATAAACTGGTCTTATCTAAGGTGACCATTATATACTGTGCATCAGCCATTACATGTCTCATGTGTTCATAAAGGTCAAGTAAAAATTGCTTTCTGTCTTTCAAGATCTGGACATTAGCATCAACCATAGGTCTTAAAGTGTTCTATAAAAATGGAAAGGGGCTCAGTAACCCATCACCTTTCAGGCACAATAGGTCTCATTGGGGGATTATGGGAACTCTTGTGCACCTTGGGGAGTCCCTGAATAATGGGAATCAAGGGATTATTAACCCTCAAGAATTTGAATGTTTCTAAGTTGATATAATCACTTTTTAAGATGTCATCCAATATGTCATAAATCATAAGCACTTTATTTTCCACTTCTTTCATATTAATCATGGAATAAAACATTTCTTCAAGTAACAAAGTTTTCATACTGTCTCTATAGCTATCACGATCCAAAATCACAATCAGACCCCCTTTGTCCGCTGGTCTAATAATTATAGAGACATCATTACTCAAATCATTCAAGGCTGTCCTTTGTTTAAATGTTAAATTGCTCTTCCTTTTGTTTCTATTCTTATCCACTATATTCATCTTATGTATATCATCTTCTACTAACTTACTAAACACATCCAACAATGGATGTAAATTGGGAGTATATACACTGGGGGCACGAAACACGTGGTTTACTCTGTTAGTATTAGAACCTTATTCTAATTTAAGTTGGACATTACGCGTAAACATTTTAAAATCTATGATGGTATTAGGTAAGTCACTTGTGCTAGTGGGTATAAATGACAGTCCTTTATTGAGGACTTGTACTTCATTTTCTGTTAATGACCTGCTTGATAAATTAAAAACTAATGACTGTCTAAACGTTCCCACATTTTCTTTAATGTGGGGCCTGTTTGCTCCCCACCAGACCCTTTCCGTTTCTGTCTCCCTCTGCTGAATGACCTCTGCCATTTGGCCTGATGTTGTAGGTCTATCGGGAAAGGGGTAAAAGAGCTAGAAATATCATCCTGTCCATGAGAAGAATGAAAAGTTTTCCTCCAAACTGATTGTTCAGTAGTATTACACTGTGTCAGAGGATTTGCACTGGTATTACATTCTAAAATCTCTTTAGAACCATTCAAAATAGAGCACTCATTAACTTTGTTAACCGATGTAGAACCTTCAGCTTGTATTACACTTGTATTACTAATGGCATTATCAGTATCAGAAATTTTTGACATTATTAACATTTGCTGTTGCTAGAGAAACAGTAACAAAATCTTTAGTTCAAATGGCTTCATGCACTTGATGTCTCTGTTCATGCATGCCATTAGTGCTAACCCTGGGCCAAGTGAAAACATGGCCCAGTTTAAAATCGTTAGTGTCTCTGGAAATTGTATTTCTTTTCTGCTCAAGCAGTCTCTTTTCAAACAGCAATACATTGTCAAGTATTTTCTCCATACCATGGTCAACTTTAACCTTCGTATATTTTGTAATAATACTCTGTTGTTGTTTAACAATATTGCTCCTTAAAAGATCCTCTTCAGGGCGAAAAAAGTCATTCAACAGTTTCATGTAATTAATTTGTCCTGAAGAGGATCTTTACATGACTTTATAATAACTGAAAACATGACATCTGAAATACAAATAATATCTATGATACAATAAGGAAATCAACATATTAAATGCAAAGTAATTATAGTTCAATCAAAATTATTCATACATATATTTGCTAGGATTTAGTATGGTGTTTGAGTATCCTTACAGTTATTACCATTAGCCATAAGCATTTCCTGTAAATGCATAAGCCTATACTAAACACATACTAACTGCATAGGAAAGTTTACAAGAAAAACTAACATTTCTGTATATATTTGATCACAAAATATTGTCACTATTATAAAAGGGAACCATGAATATGTTTGCAGACAGTGTAGCTCATAATTCTTGTAAAAAAAGCCTACTATGCAACATTAACCAATCAGCGACTTGACATTCACAATTAGGCGTGCATATGCACATTAGATGCAATGTAATCTGATCTGCATGCATAGAATGTATGATGTCATGAGCAAAGTAAGAAAGTCTCACATCTAATGCTGTAAATCTTTGTTCATTAATTACTATTAGGACTTCGGTTCCATCCTCGGAACCAATACGGCTGTTTCCAAGCTCACGCCAGCCAAAAATACTCAGCTAAGACCTACCCATAATGCCCCCTCCTAGATACTCCAGATCTCATTTGCCATGTTCCTAGTCAGACGTGCTAGCCATATCTCTCAAAGCAAATTAGAAAATTGTCATTTTTAAGATAGTTTCTCTTCAAAATTTTTTATTTTTTAGTCAATTTTGCCTTTTCTCACTGTCGCCTATAACCTAATTCTATTCCCTACCCTTTAACTTGGTAATTTAATTTCTACCATTATTGGTACTGTCCCTCTCTCCTTCATTTGACAGGTCCTTCCTTACCACTTGCGGTATTTTTTAAATACCATCTTTGGTATTCTCTTCCCTTTTTCTCTCCCTTATTTTGTTTTTTTTCCTATAGGATAGCCTTGTTGCCTTACTATGCCAGACAAAGCTAAGTTGGGGTTTAAACAGTGTGACAAGTGGACAAAAGATGCCTAACTCGGATACACATGCTCTTTGTGTCTACTGTTTGGGCGTGGATCATATTAAAGCTGACTGTGACATTTGTGCTAGTTTTAGAAATTGTACACTAGCAGAACATAAAAATAAGCTTATTTTAAAAGGTTTAATCAAGACACCTTTTTCGGAGGCTCTATCTAGGTCAGAGATTTCAACCCCTCCAAAGACCAAAAAACATAAGGAAAAATGGAGTCACTCAGTTCCTGCATCTCCATCAGTAACAGAACCAAGTCGGCTCCATGCTTTACTGGTGCCCTCAGCGCAGACCTCTTCCGCACCAGGCTCTGTATCTTCTCCCTCAGTGCCGTCCATGATATTCACCCCTATTTCGGTTCCAACCTCAGCACCACTGACTTCAGTGCCATCCTTGGATCTGACATTGGCTCCTATGACTGTACCTGCTTTGGCACTATCCCCGGCCACTGTGCTGACAGTTTCTTTGGCTCCATCAGCTCTAAAACTCGAATATCTGCCAAGGACAAGATACTCTCCAACTTATGACCTTTTTTTGGGGCAGAGGTTTAACCCCTTTCTAGAAAGACCTGATTCTCCTTCAGCAGCCTCCTTTAGATCCACTAGGAGTTTTTCTGAATTAGATCTAGTGTGGGTTGTGGACCAGCTTCTGGCAGCTAGGGGATTGCCCATTCCAGCTAGACCTTTTGTCCCTCTTGACTCGGAATCTTTTACTACATCTTCCCCTGTTTATCCTCCTCTGGCCTCTACCCAGATCCCAGAGATCTCAATACCGATGTCCACTCAGGTGCATACTGTCTCGGCTCCGACAGCAGTTTTTCCCCTGTCAGCACCGACCACCCTTGCTGCATCAGCTCCAGTGGAGCTGATGCTCTCTCGGCGCAGTGTTTGGACTGTCTGTACCTTGGTATCTAGCCCGGTGCATATTTTCTTACTGGTGCCATCTTATGTCCATGGCTCCAATGGCGTCAAGTCCTCTTGGAGCTCCTCACCTGGAGGTGTGCTTTACAGGGTGGGTTGTGACCCTGGTTCCAAGTTTGTTCTTCTCGGTTTTGGCCTCCCATCCCTCCTTGGGTGGGCCTGCTGTCCAGGTGATGGAGAGGGTCCTTGACTCCACAGGCTTGCAGTCAGCACTAATGACATCAGTATCAGAACCCCCCCCCAGCATCCACCTCTTCCAACCCTCTATTTTGGGACCTCGGTTATGGGAGTTGCAAAACCCCCATTTGAAGGGAACTCTTTCTCCGGAGTCCTCCTCAGAACATCCCACTGGGGAGCCACCTCGGAAGAAATGGTGCAAAAGGAAGCACCTTGAGTCCCCGGTGGAATCTATCACCAAAGACACTGAGTGTGATGAGGGGGAAGGGTCCCCATGGTCTCCCCCAGATGACATCTCATTCAGAGACATTCTCAAAATCCTCAAGCAGTGGGGAGACTGGAAGTCCTCTAACCCTTCTTCTGAGGAATTATATACATATTTTTTATTATAAAGTACTATATTCTTGTATATTTATGGTTTTATACATGGTTGTATTAAAGAACAGAGTTTTAGCAGTTTAATTTTAATATATGATACATTGTATTTTAATTTGCATAAGGAATGTGTCTCTTTATGTAGTTAATTGTATGATGTCACTAATTATTTCATTATTTAAGGGGAAATTTGTTAGGTTGTGATAGATTCTGATGAAATCCCTACTCTAAAAAGAAGAAAGCACTCAATCTGAATTTGTGGATCTATTTATAATAAATTGGGGCAATTTTGTGTATCTGGCTGCAGCAGTGTTTTTTTTTATTATTATTTTATATTCTGAAACAATCAGAAGTTATAAATATTAAAGAAACTAGTTAATATATACTAAATCATAGATATGCCCTGTTATCCCATGTATCCAAAACAGTTTTGGCAAATTAATCTAAGCAGTGGCTATGCCTGTGTAATAACTCAGAAGAACATTTATCAGGGCAAAGGGATATATATTATTTGAAATAAAGCATGTCATCTGAAGGTCATAAAAGCAAAGATAGCTTACTGTTCAATTATATCACTGAATAAACCAGTAATATAGTAATATACTAAAAGCATAAACAGTTATTTAATTTGTATATGAACAAAAAAGTATAGAAATGAAAAAGCAAAAAGAGAAAGAAAAGCAATAAGGAAAATATTGTCATGACATGCCTTACTTGAAAATTTAGCAAGTATAACACAAATTAAAGTCCAGTTGCAGTAGATGCTTTGAGAGATTTAGTGGGAACAGCAATCTTTTACTCAGTTTTTTGTTTTTTTCTTTTTAACATCAGTCCAAGAAGATTTATCAGCAACTCTCTTCAAAGATGCAGATGCCCATTCCATATCTTCAGGTAAGGAAATAATGTTATTGTTTTTAATAAAGGCAGTGGCTTGCTCTAGGGCATTAAATGATCTCATTTCATTCTGATATAGAATTTTTATTCTGGCAGGAAAGACAAGCTGAGTTTTGATGTTATTCTGCTTTAACAGTTTTATTAATGGCCAAGCTTTTTTCCTCTGTTCCAAAACCCTGGTAGAATAGTCATTATCAAACCTAATTGGGTTTTGATTCAATTTTAATGGACTTTTCCTCCAGGCAGATTTTAGAACCAACTCCTTGTCCAAATAAGATAGAAACTTTATGACTATTGATCTGGGAGGAGTAGAGGAGGATGTTGACACTGGCTTTCCTAAAGATCTATGAGCCCTTTCAATACCAAATTACAGACCCTCCTTTAAATCTAAAATCTCTGGAATCCAAGTATTCAAGAAAGAAATGATATATTCATCGTCAGCTCTCTTAGGGATGCCAAAAATCCTTATATTTGACCTTCTCTCTCTGTTTTCCAGGTCATGCACTTTATTGAGAAGCCAGGTGTTTTGTTTGATAAGGAAATCTTTCTGTCTTTCTTCTTCCTTCAGTCTTCCATCAAGATCATTCAGAGATGCTTCTATGTATGTTATTCTGGATTGATGCTGCTGTATAAGTTCCTTGAGAGAATCTGTTTCTTTCTGACAATTTATTTATTTATTTATTTATTTATTTTATTTCACATTTGTAAACCGGGTTAGTCCAACTGGGTAAGAAATTACCCATTTTCAATGGAGACCCGAGGGGAAAAGCCCCGAACAAAACATACAAATACGTACAAATAGAGACAAGTTAACAATATAAAGAGCAAAACAAACTTATGGATACAATGGATAAGAAAAATAAATATAATCCAAAGAATAGTACATAGCTATATACTTGGTCAGAAGAAGGAAAGTGCAAAAGAAGATAGGAGTAGAGGAGGAATGAAGTGATCTAGAGGGAGGAGAAAAAAGAAGAGTAGTAGGATAAAGTAAATTATATAAAGAGGGAGGGTATAGAAAGAAGAGCAGATTGGATAAAGTAAGATAAGAAAGAGGAAAAAGGTCTTAATGATAAGTCTAGTGAAGAAATTGGAATATGGAAAGGGAGGTGTAAAGTAGGATGGTTACATGTTTTGTAAATTCTCCTTAAAATCATCCATTTTTAGTAAGAGTTCTCGCAGATCAGAAGTTACAAGCTGCATTTCTTTTTTAAAGCCATGTCAGAATGAGAAGTCTTCAAAGTGCTCATCTCCACAAATGATATATTCTCCTTTATAATTGGACAGGAAAAACTTTTCTAAGTTCACCAAAGTTGCTAATAATATAGTTTATACTTTCATCTATCAATTCTAAGTATTTTGCTAAAATAAAATAAGCTATTTCCTGTTTTTTATACTAGTTTCATCAAGCTCTGAAAAACTGCTGCTATCACTTGGCCATCTTGGCTATGCCCCCTAAAAGCGCTTTTAAAAGTGAGTATGATTGTGCTGATACTGTTTTCTGGGTTTCTGCTTCAAATTATGCTTTTTGGAGATTTGTTTGGGTAAGTGACCCAAGCTTTTCAGATGACTTAAAGTGAGAAATTTTGCATTTGCCTGTAGAAATAGAAGTTTTGTTTGGTCTGGCCACTATACAGGTTCTCAAAGAATGGAATAAAAGACTTTTTAAAAAAAAAGGATGGAACCCCTGAAGTCCTAATAGTAATGAATGAACAAAGATCTACACATAATCTTTATGGAGTAAGACATAACTAGGAGAGGGACATTATGGGTAGGTCTTAGCTGAGACCTTTTGGCTGGCGCAAGCTTGGAAATAGCTGTATCGGTTCTGAGGATGGAACTGAAGTCCTAATAGTAATGAATGAACAAAGATCTACAACACAGATGGAACGTTATGGTAAGACATAACTTCTTTTTCTTAAATTTCAAACTGACATTTTCCCACCCAGCACGCTACACAATACAGTTTCCTGACCTCACTTTAACTGTATCACAAAGTCTGCTTATTTACAGTAACAAAGTTTAACTGTCAGATACTTCCAAACAGTAAAATAACATTCAATGCCATTGAGAGAGAAAACAGTACTTTAACATTAAACTCTACAGGAAACATAACTTGTAACCATTTAAAACCTTGTGCCATAAAACATACAAGCATATAACTGTCAGAGACAGCCAATTTATGTCAAAAGCCAGCAAACAGCTTTTTGTTCACACAGGTACCAAAATATATTCTGAAACACACAAACTTGAGCCTAGACCAGTGTAACAATCACTAAAAAATAATAAAAAATACACTGCTGCAGCCAGATACACAAAATTGTCCCAATTTATTATAAATAGATCCACAAATTCAGATTGAGTGCTTTCTTCCCTTTAGAGTAGGGATTTCATCAGAATTTATCACAAACTAACAAATTTCCCCTTAAATAATGAAATAATTAGTGATATCATACAATTAACTACATAGAGACAAATTCCTTATACAAATTAAAATACAATGTATTATATATTAAAATTAAACTACTAAAACTCTATGTTCTTTAATACAACCATGTATAAAACCAGAAATATAAAAGAATATAGTACTTTATAATAAAAAATATGTATCTAATATCTAAAACTGGAAAAAGCCATTATGGAAGATGTATATAGATTGAAAGCCAGAGAACGACACAATTCCATGATACAAAATCTGAGTGAGAAGGAAAATGAAGTCTTGCAAGAGTTGAGAAATGATAAGGCAATAAGAGTCATGTGACCAGACAAAGGGGGTGGTATGGTTATATATGACACCCTTCAATATTCACAGAAAATTTTCAAAATGTTAAATGATTCATTTACTTATTCACCATCCTCTATTAATAAGATAAATATTAGTCAAAGGAGGATTAACTTTTATCTAGAGGGATATTTATTAGAGGAAAGGATATCATCAGATGTATACAATTTCTTGAAGGTAAATAATCCAATAGTGGCTACTATGTTTGGCATCCCCAAGATCCATAAGGGACTTGAAAATTTGCCATTTAGACCAATAGTGTCAGGCTGGGGGTCTAAGACTTATCCCTTCGGAGTAGTGATAGATAAATGGTTGAAAAAACAAGTTTTGAATGCAGAGCATTTACTCAGGGATTCGTGGGATTTTTTTGGGAGGATTGGTAAAGAATTATGGGACAAAAATACATTTTTTCTTACCATTGACATTGTAGATTTGTACACCTCAATTCCAAAAAAAGAAGGAATGGAATGGTCCAGTGAGAGTTTACATAAGAATACCAAACTTATGGATGACAAGATAGATTTAATTATTGAATTTATGGAGATAGTGTTGGACCACAATTACATATTCTTTGAAGGAGAATATTTTAAACAACACAAGGGTGTAGCTATGGGGGCCTCTTGTGCCCCCATATATGCCAATTTAGTTCTACTTGGGTGGGAACATAATAAGGTTTTTAAGAGTGATTTTTTTCAATACATGAATTTGTATGTAAGGTTCCTGGATGATGTTTTTATTTTGTGGAAGGGTCCAGAGAATAAGATCCAGGATTTGGTCAAGTATTTGAATGGAAGTACTAATTTTTTAAGATTTACATATGAGTACAAAGACAGTGGTTTAAATTATCTAGACACCTACATTCAAAAGGTTAATAATACTTTTACATCTAAGGTATTTAGGAAACCCACTTTTAGTAACTCTTATTTACAGTACACCAGTAGTCATCCCCCACATCAAAAAAGTAGTATAATTAAAGGGCAACTCATTTTGGTAGCCAGAATGACATCCAGTGAAGAAGACATTGATGAGGAACTGCTCAAAGTAGCCAACTTATTTAAAGAAAGGGGGTACCCCATTAAAATTATTTTAGATCATGTAAAATATGTAAGGAATGAGTAGGGAAAGAACTATAAGCCCCTATTAGGTGACCCATATACTATTATTGAAGACAAACAAAGTGAAGGGGAAGAAAATAAAGAATTTGAAAGAGCTATGGTGGTTGCTTACAGTGGTAAAGCATATGAGGTGAAAAAATAGTAGAAGACAATTGGGCCATTTTAAGGAACAATCCGAAGTTGTGGGCGGTAGTGGGTTCTAAACCCACTTTTGTATAAAAGACAGGAACAAATTTGAAAAAATTGTTTTGAGGAAGTACCAAAACACAAGGGAAGGTACGGTATGACAAGATGTGGTACTTGTTCTCAATGTAAATATATATGTATAAAGGAGAGTGTTATTATAGCCAATTCTTTAAAAAACATGGGTGAGATTTGATAGGGGTAATTGTCAGACTACTGGAGTGGTGTATTTGGCTATGTATAAATCCTGTCCCAGTTTTTATGTAGGTAAGACTGAGAGGCAGTTAAGGGACAGGATATAAGAACACACATATCAAATATCCACTGGTAACATGAATAATGCCTTATACAAGCATTCTATTGTATGCCCTAATTTTTCAGAATTTGACTTTGCTATATTAGAAAGAGTGTTGCAAAATCCAAGAGGAGGTGACTTTAGAAGTCACATTGAGGAAAGAGAAGTAAGGTGGCAGATTAAGTTACAGGTGAGTCAAGATTTAGGACTTAATGATAAGATTTACATCAAGCCCTTGCTACACAAAAAAGCACCTTTCATGAGATAATTCATACTTATACGTTTTAGATATTATATACATATTTTTTATTATAAAGTACTATATTCTTGTATATTTATGGTTTTATACATGGTTGTATTAAAGAACAGAGTTTTAGCAGTTTAATTTTAATATATGATACACTGTATTTTAATTTGTATAAGGAATGTGTCTCTTTATGTAGTTAATTGTATGATGTCACTAATTATTTCATTATTTAAGGGGACATTTGTTAGGTTGTGATAGATTCTGATGAAATCCCTACTCTAAGGGGAAGAAAGCACTCAATCTGAATTTGTGGATCTGTTTATAATAAATTGGGGCAATTTTGTGTATCTGGCTGCAGCAGTGCTTTTTTATTATTATTATTTTATATTCTGAAACAATCAGAAGTTATAAATATTAAAGAAACTAGTTAATCTATACTAAATCATATATATGCCCTGTTATCCCATGTATCCAAAACAGTTTTGGCAAATTAATCTAAGCAGTGACTATGCCTGTGTAATAACTCAGAAGAACATTTAGCAGGGCAAAGGGATATATATTATTTGAAATAAAGCATGTCATCTTAAGGTCATAAAAGCAAAGATAGCTTACTGTTCAATTATATCACTCAATAAACCAGTAATGTTATACTAATATACTAAAAGCATAAACAGTTATTTCATTTGTATATGAACAAAAAAGTATAGAAATGAAAAAGCAAAGAGAAAGAAAAGCAATAAGGAAAATATTGTCATGACATGCCTTACTTGAAAATTTAGCAAGTATAAAACAAATTAAAGTCCAGTTGCAGTAGATGCTTTGAGAGATTTAGTGGGAACAGCAATCTTTGACTCAGTTTTTTGTTTTTTTCTTTTTAACATCAGTCCAAGAAGATTTATCAGCAACTCTCTTCAAAGATGCAGATGCCCATTCCATATCTTCAGGTAAGGAAATAATGTTATTGTTTTTAATAAAGGCAGTGGCTTGCTCTAGGGCATTAAATGATCTCATTTCATTCTGATATAGAATTTTTATTCTGGCAGGAAAGACAAGCTGAGTTTTGATGTTATTCTGCTTTAACAGTTTTATTAATGGCCAAGCTTTTTTCCTCTGTTCCAAAACCCTGGTAGAATAGTCATTATCAAACCTAATTGGGTTTTGATTAAATTTTAATGGACTTTTCCTACCATGCAGATTTTAGAACCAACTCCTTGTCCAAATAAGATAGAAACTTTATGACTATTGATCTGGGAGGAGTAGAGGAGGATGTTGACACTGGCTTTCCTAAAGCTCTATGAGCCCTTTCAATACCAAAGGACAGACCCTCCTTTAAATCTAAAATCTCTGGAATCCAAGTATTCAGGAAAGAAATTATATATTCACCCTCAGCTCTCTTAGGGATGCCAAAAATCCTTATATTTGACCTTCTCTCTCTGTTTTCCAGGTCATGCACTTTATTGAGAAGCCAAGTGTTTTGTTTGATAAGGAAATCTTTCTGTCTTTCTTCTTCCTTCAGTCTTCCATCAAGATCATTCAGAGATGCTTCTATGTATGTTATTCTGGATTGATGCTGCTGTATAAGTTCCTTGAGAGAATCTGTTTGTTTCTGACAATTTATTTATTTATTTATTTATTTATTTATTTATTTTATTTCACATTTGTTAACCGGGTTAGTCCAACTGGGTAAGAAATTACCCATTTTCAATGGAGACCTGAGGGGAAAAGCCACGCACAAAACATACAAATACATACAAATAGAGACAAGTTAACAATATAAAGAACAAAACAAACTTATGGATACAATGGATAAGAAAAATAAATATAATCCAAAGAATAGTACATAGCTATATACATGGTCAGAGGAAGGAAAGTGCAAAAGAAGATAGGAGTAGAGGATGAATTAATTGATCTAGAGGGAGGAGAAAAAAAGAAGAGTAGTAGGATAAAGTAAATTATATAAAGAGGGAGGGTATAGAAAGAAGAGCAGATTGGATAAAGTAAGATAAGAAAGAGGAAAAAGGTCTTAATGATAAGTCTAGTGAAGAAATGGGAATATGGAAAGGGAGGTGTAAAGTAGGATGGTTACATGTTTTGTAAATTCTCCTTAAAATCATCCATTTTTAGTAAGAGTTCTCGTAGAGCAGAAGTTACAAGCTGCATTTCTTTTTTAAAGTCATGTCAGAATGAGAAGTCTTCAAAGTGCTCATCTCCACAAATGATATATTCTCCTTTATAATTGGACAGGAAAAACTTTCCTAAGTTCACCAAAGTTGCTAATAATATAGTTTATACTTTCATCTATCAATTCTAAGTATTTTGCTAAAATAAAATAAGTTATTTCCTGTTTTATACTAGTTTCATCAAGCTCTGAAAAACTGCTGCTATCACTTGGCCATCTTGGCTATGCCCCCTAAAAGCGCTTTTAAAAGTGAGTATGATTGTGCTGATACTGTTTTCTGGGTTTCTGCTTCAAATTATGCTTTTTGGAGATTTGTTTGAGTAAGTGACCCAAGCTTTTCAGATGACTTAAAGTGAGAAATTTTGCATTTGCCTGTAGAAATAGAAGTTTTGTTTGGTCTGGCTACTATACAGGTCCTCAAAGAATGGAATAAAAGACCTAAATTAATACAGGGAGTTTCTATAATTTTTCAGGTCCCCAGATTCTTTCCTTCCAAATCTTCTACCTCCTTCAAATGATAGAATGAGCAGGGAATGCAGTCTAATAACAGGCAGTCCCCAAGAGGAAATGGCAAGAAGGTAACAACCCCAAATCCAAAAAAAAATTATGTTTCCCTAAAAAGGGTCAGACATCAACTTCAGAATGACTATGCCAGAAACCCGGTCACCTTCCCCCTTTTCCTCCTGTCCATACATCCCCTGCCTTTTCTCAGTATCTTCCTCCTGTTTTGCATCAGATAATTTCAGACAAATGGGTTCTGAAGGTGATCCAGGAAGGTGCAGCTGGCAATGAATAGAATATCTTCCTCCTTTCACAGGAATTCCCCTTACCGTCCAAACCAAACAGAGTTGCTACCTCTGGTGTTCCAACACATATTAGAAGCAGATATCATATTACATCCTTCTGCAGAACATTAAGGAAGGGGGATTTATTCCCGGATGTTTATGTACCCCCCCAAAAAAACCATTCATGGAGACAGCCTTTGAATCTCTTCTGCCTCAATTGCTATCTGAAGGTGTCAAAATTCAAGACATTGACCCGACAGTCAGTATTAGCCTTCTCCTAGGCCACTATATTATGGTAACCATAGACCACAAGGATGTCCACCATCATATTCCAATAGCATACAAACACATGGTGTACGTGTGAAAGTATGCAGTGGACTGTAGGGCATGTAGCGGTGGGTTTGCTATGTTGTTTGTGGTAGTACGACCTTGGAGTTGGTCTATATAAGTAGCGTGTCTGTGTGAGGGGGCAAAGGAGGGCTTATATGTTGATGTATTGGGTTTTGCGGTGTGTGTTCTGTAGGTTGTTTTTGTTCTAGGGTGGATTGTTGTATGTTTCTGTTTGTGTCTTGATATCTGTGTTGAAAAACAGAGCATTGCATACTGAAACTTTGGCATTATGAAGTTTCCGTATTTTAACATTCATTTTTTTAGCTTTTCATTGTAGTGGATTTTTGACTTTCTCATCTTGATATATTAAAATTTGGTATTTCAGTATTTCTAGATTTGAAAGTGGACCCCACACTATAGGTGAGAGTTAAATTTAACATATGCCTTTTAGAAAATTATTTCCCAACATTCAAGCTTCATGAGTAACTTCTCTAATTACCTTATAACTGTGATATGTGTTTTGCAGGTGTTTTAGAGGTTTTGACTTAATCAGGATATTGACACTTTTGTCAGATTACTGAACAAGCTGTCGAGGCTTTTATCCACAGCACACCTGACTAACTTAATTGTTTCCTCAATAGCTGTCACAGGTATCAACAGACTGCCAGTATGCAAGTTCTCTCAGAACCTTTTTGCAGAAAAGAAAAGTTGAACATGTAGCCATATTGCATCATTATGTTGCTTCATTCACATTATTAATTATGGAAATATTGTGAAATAAATAATAAAAGTTAATACTAACAATCTGCTTCTTATCAAGCCTGCTTTTATTGCTGCCATGTTGCTCCTTAAAACTGCAGGTGATCTTAATAATAATAACTTTGTGAAAATGAAAGAGAAAATATAAAGTCCATATTGCTTCTTACCACTCAATGAAAAAATAATTACATGAAAATAATTTTACCACTCACTGTTTTTAGTTCATGGAGGTAAAACAATTTGGAACCCAATTAACTAGCCTAGTTCTCTAAGTGCTTCCTTCATTTCTAGTACATACAATCTGACTATAGCGTTGCCTAAAAATAATAACAATTAGTCTAGGACAACATCTGTTTTCTGTTTAACGTACTGAAGCATTTATGGTAAAAGTAAGATGAAGACATTTAAAACCCGTCCCCTACTGTCTGTTAGACATCTGCTCTTGAAATACCTAAAATGGAAAATTAACAAACATTTTCCATATGAATATATTTGTGATTATTTTCAAGTAAATTCCAACACAACTACTCTAATAATCAGCAAGATTTCTGGTTTAAGAGATGCAAGTTCAAATGCTACTGTAGTATTATCATATTATTCCAAAGGTCATGCCAAATGAATGGCAGTGATTGAAATTGGAGAAGGGTAGGCATGTCACTTTTATGAGTGAGAACATAAATTGTAACCAAACAATTGTGCCAAATGGGTCATTTAAGGCTGTCTGCTCAACACATTGAAGTATCTGTTAAATACCCTTTGGGATGTACACCTCTCACTTCTATTCCACAGTTCACTTACTTTACCTTTAAGGTGAAATGAGGTACATTTTGTAGATAACAGATGGGTTACCCATCTATGTACTATGGATTATACTCTCTCTGCAAATTAGCTGCAGCATTTTAACAGCAGAGAAAAATACTTAGGAAAAGAGTACAACTTGATAAAGTTATGCTTCTGTTGCCAGTTCTTTCTAAATTGCAGTAAATGTGAATGTTGGAAAGCAGCTAATATTATATCAGACCAGCATACATTTAAATATAGTAGTAAAGCAAAGATGTAGTAAAGTCTAACAGTATTTAAAAGAACTCAGTCCTGTACTTGAAAAATAGAAAAAGTAGGTTGGCATAATGGTTAGGGTGTTTACTTTACAGACACAAGATGCTGGGTTTGATTCTCTCATGGGGTAATTGGCTAGGCTTAAAATGGCCCACAAGGACAATTAGCCTAGTACTGACTGCGGTGGTGGTGCTGCGGTAGCGGTGTCGCCTCACAGTAAGACGGTGTCTTGTTCGATTCTCAGCTAAAGCATCTTCTGTGTGGAGACATGCGTGAATGGGCGTACCTTCGTTGAAGGTTGTGTGTCAGAGCTGGCAACTCGGCTCATAAAAATCTACTGCCAATCATTAGTGGACCGGAGTTCCGCTGTGGCAACCCCTAACCGGGAAAAGCCGAAAGACACAACAACAACAACTAACTTATGAACAACGGCACAGTCAGAAAACACTAAACAGCAGTTAAGCGTCATTCAGTAAGGAAGGAAATATGCTGAAGACTATAACAGCACCTGCAGACCTGATGTGGCGGCTAGGTTATCCTGTAAAAGATATACCACAAGTAGAGCTACCCACAGAAAAAGCTTAGCCAAGGCAGCTATAGAACCATAACTGAGAAATTACATATATTCATATGTGAGTGGCTCTGACAACTATTCCACAGGACTGAAGAAATGCACAGTGCACTTGGGATGTAGTTTATCCTATATGTATACCAGTCCAGTAGGCTAACAGCAGGGTCATGAAATATGACAAGGAATTGGGTAAATCTACAAAATACAGTGTCTTATTCTGAGTTTATTTAAGTTGAAAGAAGCAATGCAATTTCGTTTAGCTACACTATGTGCAGATCTAAATAATGTTTACTTTGACTTTGACTTTCATTTGTTAGCAAAGAAAAGTAAATATGTTATTAACAGGAGACGACAACAACACAGGGAAAATAGTGGCTAAAACACTGTCGTATAAGAAAAGCATATTTTATTATTATACTTTGCTCACATAAGGGTGGGATCCTACTTTTAAAAAAAATCAGTATTTTGTTGCATTCTTAATGGATATGGAGCTGTTTGCTCAATGATATATGAACATACCTGTTGGTGAGGACACATCAGCTTTTCTGTCTCTCTTCACCTCATTTTGTTATATTGGAATTAGTTATGCTTTACATGAAAGGACAAACCAACTTCTGTACCTAGTTGGGTATCTGTATGAAGCTCTATACTTATGTATAACACTTTATAAAAAGCACTGAATAACACTACACTGGAAAGTTTGGTGACAGGGCACTGCTATTATTGTTTGAATCAGGCATTTCAAAATATTATTATTTTTTTTTTGCTAGTATGTTCAGTAACATAACATATGTTGTAGTTAGTTTATGCTTTATTTTTGTATTTTTTTTTCAAGTAGTGATAGTTTATTCTCTATTTTTGAATCTTTTTTCAAGAATTGACCCACCAGAAGCATGTGAGGTATCATGATAAAATATCAACTATAGTCTTCATTGGGACTTATATAGTTTTGCTGTTTACCCAGAAGACGTTTATTTAAATTAAAAATAGTTATTTTTTTATTAAATAACCTGACAGTCTTGTGCAATGAACCTTACTCTGAATAAGAAATCCTGTTTATCAGTATTTGTGTATGTCTGTGGCAGTGGTGCATCTGCCTGTGTAAATTACCATTCAGTTTTGTAAGTTGCACTTATCCATAACAGTAGATGTTTGAATTCTTCACTTATGCAGTAGCCTATCAGTTGTATCCTGACAAGATTCAAAAAGCTCACTCTAGCTGCCTATAGGCTAACTCCTTTTGGAGGGAGCTATAAAAGCAGACTAAAAATCTTCAGGACTTTCTTTCTCCAAAAGAGAAAAAGGGGAACTCATGCTGAACTAACCACAACCATAATAACTGATAAAAAACTAACTACAGCAACCTCAACAATAATTGTTGCAACCTACACCAGGTATGTAAAACAAGGAGGATGGTGGGTGGGTGCAGCTACTGCAGCAGTGAAGAATTCGAGCAGCTACTGTTAAGTGCGAGTGCTGCTTACATAACTGTACTATGTTTATCATTCTCACTGCTGGTGTTTCTGCTGCTGTAGCCTATGGGAATATTGCTAAAGCTTACCCACCCTGGTAAGAGAAAGGACACCCTGGAGGATGCAAACTCTGATCTAGCCCTAGGAATCTATTTTGTAGTGCTTTTTAAATATATGGGTAAAGGACTAAGTTGCTGCCTCTAGAATGCTTCTAGAGTTCATCCATTTCTAATATGCCATCAAAAACGCTAAGGCCTTGTTAGAATGGGGCCTAACCCTGACACAAATAGTTTTGCCATGGTGGTGGTAACAAATCACAATAGCAGAGGGCTTCCATCTAGAGATAGTCTGTTTAGACATAGGTTGATCTTTCTTAGTCCCTGTATTAGAAATAGATGGTCAGCTTTCCTGAAGGACTTGGTTCAGTCAAGATAGTACCTGAGTAACTTATGCACATTCAGGGTATGAAGAATCTGTTCTCCCTTGTTTATTCAATCTGGATGGAAAGCTGGAAGACTGATGACTCGATTCAAAGCAAGCTGTCTGACAACCTTAGGCATGAATGTGGGGTTAGTCTGTGGAGTGACCCTATATTTATGGAAAATCAGATAGGCTTCCCTCACCATGAGAGCTTGTCATTCAGATACTCACCTTGAAGGTGTCAAAGCAACAAGTAGAACAGTTTTCCAAACATCAAATCAGTCAAAGAGGCAAGTTCAAAAGGTGACAAAGTCAATTTCTCCAGCACCAAATTGAGATCCAAAGATAGAAGTATTTCTTTGTGGATGATCTCATTTGCAACACCCCTTTCATAAACTGATAACCACAAACATGAAAGAAGGAAGGGTATCCATGAACGGACAAGCTGAAATCACTGCTGGATGCACTTTGATAGAAGCATACAAGAGGACAGATGATAATAACTCACACAAATATTTAAACACCAGGGGTGAAAACTCTCTGATGGTGCTCTGGTTGTTGGCTAGGCATCAGCTAGAAACATGTGACTTTCTAGTAGCAGGCTTTTTGCCTCTTTTAATACCTACTGCATGTTCTCATATAAAACCTGCTTAAAATTTAATCATCCAGACAGTCAGTTGCAGTTGCTTGATGTTGGGGTGTATCAAGCTCCTCTTATCTTGAGTGAGTAGATCCATCTGCAAGAAAACTTGTAGTAAGTACCCTTAGCCAGTTCAACAAGAAATAAGAACCAATTTTGTCAGGGCCAAAAGGGAATCACCACAATGATTTTTATTAAATATTTCTGAATCTTCAGAAGTACCTTGTAAATCAATGGAAAGGGTAGAAAAGTGTAAAGGAACATCCCCATTCAGGGGAATGAGAGAGTATCTCTTCTCCAAGCTTGCTTACAATGATTCCCAGAGCAGAATTCATCTTTCTGCCTATTTTGAAAGGAGGCAAACATATCTACTTGAGGTGTTCTGCACATCTGGATCAGTTCCTGAAATACCCATGTATTGAGTTTCCAGTTATGAGGGTCTGTCCAGGATCTGTTAAATTTGTCTGCTAATGTGTTTTGCTCTTACACTATATAAGAGGCCTGAATAGTTAGGGAGTGTTGAAAAGCTAACTTGCCAAAGGTGGTGTAAAGCTTCTACAGCTTGGATCACAGCCATGATCTAATTTAATTGACATGTATGTGCTATTGACTGTCCATATTGTTCCATAGACCTTACACTTTAACTTCCATAGAAACTGTACTCTAAGCAAAATATAAGGAATTGGTCAAGACCAGTTTTGTTGGGATTAAAAGAAATAAAGGGGGAGATTTGCACATACTGGTGTGGAGTAAGCTAAGGTTGTAACAGTAAATTCAAACTCAGCCTCTGTAGTAGTACCTCCACAAGCCATTGGACTGCTGACATTTTGCCCTGACACTGCTCACATTTGGATTTGGGTTCATGTCAGTCTAATCTATTTCTCTTTAGTAGTGACTTAAAGGGCAATATCACAAGTGGAGTCCCTCAGGGATCAGTCCTTGGAACACTGCTTTTTGGCATTTATTTCTCTGAAGTCAAGGCCAATGTCAATGGCCTTTGGCTGACTAAATTTGCAGATGATTGCAAATTAAGAGAAGTCATTGAATCCCACACTGACACAAATGTTCTCCAGGAGGGGCTGACACAGACAAACAACTGGTGTCAGAGCCATGGACTAAAACTAAATGCCAAGAAAGGCTTAATAGTATCCTTTGGGAAGTCGTCCATCCCTGGTAACTATCATATTGACAACACACTCCCTTAGAGTTGACCCAGTAGCTAGGGACTTAGGGACACACATAGATATTAATCTAGCCTTTGACCATCACGTCTCTACAGCAGTGAGGAAATCATTTTATGTTGTGCAACTTATAAACAAAGGTATGACATCTAAGTCCAAGGAAGTCATTGTTTTACTGTATTCGACATTCATCACACCTATCATTGAGTACAATGCCCCCTTTGGTATGTACCTACCCAGGCATATCCAACAATTGGAACATCCACAGAGGCTCCTTACTAAAAAAATACAGGTCTTAAGTAAAATGCCCTATGCAGACCACCTCAAGGCTCTATCTCTGTATTCTGTCTCTTACAGGCTTTTGAGGGGAGATCTATGCCTGACATACAGGCCATTGTCAGACCCCCCACTCTGATGGACCACCTGCATATCTGTAAAACAAACAGCACCAGAATGACCCATTCTAAAGACTTAAACCTCACCTCTGATATAAATAGGACCTGCTAGAGAGACAGGTATGTATCTCAGAGATTACTCTGTCTCTGGAACAAGCTCCCCATCCATGTGAAGCAGAGTTCTTCCTAACCCAATTCAAGTGCAACTTGGACAATTGGATGGGGAACAGGAAATTCATCCCTGGTTTGGCACCTATGTCTGTAATGGACACCGGCAACCTGTAAATGGTTCATCTCCCAGGCCCTTCCTTGTAAACATTTCATCTCCCAAGCTCATGCTTACATTTATCAAGGGTACCAGAACTTGTCAGATATTTGGGAAGCATGCCTAGGCTTGGAAAAACCCTTGTGGTCATTAACCTAGTAAACACCTATGAACCTATGAAATGTACCAGTGCATGTTAACAATATGGTCAGTGATTTGTGCTTGCAGTCACTGAGGCCATAGAATCATCAGGAGTACTGGCCTAACAGGAAAATATAAAACAAAATCCCAAACAAAAACCAAAATAATAACACAAGCATTGTACAATCCCAAATTCCAGTTTGCTATTTCTTCTTCTTTTCTTTTCTGAGTAATGCAGAAAGGACATTTTGGATTTTTGAGGTGGGCTGTTAGAGACAGAAAATGTAAATAATTCACGACACCATCCAAAATTCAATATGTAATTGTTCTGTAAGTAGCATAGGATTTCATAGCAGGGTGTTGAAAAAACTTAAGCTGCCCCACCGCCTTTATTCATATAAAGTTTTTGACCCTCTTCGAGGATTCCATGCATTCTTGGCAATTTCCCTAGAGAAGATGTAAATAAATAAATTGAAGTTGTGCAGCTGAGGCTAATCAGCAGTGTTTCTTTGACAATTCTTGCTGCATGTATTACCGGGATGCTTTTATTAGCTGCTGTGTGTTGTTTTATTAATAAAGGACTATCAAAGAAAAATAATGTGCATGGAATACATCATAGTAATGTTACGTGGTTTATGTGGTCAATAAGTATTAAAACACAATGTAAGGAGGATGTGGACGGTGATCAGGAGAAGAAATAATAGGTCAGAAAAGAAAAATAAATGAAATTACAAGCATCTCTTGGACAGTATAGCAATGGATAAGTAATGAAATATGAAATAATACAAGGTTAAGTAAGAAAAGTATAGGCAGAAGAGGATGACAGAGACGACATTAGCAACTGGTTACTGGTAAAGCTTCACAAGTTCAAGCTGCAGCAGGTATGGAAGAATAACTAATGGGTAATAGATACAGAAAAGGAGCTTAAGGTATAGCAGGAAAAGAAGACAATCAGGACTGGATTGCCTACAGGTATCATCAGTGGAAAACTATATGGCATGAGTGGGAAGTTGGTGACATTTTAGAAGGCTAGATGGGTGTAGAAGTACAATGAAGATAAGATATGAAAACACTGAAGGAAACAGTTATAGAAGACAAGGGAACTGAAGATGGGAATAATGATTTATTGGCCTTACTGTAATATTAGATTCTTTGATGAAGAAGATTAGTTTGAGCTGAACTTAAAAAGTGAAGTAAGGAGTGGATGAAAATGTCTCCTGGATAGTAATTATATGAAGCCAGTCAGATAATTTTAAATGTAACAGAAAGACTGCTTTTTAGTGTTTTAATGTGTTAATTGAAGTAAGGACTACTGGTTTGGTGAAAGACACAAGGGTAAATCATAGGATCATAGGAGATTACGATGCTATCAACCCGGGGTCATTAAAAGCCTAGCCATTTCAACTCAATGTAATACCATAGAAGTACTAGTCAATACCCAAGATTGCATTTAGTGATGACTCTCCATAATCCAGGAGGGTTGTGGGCACTATTCCCCGTAAGAATTTATGATGTCCCATCCACTTACCCAGGTTCCTCTTGAACAGTGTCATAGAGGTGCACTGTTTATAGGAATTGACTTGTCTAAACAGCTATTAAAACTGTGGGAAAACTTTTGGCAGCCCATAGACTGTCTTTGAGGTGACAGCTGTTTCTTATTTTTCATTTGTTATCCAAAATATTCCACATGGGCTGAGGGTCCCTTTTCGGTGAAGTCTCAGAAAGCTCCATATACTAATGTAGATAAAGATACATATACAAATGCAAATGCAGATACAATTAAATCAAAATGAAACAGATTAAACTACATGTAATTTACATTTAGCATGACAGCACTGTGATTCTAGAAGAGAAGCAAAGATAAGAATGATGATAGTACTTTGTAACTGAAATGCATTATTTACAGTTTATAGTTTTTAGTGCTCATCATTTGCATGGAAAGATAGTATAGAAAATTCACATTTAATGTATGACTGATCTTCTGTGAGATGAAGTAACATTATTAATGGACAGATGGGTAACACTTGAGAACATTTACTATTATATGATGGGGACTGCATTTATCTGTACACTAGTACTGAGGGAAGCATAGTGGCAGTTTCAAACCAAACACCAGTTAAAATGATGCAGACAATACATAAATATGTACAATAACACATTACTGGTGACTGAAAATATGCAAATGCAAATGGGTGGACTTTCCCTCATCCAAGCAACATAGCAGTGATTAGCTGTCAAAAATTTTGTTGAACTAAGTTGAACTTATGATCTTTGACTTTCATCAACTTTCATTTTATTATATCTGATTCTACTAACAATGTTTATTCTTTTATCCTGTTATTCTTCTTTTTTGCAAGTATCATTGAGACTGGTGCACTTATACATAGTCTGAGCAATAAAAATATCCCTGCAGCAGCTTTTACTATGCATTCCTACTTCCAGCTATTCTATTTTAACTGCTAAAATGGTTGATGACATAATTAAATTTTGCATTACATTCAGTGGCAATAACGTTTGCTTTCAATATGACCATTTTCCTAAGTTGTTTGAAATTTGGATTATCACTTTAATTGGAAGACTTTGCTTGAAAGCAAACCATATTTGACTGTCTGTTGTAGCATCCAAAGCCAGTGGGGATGTTGCCTCTCCATGTGGAGCTATTTTTAAATTCTGTGTTCTCAGTCATCATCAGAATATCACTTGAATTTTTGAAAAATGTATTCTTGACTTGCTGTTTTGTTAAGAAACTTGCAGACTCATTGTAATATACCTGTGGTGCTCATGGTAGGTTTGCAACTTTTGGCTCTTCTTCCCCCTTTGTAGCTTTGAACCTTTGGAGTTGCATTTTGGTAATTTTGTTATGAATGAAAATATACACAGTGATTTTTGATATGGTGTATATGCTTTATTGCCATCAGTCTGGGTATGTGCCAGTTACACTGGATGTTGTCTTTATTTGAGCAGTTATATAACACTGCTAGCCTAAGAAACTTACTATATTCATAAATTAAACTTTAATCAAACCAGTAATAGCAACAACTGCACTTATAGCTGTTTTGCTCCTCCACTACTTACCCTTGAATCATATATTTTGTTCATCCTGATTACTCCTAAGATGCATTTAATTTGCCATATTCACTCACATTGCTGGACAGCCTTGTCCCATAAAATTTAAATTGGTTGAACTCCAGAATGTATAACTTTCCTGCTTAATTGATTACATTTCTCTAACAGAAGTTATTCACAGTACTAGTCTGCCTATGCAGTCTATTTGCTGTGTTATACCAGACAACTTAATGCACATCTTTAAACTGCAAAAAGACCAAAGGGTCTCAGGCTAAAGACCCCTATACAACTCTTTTCCAGTCTGTCTGTAAGACGGTTGACCCTTTACCAATTATCCATGTTATTTCTTCAATTTTAATTCCATTCCTCCATAGTCTCTGAATGAAAATGTAGCTCATAGTGCAGTTTGTCTGCTGTCCCTAACCCTTTGAAGCTTTAGATTGATCCTTATGACCTTCTTACCATATTGGTCTGATGATCTTCTTCTTTTCATCTCTTGAACTTATCTCACTTTATAAGGTTCCCTTTTATTGACTAATACTTTCTTTTTTTTTAAACAGTTTTATTGATTTTGATTATAATGAAAACAATCACATAGGGCCGGATTTACGAAGGCTTGCACGGAGTCTAAGAGTAGAGTAAGACTCCATGCAGCCAACATGTCTGCCGAGCGATCCAGGAACAGCCGGCAGGGGCATGCAAGAGAGCTCCTAAAATGACTCTTGCATGGACAGGGTTAGTTTATGCAAATTACCTCATTTGCTGCTGAAAGCTATGCAAATTAGGTAAATTTACGATCCAGGAAACACTAACCTGTCCGAGTAAGAGTAGTGTTATTTGCAGAATTGTACTCGGTTGGCAACTGGGTACTGTTCTGCAAATAGCAAAATGGAGCCATGACAGCTCCAAATAAAGGATGCATCCAGTTGAGGAAGCATGCCAATGGCCAAATATACGGCCATTGGCATTTTTATCCATTGCAAAATAATTACAAAATATATATTTTTTCCTCGATCTCCGATGTTTAAGCATAGTGCAGCGCTGCGCAAACATGCTGCATTCTAAAAACCAGAAAAACAAAAAATAAAAGCCACAAATAGGGAATTTATTCAAAATATTCATCTGCCATGCAAGTGAATGGCAGGCTGAAGACAACATGGCTACTGAGTAGAGGTTGCTAAGGGGGTAAGCTCAGTCTGAGAGATGTAACCAAGCATTAGTAGGCAATCCTATGCAAATGAGGATAAGGATAGTGAATCCCAATTTTTCCTGCTATGTGAACCATGTCCCTAGAGTGTAAGAGTAGGATAAGGGGAGTAACAGAGTAGAAGATGGGTGACATCATGAGGGGGTATGTATCAAAAAGACTGTAAGCTTATTGTAGCAGAGTGGCATGCGTTTGCTGTGAGTTACTCAAGACTAAAAGAGGTGTGTCTACAGTTGTCTAAACTGAAATCCAGAAACCGAAGGTGTACACCGTGGCTATCACTAAAGTTTCTTGCAAAGCTGCTTACACTGTGTGTGCACGTGTGTGCGCATGTAAACCCGTCTAAGCCTGTGTGCATGTGTGTGCACCAGTGTAAGCCTGTGTAAGGCCATCTATGCTTGTATACATGAATGTGCACCTGCCTAAGCCTGTGTAAGCCTATGTAAGCCTGTGTGCACGTGTGTGCGCTCGTGTGCACGTGTTTGCTCTTGTTTGTGCGGTGCTGCCCCCTGTGGAAACAGAAATGGGAAAAGGAAGGAAAAGAAGCAGGAAGTTAACCAAGGAGAACTAGCAGAGCTGCCAGGTGCAATCAATCAGAATCAGCCAATTACACAGGCAGTACACTAGCCCAGCCCAGCCCAGCACTTAAAACTCTGCAAACAACATTCCCCCATGTTTTTCTCAGAAACACTGCAACACTGAAGTCTACAAAGAGAAGTGAAAACTTAAAAAGCTTAAACTGAGACATAAAAATGTTAGGGGCTGCCATTGCTGTTATAACACAACATGTGCAAGATGCTGAGGGTGGTGTCATTGCGAATGCTGTTGAGCAACCCACAGTAAGGAGACAAAGAAGAGTGTACAGACCCAGGGTAACATACCAGGGGCTACATGAGCTGGAGATAGTGGAGCGCTATAGAGTGGACAGAGACCTCCTGCAGCAAATTGTTGAGTTGTGCAGGCCACGTCTCACACAAAGAGCCAACAGAGGGTAACCCATCCCAGTGGAAACCAAGGTATGTGTTGCCCTAAGAATACTAGCAACAGGTACCTTCCAGAGACCAACTGGTGATATGATGGGGATTTCACAGGCATCAGCGTCAAGGGTACTGCACCAGTTCCTGAATGCTATGTCAGCACATGTCGGTGATCATGTATATTTCACCAATTCCTGTGAGGTATTGGCCAGCAATATGCGTGTCTTCCAGCAAATAGTGGAATACACTGAGGTAGTGGGTGCAATTGACTGCACGCACATACACATCAAAGCACCAGCTGGTGAGTGGGGTAGGGCCTACATCAACCGCAAGGGCTTCCACTCCATCAACTGCCAGGTCATGTGTGATGCCCAGGGCATAATACAGAATGTGTGTGTGCTGGCAGCCCTGGAAGCTACCATGATTCCCATATCTGGCATCTGTCACAGCTGTACCAGACATTTGCCAATGGGGACATCCCTGACAGACACCTAGTGGGCGATGCTGGAGACGCACTGGAGCCGAGGCTGATGACACCCATCAGAAATGCACACACTTGAACAAGAACTCCATAATGAGGCACATGCACAAACACAAAATGTAATCGAGCATGTGTTTGGGATGCTCAAGTCACGGTTCCGGTGCCTGGACACACCTGGTGGAGCCTTGCAATACTCACCAAATACATGTACCCAAATTGTCATGGTATGTGCCATGCTACACAATATGATCCTGTGAAAACAGCTGCAGCAGGAACAGTATGGTGCAGGGCACAACAGCCCCCCACCATTGCCAAGGCCTGCACAGGCACAGCGTGACTCGGAGGAGGAACAACCTGAGCCTGCCCCAGTAGGCAGAAGGAGGTGTGCCCAGTATGCCTTGTCCTTGACAAAGAGGCAACGCATAGCACATACACTGGCTCAGTAGGAACCATGGAAATGATACCTCTCTCTGACTCGCACATAAAATAAAAGGGATGCCTAACTTGACACTACCTGTTTCCAAACATGTATAGGCAGTGTAGTATGTGCATCCAACATAGGCAGCCCTGCAGCACCACCTGAGGCATGATTGCCATGTTTTAAGCAATATAAAGCAGTGCTAAGCAGCTTTCACCAATATCTTGTATATGTAAACAAAACTGCTCGTGCAATGTTGGGCAAGGTCAGGGCAAGTTGAGCAAAGTCAGTTAAACATGCTCATATCTGCTTTACTGTTCCTTAAGCAGTCTGGTCTGGCCAGCATGAAAATAAAAAGCAGTGACAGGCCTTGAACCCAGGATACTGTGCACTGCAGTCACAGTACTGAACCACTAAGCCATGATAGCATTTCAGTGGCACAGACACAGCAGGACAATTGTACATTAATGCAAACACAAAGCAATGCTGTATCATGCCCCTAAAGAGGCAAATGGGTAACCTTCTCCACACACCTATGCAGACAGAGAACATCAGGCCAGGCATAGTGATGTGGGTTGTGTAGGCTATGAAGTCGCAAGCTAATATATGTGACATTGGACGCTAAGATCTGTAGTACAGTAGTATGCCTCAAGCCAGTATGATGGGCAACAGTACAGACTGTAATGGTGTCCTGTACATAGCAGTGGAGGCACAGCAAATGTGTATTGGTGGCAGGTGAAACCCACATCCTATGTACACCCACAGTAACAATCCGGTGTGCCCACGGGTAGAAATGTACAAAGAATAGCTGTCCCCCCTGTATGTAGAAAGGTTGATAAGTCTATGCAAAGTGTCTCCTGGAAGCCCTGCAGGCACAGCATGATCCCTGTTGATCTATGACACAAAGGTGAGTCCTGCTGTAAAAATACAACTTGATTTACCATACACATATAGTATAAATGTGTATACTATGCATGCTCACACACTCCAACAAATGTAGTTGGTTTCATTCAGCATTACACTGAAAGGTCATACTGGGCATGCTCACATACTTAGGCTAAATACGGATGTGATAATAAGGGATCTATGGACAAATGTGTATAGTCATCTCTACTTCCAGAAACACATTCACAAAGTGGTCTGAAAATCCTGCTATGTGTTCACACAAGCTGCCAAGGTCTGTGCATGTAGGTTAAAGGAGGTTGCCACAACTCAGCAGTCATCAGACCTGTCAGAGAGTACCACAACACACTTGCAATGAATCTGACTAAGCGTGTTCAGCAGCTAGAAACACCAATGAAGTACCTTAACAAGAGGATTACTGGCCTCATATAGTTGCCCCATGCAACAAGACTGAAATGTAACCCAATCTGTACTCCGTTGCATACTGTCTACCCAGGAGATCTCTGCCCAACAGACAGGTCCATGTCATGGTTACACTCAGATCTGTTCTGAGTTACAGCTCAATGGCACTAAATGTACAGAGTCAACTGATATTGCCAACACCCTGGCAGATAGGATCAGTGTTAACTTTACCCCCCTCTCACCCATGAAAGAGCACATATCTATAGTGGAAGACTGCAAAGTTGCTGTCATCACAGCTGCACAGGTAAAAGCACTCTCCAAAGCCAGTATCACAGCAGCCAGACTAGATAACTTCCCAGGCTGTGTAGTATCTACATCCCTGAAGTAAACATTAACATGGAAGGCCTGTGGCTACTGAAGTTTCCAGGGGACTGCAAACTAGAATCCATCATTGTAAACACTAAAGATGTGGACATCCTACATCTGAGACATTTAGCTGTTGTCCAAGCCATGAGCTGTAGCTCAATGCCAAAAGATGCATTATCATCACCTTTGTTAAAAACACTGTAGCCAAGAACTACAACATAGGTGGTAGTATACTTCACACTGTAAGCGTGACAAGAGACCCTGGGTCACAGGTGGACAGTGGATACAACTGTGATGAGCACATTCCCACAGTAGTCATGAAACCCTCTTATGTGGCACACCTCATCACAAAAATAGAAGAGGACATTGTTCCCCTCTACTCACCACTCAGTAGAACTCTAAAACAGTACAATATGCCACTGTTGCTATGTACCTCACAAGACAACTACAACAACTGGAAAGCCAGCAGCAATACCTCACAAAGAGCATTAGTGGCCTGAAATACATGCCATACACAGACCATCGCAAAATGCTCCATCCGTACTCCCTTGCATATCGCCTACTCAGAGGTGTTCACTGCGTAACATACAAAGCCAAGTCAAACATAGAGCTGTTGGATATGATTCACGTAAAACACTCACAATCACCTTGACCTTTGGACCCAAGACCACGAGTGAAATACAAAAGTAAGTGGTGTAGCCATTTACCTTATGGATATCCACACCTCAAGGTTACTTGTACAGCATGAGTCCTTGGAGACCATGCAAGTGCAACTAACATTGGGCAAAGCTGCCCATCAGATTGTAGCCTGCTACAGATCACATACCTTATCTCAGGAACCTCACTCAGTATTCTGGAGAACAATGGCAAATATAAAGGTCCTATCAAATACCATTATATGAGGAGATTACAACTACTCAAACATTGAGTGGGTGAATTACTCATATACAACATCCTTTGCCCAATGCGTCCTAGAGTTAAGAAACTCTAACACCCTTGAACAGCTGGTCAGCATGCCCATTAGAGGTGACAACATACTGGACATGATCATCACCAACATGGGGTACCAGTGTTCCACAACAGAGATAAACCCCTCGTTGGTAATATCAGATCATTAAGTAATCACACTGGACATCCACATCCTGCCCCCACACCCAGTCAATGAAACCACTGTGAAGACATTTGCAAAAGCAAACTGCACACTTCCCAAGACCAAAGTGGAACTTTCCAAAGACCCCTTGCTGTAGGATAATGGTATGCAATCTGCAGAATCATTTACAAGTGCATCCTATGAGCATCTACAGGGATGCATGGAATGAGACATCACAAATAAAACCAAGATGCATTCCTCCAAAAATAGGACAACAAGCAGGTGTTTGTTGTCCATAAATAAGCTAAACAAGAGAAGGAGGAAATGAACACATGATAGATCCAACTTCACTAAAGGAAAGGCATCACTGATCATTATCAGGAAGAAACAATGATCGCTCTTAAAATAATCCAAGGACAGTGTCTAAAGACAAATAGCCAAGGAATGTAAGAATAACAACCACAAAGCCTTCGGTAGCTATACCAGACATGTAGGTGTCAACTTCCAAATATGCTGTCAGCTACTGAAAAAAGGAATGACATACACCAAGCCAACTTGCATTTCCCACACCCAGGGGGACAAGTTCAGTGTAAACTCCCACATCACCCCCAAAAGGGCCTGTGTCCATCACAGAAGGATGCAGAGACCCAGATGTCATGGACATGCAGGTAAAGATAGCCCTCACCAAAGCTAAGAACATAGCATCAATGTGACTGTATGTTGTACCAGGCTGCGTCTTACACTAGGTCCATAAGGAACTATACCCTCACCTACATTCACTGTCCAGACTCAAGCGTACCACAGGCTATGTACCCAAAGAATGGCATACATTAACAGTCATCCAGCTCCACAAAGGGTGTGCCAAAACAGAACCTGGAAACCATTGCCCAATATGTGTACTCAGCCTGGTCTACAGAGCTATTGAGCAAATCGTCATGGAACCCATACACTGAGATATTGGAGATCTCCAGACACTGGACTCTACACAACTTTGCCTTGTTAAAGGCAGAGCCTGGCTCCCAAACCTAGTTGACTTATTTAAAACAGTTACCATGAACATAGATGGAGGTGAAAGTAGTCCACACAGCCCACCTGGACCTCACTAAGGGCTTACCACACCATTCCCCACTCTGTCATCATGGACAAGTGTACCAGCTTGAACATTAACAGCTATGTCACAGGATGGGTGGCCAAGTGGCTCACAGATCAAACACACATGTTCATAGTTGCGGGTGCCATGTCCAACTCTAAGCCAGTCACAAATGGCATCACACAGGTCTTGGTCCTGGGACCCCACCTGTTCAGTAGATACTGCTCAGAGGTACAGGCAAGCACAGCAGGTGTAAGGCTGAACAGGTTTGCAGATGACTGGAAACTGTGGTCCATAATTGACTGTACAGTTGACACAGACATCCTCCAGAAGTGTTTTACAGAGACAGATACCTGGTGTCAAAACAATGCCCTCAAGCTGAATGGCAAAGAATGCATAGTCATCCCCTTTGGGTAATACAAAGTGCACACAAATTACCACATAGGTGGTAATCCAGCATGTACAGAGAAAGTCATTATGGCCCTGGGGACACAGGTAGATAGTAAACTCACCTTTGATGATCACATGGCCAAAGTGTTTAGACATTCCTTCAATGTAGGCCATCTAATGTCACCTAATGTAACCCAGTTCGTATAGTCTGATGATGTCACCATCCTGCAAATATACCTGTGTAAAAGAGAACTCCCAGTAATATGTATAGCGTGTCATGTTAATGCGTGCTCCTCTAATTTCATGAAGTAGTTAAGTAAGGGTTTGAATCCTGCACTGGGCAACTGTGTGTGTTTGTGTGTGGTCTCCTTGAAAAAGAGCAACCTTTTAGGAGAGTAATGAAACAAATCAAAAGTGGTAATCTAACCTTTGTCAAGTCTGATGATGTCACCATCCTACAAATATACCTGTGGAAAAAAGAGCTCCCAGTAATATGTATAGTGCGTCATGTTAACACGTACTCCTCTAGTATCATAAACTAGTTAGGTAGGGGTTTGAATCCTGCACTGGATAACTGTGTGCGTGGTCTCCTTGGGAAGGAGCACCGTTTCAGGAGAGTAGTGAAACACCTCAAAAGTGGTAATCTAACCTTTGTCAAGTCTGATGATGTCACCATCTTACAAATATACCTGTGGAAAAGAAAACTCCCAGTAATATGTATAGCGCGTCGTGTTAATGCGTACTCCTCTAGTATCATGAAGTAGTTAGGTAGGGGTTTGAATCCTGTACTTGGTGAGTGTATGTGCTGTATGCGTGTGACACTGTTGGTCAATGTGTTGTGGGTTTTGCTTTTACTACTGTATGACATATCAGTATGCATTGCATATGTGAGCTAGCTGTGTGGCAAATACATATATGTACATGTTACCTCAATGATTGCATGTGTGGGAACCCTGCTTTCTCCAAGAACACAGCTGTCATCCTTGCCAGACTGTGCTGCTGCTTCCCAGACCTTAGGTCACATCTGTATGCTTGTGACAAGCCCAGACACTGCAGTGATCCCTGGCCTAGGTCATCTGTGTCACACAAAGTCATTACGGTTCCTATTGGAATGTGTGTGTGAGGGTCTATGGCCGAGATATATGCCAGATCTGCTCAAATGCAGCAAAGCCTGTCAATGATGACTATTCATAACAGGTGTTGAACAACTTTTGTGGATATGCATGCAGACCCCTTATTGCTCATGTGATCCACCGAGGGATCTCAAAATACCTTTGGAAATGTGATTAACAAAGGACAGATGATGTAACATTTGGTTGCATGTACATATCGGTACCTGTTCATCATGTTGGTGGCTACCACTTATGTGGTACTGTGGGGATAATGTGTTCCGTAAAGGTGGATGACTATGCTTAGTTTGGCTTATAGCTTTCCAGCATGGGTTTGACAACAGGCATCTGTCTGCATGATACCCTTGTGCAGGATGTGTGTGTCATCTGGATTATGCATTATAGGCCACAGTGTGCATTACCAGACGTGGACGGACATATCCCTACTGTGATTGCTTGTACCTAAGAGAGCTATATGCCAAACAGGAGTAGTGTCAGTAATGGGTGCAGGTGAATACCACTGGTTACTGGCATATTATAGTACCTGAAGGATCCAAATGTTGCTGTGTGTCCTACATCTGTGTGTCGGTTGTCAAGACATTATCTAACGATTGGTTATGGTCAGGATGTGGAAGTGATGTATACTACCAGAATGCAAAACAGTGACAGATAGTAACAGTATAACCCACAGCACAGTGTCAAACCATGTCATACACATGTGTAGTCAGGTTCCGAAATGTGTGTAGTACAATGCATACTGGCCACCAATAAAAACTATGGAGTGTTACTGTGTAATACAGAGCATGTCACCCTTGCCATGTGTCCACTATGCATGTACATGCAGACAGTGCACTTCCACCATGTTCACAACTGTACATCTGCAAATCTGTGCTGCACACATCCCACACATACTGTCCACTCTCTAACACATTCTGCCAATACTGCACACATCAGCCAAGTGGCACGTGGCCAGACAATACACAATTGGAACCAACACTGGTGTAAACAACACTACAATGACAATCATAGCATTAATGCATCATGCCTGCTCAGCTACACCTTCAAGCATATCATTACACTGTACTGCTGACAACATGCTAACATTGCTATACTGCTATAAAGACACCCTGTGCATCAGCACCATGATAGCCTGTTCCTGCATCGATGTTACAGATGACAGGAGGCGGCACAGGTTGCATCATATGCACAGGGTGTGTTGTTGGTTTGCCAGAGGCCTACAGTGAGCCATCCAATTGACATGTATGTGTGTGTGTCTGTGTGTGTGTGTGTGTGTGTGTGTGTGTGTGTGTGTGTGTGTGTGTGTGTGTGTGTGTGTGTGTGTGTGTGTGTGTGTGTGTGTGTGTGTGTGTATGAGGGGCAAGAATACTGGAATGGGCCAATGTTGATGTAATATGTGTGTGCGTATGTGTTAGCCCTAGGTGTCTGGAGTATGTGTGTGTGTCTGCATGCATACAGTTCCACCATGTGGCTGCCATATACAGGTATTTGTGGGACAGCCACAGACTGTACCTGTGAGGCTTCACAGATCACCGTCTCTGGCCACGGATATGGTACCTGTGCCTGGCAGGGGTGCTACTGACACTATCAGGTACTAAGCCAGACTGGGTACTATCCCCAGAGGTGGATGGATGTATATTGGACACAGGTCCCTGCAGGGACTGTCCAGAGCCATGTGCAAGTGGTCTTCTAGGATGTTCTATGGACAGCCCACCCCCAACATTGCTGGGGCTGGTACTGGCACTATGGGAGTGGCTGTGGCTTGAGGGACGTCTATGGTGACTGCCAGCTGCTGATATTGCTGGCATACATCCACATTGATGACTCAACCATCCCGCACTGTCCTGACACATGGGCATGACATTGTGGAGGATATCTAATGTCTCTCCCCAACGTCTATCTGTGACCTCGGTGTAATGACGGATGGCACCTGCTAGGTCACGGATACTGTCAATGATGGTGGTGTTATGTGCCCTCTGTGCCCTTAGTCCCTGTCTGGTGTACCGTTCCATACGTGCCTGTGCCTCCATGACAGCCTGGAACATGCGTGATGTTGTCAGACCTGTGGCACGTCTGCCAGTGGCATAATGAGCAGCAGTGCTCCTACAAGAACACCTGGACATCTGCCTATGTGGTACCCTTCCAGACATCTGGGTATGGCTGCTGTGTTGGGATGCATGTGCCATGGATACCAGACTGTCCTGGTCAATGCCAACTGTACGCTGTCCCTCAGCTCTGAGCATTGGTGATGGATGTATTGGCAGTATGACTGTATGCATGGATGGGGTGGACAGCTGTATACTGTCGATTGGTGGCCCAACGACAGACCCTGGCAAACATGTCTGTGCCTCAACACACCTATCATCAGTATCACTGTTTTGCTCGGTGACATCAGTTTCCCTGCTGCAGTGAACCAGCCCAAGGTCAGCACCTGTGAGAGGAAGATAGGAAGCACACTTTACAACCTGTACATGAGGTCGGCCCATATGCACACATGCACACATGCACACAAATGCACTCACCACTAAAACACACACACACACACCACCAGCAATCCAAAACACACTCAATAGCGGGTGATGGTGGGGTACAGTATCACAAGGCAAATAGTTATATCACATGTGTTAGCATGCAGGACATGTGTTTCCCAATCAGCATGCAGGACATGTGTTTCCCGACAGCATGCAGTGCGGGTGTTGACAGCCCTTGCCAATAACACTATACATGTCTTTGATGCATGTGTGCTGTTGTTCGGTGATTGGCTTCACCCTGGAATGCACTGTGTACATGGACACGACAGTGCTGTGCAAGTATTATAAGCTCTGCAATGTTCTGTGCACCATCTCTCACAGGTATACATACCATGGCTGGATGTGTATCTGTGTGTCACATAGATATCCATTTCTGATTAGAGCGTCTGTGTCTTCAGCAGATAATTGTGGACACAGGATTAGCACATGCATGCTATGTATACACACAGGATGAGTGGTGCATGTTTACCTGATGGAATACAATTGCTCAACATGGCCATTGTACAGTGGTTATGGTGAGTGTAGGACATATTGTGGACATGCAAGTGCCACACATGACATGGCATGCTACAACACAACTGCAACATTAAACATCACATAGACACAGTGTGTGTCATGTGACCTATACACTCAATAGCATTACATGACATATATGTGTCACTTTGTACAAATGGTGATTGCTATGCATAATGTGTATCGGTGCACATGTTTGCACACACACAACATTGAGGTGCATAGACTTAATGCTATGTATGGTACTGTGGTCACTGTAACTGGATGGGGTGTAGTACCATGAGCCATCACCAAGCAGCATCATGTGGTCACTCAAGGCTACGAATGTGTGCCAGACCAGCACATACCATGCTGTACCGGAACTGCAGTACCATGGCTACATTCACCATTTCACAGCCACTTGTTACATGGGTTTGTAAGGTGCCCAATAGGGAGCATTGCCTAACATGAATGTCTTGCGTGGTGGAGAGTGTTGCACTGCCCCATAATAGGCCTCTCCCCTCAGATGTATTATATGTGTGGTGTGGATGACATTTGGGATACTGGAGTGTGACCTTACAGCATGTGTCTGAATATGCCATGTGTAGCATATTAACATATACTGCATATGACGGAGTTGTGTATGTTATGTGCATGTGTATCGACTGCCTATCCAATGTCCACTATAGTGTAGCCACAATTGTTTGGGATGCTCTGTGTATTGCATGTGTTTGAGGCAGCCACTCATGTTACTGAGATGTGCATAGTCTCACAGCAAACATGCACAGCATGCAGTATACGTAGGTGTGTTACATGTGCACATGGCCTACACCTCACCTATGACATGCACATTTTATTAGCAATATTAAATGTAGAACACACTCACCAGCATGGGTCTGCTGCCTTGCTGTCACACCAGAGGGACCTACAAGGATATGAAACAGTTTGTCACTGGCAACAACTGTGGCATTGCTACTGTGGTTTTGCAATCTTACAGTAGCACAATGGTTGACGGTCACAGGCCTACACACCATATTCCAAATTATCAGTATTGAACAACACCAGGCTCCACATCTTGTAACTACACAGTACACATCTCACATATGCATGATCTAACAATAGAGGTAACAGTAGTCTACAGATAAGCCAACTTACCTACACGCTCCATGTGAACTTGCTGGGGGCTCCAGCCTCCATGATGATGCATGTGTGCTGTTGTTGTTGGCCGGGAGCCCCCATGCTCAGAAGCAGCTCCTCCACTCTGGTAAGGGGGGGGATGAGTGGCAACCCCACCATCTGTTGCAAGCTATTGCCTATGGACATCAGACGCACTCTGCCGGACATGTCTGAGTAAATCACTGCAGTGATGTTGTACCTGCTCATAAGTCTGGTTATGCATGCCTATGTCATTTATCCTACAGACAACATCTTGCCACAGTGCAGTCCGCTCATGCTGGTCCTGGCTGGTTCTTGAAAAGAGCAGGTTGTACTGTTTAATGAGATAGTTTGTTAGAATCTCATCCTCTGCATGGCTGTATGCAGGATTGCGATGGTGGGACATGGCCCTGGAAGACAAGAAAACAATATGTGTGAGCAAGTCATGTGGCACACTTTACATTCTACAGTACAGATATCACTGAACTTCCATAATTAGCAAACTATTGTCTGTCAGAGGATACACACTTTCAATAACACATATCACTGCTCACCCACAACTGACTGACACTGCCTGACCTTCTGTATATATTAAAACATTTTCTGCACAGCAACAAAGATACACCACTATGTAAGACTATGCAACAGTACATGGCACACTGTATGTGACACAATGCACCACCTAGCTACAGTAGGCATATATCCAGCTAATGCATAACGAAATATGTAATCCATTGCAATGATTGTGAAGTCCAGTTACAGTATTACCAGTATACCACACTAGTTGTTGATGGAAAACCCCTGCCTACAATATGTGCACATTTGTGAATATAGGAGGCATACTGCTGTACTAGACTATACATGTTGCTAGATGCATAATTATATCCTGTAACACACACATGACTGGGGCATGTTACAGGCATACCCACACACACATCACATATACATACAGGACACAGAGGTATGGCAACCCAGATGAGCTTTACGTGTGTACCATACAGTACTGTGTGTCAGTTCTTACAAACCCTTATGCCTGAGGTATGTAATCTGTGAGGACTACAGGGAACACACAGAACAGTGTTTTCAAGCAATGTGGACATACACCATACTGTGCTGTTTAGGCCTACAGCTTCAGGTAGTATTACAGTTCATACAGGGGTTTGATTCACCAGCAGTACCAATCAATGTGCATACATGTACTGCTTCAGCCTCCAATGGCACACCCCAGTTAACACAAGGGGACTACATCGGACCATATGCCATACTGCTTTTTCTGGCTAGCATTAGCATACACATCTTTTGCTGGGATCAGAGCTAGGACACATAATACTATGACAGAAACAATTTCCCAGTAGGCTATCCCACATATACACAACTGTGACACATTCACCAACACATTCACCATCACACTCAGTCAACCTCACATAGCAATTATTCCAACAAGTACATGTGGATGTGTAATGGTTCATAGGTAGGTTCTAGGCTATTGGCCCTAAGGCCTCTAGAAGCCTAGCCAGACGGTGCCCTGGCCTTTGACACCCAAGTAATTTAGTTCCATGTGTCCCTGTCAAGCAGAGCCGCAGAGGTGATTCCCGGGGTGTAGTTCCTATCTCACATCCAATCATCAAGACTATTCATGACGGGTGCTACTGAGGAGCTTTGTTTGCTATTGCTAGGTAGTTTGTTCTACAGTATGGGATGTCTCTGAAATAGGAATCTATCCCTCCAGCATGTTCTGTCTATTGTGGTGACAAGCTTTAGGTCCCTAAAGCGTGTAGCTCGTAGGGATAGTGATCTGTTTACATGGAGCATGTACAGCAGCTCTGGGTTTGACATAGTTTTGCATATTAGACAGGGGTCACCTCTGGGTTGCCGGTATGCAACACAGTGTAGCTGTGGTGTGGTGAGATGGTATGCATAGGGCACCTGTTTGAGGACAGTATTACTCTTTGTGAGATATGTCTGTGGCCTTTCCAGTTGCTGTAGATGTCTTGTGAGGTACATATCAGAAGGGGCATTGTACTCTATAATGGGTTTTGTGAGTGATGAGTAGAGGGGAACACTGACCTATTTTTCCTGGAATGGCACAGCTTTTGTGATGAGGTGTGCCATGTGGACAGATTACATGACTAGTGTGGCACTGTGATTATCAAGGGTGAGACTACTGTCCACCTGTGTCCCATGGTCTCTTATCACACTGTCGGTGTTATGTTGACTACCACCTATGTGGTAGTTCATGGGTACAGAGTTTTTAGCCAAAGGGATGCAAATGTATTTCAGACATTGAGCTTGAGGCCATGGCTTTGTCACCAGGCATCTGTCACAGTAAATGCGACTCTGTCTCTCCCTGCCTATACATATATATATATATATATATATATATATATATATATATATATATATATATATATATATATATATATGTGTGTGTGTGTGTGTGTGTGTGTGTGTGTATATATATATGTATATATATATATATATATATATATGTATATATATATATATATATATGTATATATGTATATACACATACATATAAACATCCATTAGTGTACATATAGATATACATATAGGCACATATACAGTCCACCTGTCATGGTGGGAATATCAATTAAGCGACGTTTGGGAGGTATACAGTTATGTGATGATATTGCACAGTCTTGTGCAAATTGCATTGAAGGTGTTCACAGCCCATGTGGCTTTAGCAGGCCTCACTGGCTGCGACACTGCAAACCTGACAAATCACACCCACAGCGTTTAACCACCACATGTCAAATACCAGCAAACAGCCATTGTCCACACTACTGTACGGAACACAGATGACATGGTTCAGATGTTTGACATTTAATGCTGAGCCACATATATCACAGTTATGTCCCACTGCACACAGCTACACACTGATTTGTCCATGGCAGTAGTTATGCAGGGCATCTGTGCATAGATACATACTGCTGCCACATATTGATGTTTCAAAGTATGTAATGTAGTCTTCAAATACATCTACTACATGCCAGTAAATACATATCTGTTACATACCTTTCCTTTGTATGTGTTTGTAGTTTTCACTTTGTTGTATCTTTGGCTTTATTTTAGATGTTTATTGTTTTATTTTTTTTTTTAATTGTTGTGGGTGGGGCTGTGCGGCTCTCTCTCTCTCTCTCTCTGTCTTTTTCTCTGTCTCTGTGTGTGTGTCTCTCTCTCTCTCAGCATCTGCAATGTGATGATTGCATGTGTGGCCAGCAGGTACAGCCTGCTTTTATAGGTATCTGCACATGTGCATGTGATGGCCTCTGCACCAATTGGTGGCCACCATTTTGTAATTGCATGCAGCCTGCTGTGTGGTAATTGCAGTACTCACTGTCATAGCAACCCAATGCTATAAATTGCTATGTCAGGTAGGCATAGCCCTTTCAGCTTTCCAAAGTGGGACCCATTCTTGTTTGCTGTGGACATTGTTGTGTAAGTCAGAAGGTTGGTATACTTCTTATATGTGAAGCTAGGGGTGGAGCCAGAGATTTAATTGTTGTACTCAGACCTGAATGTTGCCACTTCCACTACAAAGTTGTTAGTGTAGATTTGTAATCACCCCTACAAATACTAACGCAAGATACATGGGTTTATGTGGTTTCTTTTCTACTTATACAATTAACTGCCATACAAAAGTAGTTATTGAGATGTATTCATTTGGCACATGAACTGTTTGTGAACTGCTATACTGTGAAAATTAATTTAGTCACTTTTGAACAGTTTTTGCTTTTTTAATGTTGACATTAGCACAGGCTGCTCAAGAAAGATGGACAAAATTCAGTACTGAGTATGCCTACCTACATCCTTGGTAGACCCTAAACACACAGGTTTATTGTACATTTAGGTAGGGGTGCAGAAGGACAGAGACCATTATGTGTGAACTTTATCTTGCTGGACTTAAAGGGTTGCTGTGTACCTGTTAGTTTACCAAGGCAAGTAGTCTTTCTGAGTAGCACACAAATGTGGACCTATACAGATGGTAGCCAGAGGTTAGCCTGTTATTCTTTGTCTGTGTACCACACCGGTCTTTTCAGCACTGGAACAATGGGATTGTCACAGTTGGTTGCTACCAGTACATGGCTACATCCCTTGGTATTTCACTGTTGTACTCCTACATAAGGGTATGCTTCTGGAACTCCTTCCAAAGCTATCTGCACAGTGTGTAACAGCAGAATAGCTGATATGCCTGTTTGTTTCTGCCACTGCCAGGCCTCTCAAACACTCAGTTACATATTTGAACAGACTCAGGGAAAAATAGATAGAAGTGAGGTACACCTTTACAATATTAGAGACATTAAGTTGGGACTTTGAGAGAAACAGAGCATATGGATTAATACACATTTCCTGAAGTACAAGTGGTGTCCAACTCTTACTTATTGTCATCATTCATTAAGTGTAATTCACCACCTTTCTGACTAACGTCAGTAGCTTTCAGAGGAATTCAGTGACACAGCTAAAACCTGTCTCAAAATCAGGGACATGCCTGAAATGTAGTCACAGTTGCAAAGTATGGCCTCTGCCCTAATCAGATATGCTAGTGTTTGTCCTACTATGATACTGTGTGGGGGTTCTTAAGTGCTGCTGTAACATTATTACATGCTAGTATGGCTGGTTCTCTTTTCACAGTCATGTAATGCAATTCCACAAGAACTGCTGGTAAGGATCCACAGAACAAGATTTGTGTTATGGCATTCATATTTGTCCTTTACATTCACTCATTCTGATGCATGATATATTGATTGCAGCACCAATTTGTTATATGTTTACCATGGCTCAGTGGTACTTCATGCAGTCTAGTGTGTCCAAGGTCCGTGGTTAGACACTGACAGAGGTATTTTATTTTGCTGCTGAGCAGAACAAGGGCCCTGACATACAGAGTGACTAAGGCACTTTTAAGCAGTTGTAAGTGGGTTTGCGTGGGTTTGTGCGATGCTTAGCAATACTTAGCTAAGCGCACACAAGTGCACACTCGCACAAACCCACTAACTACTGCTTAAAAGTGCTTACTCCTGCTAACCCCCACGCTCATTTCTTTTAAAGAAAAGAAAATGGGGAGATAGAAAAGTAGTGAAAAGGGGGCACAAAAAGGGAAAGACAGTAGGGAAAACAGGATGGGTGTAGGGAAGGTCCATAGCTGCCCATTTCTTTAACAGTAGCAGCTGTGCATATACTAGTAATTTGGAGGGAATTTTGAAACCATCCACCCCTGAGAGAGGGGTGAGGACAACGAAGTATGTTGTACTGCCAATTGAATTTCAGTGTCTGTGTCCAGCAGACATTTGTGTAAAATGGGCAGCTATGTATGAGGCGTAATTTTTTTGTGGGAGCAGATTGCCCTTTTTTTTTTTTCAGGTGAGAGTGGAATGTGAGGTAGGGGAAGTAGGTATGTTGTGGGAGGTAGGTTGGGGAGGTAAACAGACAAGACAAACAAGATGCATACAGGGGCAGAATATGACACATGGGGTGGGTGAACACAATTGATGGGGAAGGATGTTTGGAAATCGCAAGCCCATGAGCCCACAGATAGTAACAGTGGAACTGAGAGCCCCACCCATGGGCAGTCACCACTGCACCTTTACAGCCCGGAGGGTGGCTGTGCTGGGGGCTGCGTAGGAGGGGCAGGCTCACCCATGAGTCATGCCACTCTTGCCTCGAGCTGGCGTAGGGGATCAGCGACTGAACGCTGGATCTCCCTATGCACCACAGCCCGGATCCTTTGGAGGGTGACAGGTGGCCCTCCTCCGGCCATGCTTGCACTGGGGGATGAGCCCCATCCCCTGCAGCTCTTCCACCAGAAGGTGGCACAGGACCAATGGAGGAGGGGGGCCGGGGCTGGGCACTGGACCTGCTGGTGCCAGGTGCAATCGCCAGCTGAGGTGGGACAGGTGGGTCCGCTGGGACCAGCCTTCCCATACATTCTTGTGTTTAGGTGTATTTAATAACAACATAGCCAACAGCATTCCAAATTAGTTGTAACAGCATGCAGTAATATTCCCATTAACACAACACACCAGAGTTCCAACAGTTGAACAGCAAGCATAACACATGCATATATAGAACAACAGTGGACATTCCAACAGCATGCAGGATTGATTGGTGGCAACAGGCCACCAAGATTGTGGTGTTTGAACAGGGAACATGCATGAAAGTAAATGCAGATATTTATAGAACAATAGGACATATGTCCCAACAAATGTTTTGAGATTAGACATACCCATTGAGGTGTGGAATTGCATTGTTTATGCACATACAGTAGGGTGTAAAAAGATATCTCCATTAACATCTTATATGTACTTATAGTTTACACTACATTCCTATTGACTGCAGGTGTATATCCCCTACATGTATTATTACACTAGGCAATGTGCATTAAGTTGTGTAATGGGTTTGGCTGGTTCATTATATACCTGACCTATATCTGACATACAAACTCTCCGGGATGCAGATGTTACTGCTACGTATTTATATATTTTATTTATATTTATATATCTACATATCTGGATGTGTTCAGGTGACATTATCAGTTATATTTTTACAGCCCCCTATATTTATAGCAGCACACTCACATTTCTGGGGAACACATTAACAAGCTACTCATGTGCCAGATTTACCTGTGCATGCCAGCCATTAACCAACTGTTGAGGACTGTATATATGCTTCACAGCTACTGGCACTCCCTTCATCCACTTTATATGGGACTGTCCAACTGTGGGATGACAGCGCTTAATACAACAGTACTATTTATATAATGCAAGAGTACAACAACATTTCAAAGTAAGTGACACGGACACACTCCAGGTATTATACCTTTATTAATTACATTACACACTTTTCTAGAGGTTCTCTCATTTATTTGATATTATAGTGCATGCAGAAGACTTATTCAAGATGTATTATGCCTTTATCAATGGGTTACAACACTCTTTTCAGGCTCTCTCACTGATTTTATACAACAGTACATGCAGAGAAATTACTCAGGGCATTTTATGACTTTATTATTGGGCTAGAACACTTTTTTTCAGGCTCTCTCACTTTTTTTATATAACAATACATGCAGAATAGTTACTAACCTGCCTGGTGGCGCAGCCTTAGCAGCCTATCTGCATAGGCTTGCTGATTCACAGCATGGACACCTGCAGCTGTGAAGTAAATGAAGGGATATTGAGAAATACCTGTCCATTATTTAGACTACAATGGCTATTCTTACATACTCCATTCCATGGATACCTACTCAGTAGCGGGGCATTGTCATTTCCACGGGCCTTCTGTATCCACTGGTTCAGTTGGTCCTGCTTCCGTCTCTTCAGATCTGCATGGTGGTGTCTAACCTGCTTACCAGTCCGAGGTATGCCTGTGGCATTGGTGAGATCATGTGCTAGATGGTTCCATACCTCCGCTTTGTACTCTGTGCATTGGAACTGGCCCTGCAGGAGTCTTGCATCATGATGATGGACAAGGAGCCAAACCATCAGTTTTGACTCCTCAATGCCCCACTGTTGCGCTCGAAAACAAGAGCCCTCTCCAGCACCGGCCATTCTGTCTGCAGATGGGTGCTACAACCAGTTATGGCAATTATTCTCACCTATGGGGCTTAAATATGGCTCATTTCCCGCACTTATTTGTGATTGGCCAGTTTTGAAAATTCTCAGCTGAACGCAAACCTGCTTATCACTGAGTAAACTTTCATTAATATGTATATGTATGATGACAGTGCGTGAACAGCAAAAGCTGACATGGCTTAGTGGTTCTGTACTTTGATTATGATGCACAGTATCCCGGTTTCGAAGCCTGTCATTGATTTTTATTTTACTACTGCCCTGACTGGCTAGGAGGTGTGGCTATGTTTTGCCTACTTTGCTTTACTTTGCCCAACGTTGCTCTATATTGCCCGACATTGCCCAACGTTGCGCTAGTTGGCGCGGTGCGCAGCTCCATGCAAACATGTTTTGTATGCGCTAGTTGGCGCGATGCGCAGCTACGCGCAAAGCCATTGCGCTAGATAAAGCAGTGCTTAGCTATGGACAATTATATTGCGCTAGTTAAAGCAGTGCTTAGCTATGGGCAATTATTCTTAAATGTGCTTAATACTGGTAAATGTTGCTTAGCAGTGCTTCACATTGCTTAACATAGGTTACTTATGCATTCATTATTATGCATGACTATTTCACCTTCTTATATATATTTAAAATATTGTTCACTACTACATAGGCCATTTAAATGCATTTTAATAGAATTTAAAAGGTAAATGTCAGGAATTATTTTTATGCACAGATTTCCTAATGAAAATGGAAAGGGGAGTGGAGGGACTCGAACTGGGAATGCCTCCTCTTTGTGCGAAGGCTGTACCACTACACTATTGCAATTTGGCTTAATTTGCATATTCATAGTTTATTATCCTCTTCGATGTCGAAACTGCTTACTGAAGCTAAGCAATGGGCACACCCACGCACACATGTGCAAATACGGGCAGCTATTTTGGGAATAAAAAAAAAATTTCTTTTAACTTTTATTTCATTTGTACAGGGGTTTTGAATGTGGGGGAGTGTAGTGTTGGGAGTATACACATTTAAGCGGACTCGCTCATATCTGCTGAAATTTGCAAAGTTAGGCACTTGCAGGAACATGGATATTTGGACTGATCGGCAGTCTGACACACCCCCTGCACTCCTACATGCTCTGTGTTAGCCTGGGAGTTGAGTCAGCATGCCCTCATGCATATGCTTGACGCGCTGATGTCTAACTCTTAGACGGCAGTCTCCGAATAGGACTTTGTTCATCCTACACAGAGGATTACTGAATCCCCCCATAGACATATATAAGATAATTTACATTATAGATTTACAAATTGATAACATATATTTAAAGCATTTAAATATGAATATACAAATAACAAAGCAAAAAGCTAAAGTATGTACATAGACATCCAATATTTATATATTAACATACACTATAACCTTCCTTTTGTAACTTGTTCTCATGAATGACAAGGAAAGTCAATTACCTTTATGCAAAATGATAATTTTTTTCCAACATATTTTGTAAGTTAACCCATAAGTGATATTCATATGTCTTTCTAGATGTTCCAGAGGTTATGGTTCTTATCTGTAAATGACTAACTTCTTTTAATAAATTAGTAAACTCAGAGAATGTAGGAGGATGTTTTGAAATCCAGTTGTTTGTTATGATCTTTCTAGCCACTGCCAATATAGTCCATAGTAATGAGCATTCGGTTTTCTTAACACATTGTGGAACAGGTGTATTAAATATGATTAATGATTTATTCAATATGAAGCTGTCTGAAAAAGTGCTTGTAGAAAGTCATTTACTTTATTCCAAAAGATATTTAAGGTTGGACAGTTAAAAAACATATGTGCCCAGTTAATATCTACATTAGAGTTGCATCTATTACAGATGTTCTGTTATTTATTAATTTTGTCCATTATTTGTGGTATATAAAAGGATATATTCATGAATTTCCATCTGTAAATCTTCCATTTCAAAGAAAATGATGTTTTCCCAGCTGATTGTAGCATATTAACCTTATCTTGCTCACTTGGAGAATTATGAATAATTAAACTATAATTACTCCAGTGGTTATGTTTGCAAGAAAATGTTTCTTCTCTTAAAAGTCTATAAATAAAGGAGAGACTACCTGAATATGTATGCTGGTGTAATAATGTTGATTGAAGAAATTGTAATAATATCCTGGGGTCATGTTTGCTAGTTGGTGAAGCTAGTTTCAGCTTATTATCAAGATATAGTATAAGTGTTTGTATATCTAACCATGAGGAAATATTAAGTTCATATTCCTGCATAATATGATCCATTGAACTAGTCTTGTACTCATAAGTTAGCTGAAACCAGTATTTGAGTTCATTGTTTTTAGCTGAGAAATTTTGTTAATATCTGAGGTAATAAAAGACTCTTGTGTATATGCTATACAAAATAACAAAAAAGTAGTCTTTATATTTAACATGTTTATATATAAACTTTCTAAAGTTAATTATAATATTATGTATGTAACTGGCAGTATGATTAGGATTAGTATGTGTGATAAAATATTCTTTTAAGATCCATATAAAAGGTGTGTTTATGAATTCTAGTTGATATGATGTTGGTCTCATCATAAGTTCCATGCTGATACTTCCCATAAAGATTTCCATTTAGCTAAATAGGTTATATCTAAAAGCTGAGAAATTGATCTGATTATAGCAGAAATTGTATAGAGATTTAGATCCGGGAAAGCTATTCCACCATTCTTCCAGCTGTTAGTATGTTGATTAATAGTAATTCTAGTTTTTTTTTGTGACCAAAAGAATCTTAGTATTAAAGTGTTTAGTTTATTTATAAACATTTTTGAAGGTAGAATTTGAATGGATTGTATTATGTATAAGATTTTAGGTAGAATTATCATTTTTATAATGGTTAGTCTTTCTTCAGTAGTAATTATTATTGTATTCCATTTTGAAAATAATTCTTGGATATTTTGTAAACATTTGTTATAGTTTAATTGAATTATTGATTTAATGTATTTGGCAGGAATGATTCTAAGATATGTGATTTGATCTGCATTAGCAATGTGATATGTATTATTTCCTATCATCCTTTTTTTATTTTTTTTTATTATTAGGATATATGGGTAGAATTTTTGTTTTATTACCATTAAATGATAGACTGGACATCATTTGAAATGTTTTAATTGATTCATATAATGACATGAATGAGGAGTCATTTCCCTTTGTGGTGATAAGAACATCATCCGCAAACAGCTGGATTTTGGCTATATTGTCGTTATCCATTTCCAAACCCTCTATTTCTTTATTGTTTCTTGTTTCATTTGCCCAGGGTTCCATGATCAAAGTAAAGAGTAGAGGAGAAAGAGAGGACATCCTTGTTTGGTGCCTTTTGTAATAGATATTTTATTGGAAATAAATGATCCTATTTTGATATATGCATAGGTTTCTTCATATAAATGTTGTAGAAGATTAATAAAATTATGTGAAAAATGTAAGCATTCCAAAAGAGTAAATAGATAGATCCAATTACTCGAATCAAAATCCGCATTAATATCAAGACTATTTTCTTCCTTTGTGAAAAGTCTATAATAGCTAGGGTTCATTTTCTATTATCAAAAGTACTTCTGTTAGTTATAAATCCTGTCTGGTCTTCGTCTATTAAGTGTGGTAAGAATTCCTTCAATCTTTCTGAGAATATATTCATAAACATCTTATAATTGATATTCAGTAAAGATATTGGTTTGTATGAAGAACAGAATTTTAGGTCTTTATTTGATTTTAAAATAGGGGCTATAAATGTATATTTCCAGGATGGGGGTGTAATATTACCATTTTGGGCCGAATTATATACTTTGTGTAGTAAGGAAATTGCCATTTTGGGCATTATCTTATATATTTCAGGAATAATTCCATTGTTACCTGGAGCTTTGTTTAGTTTAAGCTTACTTACTTGTCTTTGTATATCTGATAAAATAATTTGTTTATCAATAACTTCAGTTTGTTTGTTTAGTTCATTATATATATTCTTGTTAATATAATTTCTTATGTTATCTTGTATTTGAATTTGTTGTGTGGATTGATTCATTTCATCAAAGTGACATATACACTCTTCTAATATATCTTGCATACTATGTACTTCTCTTTTCTTTTTTGCAGAATGTATTTCGTTAGTATAATTATATTTATTTAATCTTTTAGTCTTATTCTTAAGGTTTGATAGATGCTTAGGATTTACAGAATAAGCAAGAAGCCTATATTTTTCTAGTGTTATCTTTGTTTTATGATGTAGGATAGATCTATATTCCTCATTTAGTTTGTATATCTTCTCCCTTATATTCTTTGAAGACAAGCTGTCTTTATTATTTGGGTGTAGTGAGTCAAGTTTATCCTGTATTATTCTTATATCATTATCCCATATTTTCATCTCATTATGAAACCATTTGTTTATTTGTCCATATAAATATGCTTTTAGGGCATCCCAAATAAATATATCATGTGTGTCTGATGCTGAGTTTATATTAATGAAGCTTTGTGTCTCTTCTGTTATGAATAATTGAAAATCCTTAAGTTGTGTGAGATATGCTGGAATCCTTTTAATTTGGACACTATGGGTGTTATTAATATTAAGTTCAAATATAATAGTATTATGGTCCGAGATTGCGCAGGATATAATTTTGCTATTGGTCAGGTTATTCATTATCTGTGTGGAAAGAAACATTCTATCAATTCTAGAATATGTTTTGTATCTATTAGAAGAGAATGTGTATTGTAATGAGTTATGATCCACAAAATGATGTATGTCTTTGAGTAGGTATAAGTCTATGAAATTATTTCTTTTGCCTGAAGTGGTTCTATGTTTCGGGTCTAAGATACAGTTGTAGTCACCTGCCATAATGATATGTCCCTCAGATAGTGAAACTATTTGATTCAATATGTGTCTAATAGTATTAGTACCAATACCAGGTAACCAATAGTTGTTTATTAATGTATATAGTTTCTTACCCATCTCAATTATAGCCAAGCAAAGCAAACCTGTATTGTCTTGGTATGTTTTGATTATTCTGGGTAATGGTAATGTTTTGTTCCACAGTATTGCTACACCTCTTTTTTTTTCGTACACTCCGAACTTACTATATTTGTGTATTTATTTGTATCTAGAAATTTAATAGTATCTTTTGGTAAATGAGTTTCTTGTAAGAATACTACATTAGGGTTATGAAAAATAGATATTTAAACAAATTATTTATTTTATACGGGTTGTTCAAACCATTTATGTTAAGTGACATACCTTTCAACATAGTCATATTATATAATTGTATCTGAAAGATGTGTTAGTAATGTATCAATATCATATGTATAATGTGAAAATGTCCACAAAAAAGTAAATTTGTTCCTAGTAAAAATATTAAATCTCATGTCTTTAGGAAAAAATGTATTCCTTGAGCTTTATCCTCTATATTTTCTGTAAATAAGCTATTCTGGATGTCAAAAAACTCATTTTTTTTTTTTTTTTTAAATTCTTTATTACAGTTTTATATGCAACAACAGAAGTCAATGGTTACATCATATCAGCGATACATAAGCATTAAAGTATTAAAACTAGATACAAAGGATAAGGTATCATTTAAGCCTACTGTCATACACAAACTATATACACAATATATACAAAGTGCCATTGCTTTAAATTGGTAAATCTTACTATCTCTGACCTTCAATAGAGTTTATACAATAAGGAGATCTCTCTTTATGTATAAATCATATATTTGGGTTCCCAACAATCAAATTTCAGCAAGGAGTAAAAAGAGAATTCCATAGACTCTGATTTTCAGATCTTTGGCTCATAGTAATCAATTTCTGGGAGGTAATATAAGTAATTGCCATATTCCTAAAACTGATCCAAGATAACTTTGAGCGATCCATCCAGTGTTTGGTAATATAGAACTTAATTAGAAGACAGACATTAATCAGTAGCCTAAGTCGAGAGGTGACAGATTTATATTAGTAATATGTAGTAAGGCCATTTCCCAAGATAATGTCGACTTATGGTAACCCATTTTACTTAGTCTGACCTTAAGAGAACACCATAGGTTTTGGGCATATTTACAAAACCATAAAATATGGATAATGTCTGGGTGTGAACAACAGGGCAAACAGTGGATACAGATGAGTTAAATTTATTTAAGTGAGTTGGGGTATAATATAAATTATTAATAATCATGAATTGAGTAAGCGTGAACTTCTTAAAAGGGGAGTGTTTAAGTGTGAGTTTTATCGAATCCAGTTTTTGTTGGGGGGATATTGTAAAATCTTGTTTATTCCAAAAGTCAGCAAAATTAAGTTCTTTTCTATATAAATATACAGAAAATGCTTTGTATGCAATAGAAATCATATGTTTCTTGGAACCTAGACTTAGTAGAAGCTGTTTAATTATGTTAACTTTCATATCCACGTTATGTTGATTTATTAAGAAAGTTGAGGTGAGTTCCTTTAATTGTCTCAAAGTGGTGGTATAAGCTTTAGACAGAAAGTGTTTCTCTAAGTTCTGTCAATGAGAGATGTTTAAGCTTACAAAATCCCACACCGTGGGTCTTTAATTAAGGGAAGTTTATTCAAGTTAACCACCTGTCCTCCTAGTTTAATATTAGGGTTGAGGTGGAGGGGCTGAAGTAGTAAGAAAGCGTTACCTAATCCTAAAGAGTTGAATAGTTCCTGAAAGTTGTCAATTAGACTTCTTAATACGTTATGTAGTTTAGTCCCTCTAGTTGAAGTTTTACCAAAAAGGTAAAGCTCTGGGATTAATGTTGTTATTAAGAGTGTGTTTATACCAAATTTTAATCCATAAGGGAGTCCACGGGGTGGAACCAGGAGTATAATTAGCAATTGCTAAAAGCCTATTAGCATGAGTAATTCTGTAATATAGAATGAGATTGGGCACCTCTTAATTTAGGAAATGTGAGTTTGTAATAAGACATTCTCACTGACTTTGGGTACCATACAAACTTTGCAATTTCATTCTGTATTTTCTTAATAAAGGTAGTTGCAACCGGGGATAGGGATGAGTTGTATTGATATAGAATTTTTGGCAAAATATTCATTTTGACAATAGAGATTTTTGAAAGTGTAGAGAGTTTAAATGTTTGCCATCTTTTCATATCCTGTGAGATAGTGGTCCATATTCTATTTAGGTTAGCTTGCAGAACAGATGAATATGAATGGTCATAAGAGACACCTAGATAATTTAGAGAATGACTGGTATGGATAGGTAAAACCGGGAAAAGATGGGGCTTATGTGCTAAGGGATCAATTTGAAAAATACTAGATTTATTGACATTGATCTTAAAGTCTGAGATTGCTTCAAAGGCATCCAGAGAGTTAATTAATTTCATGGCGTCAGTTAAGGGATACATAAAGTACAGATTCAGGTCATCTGCAAAGGCAGTAAATCTAATATTAGAGTTACAGATTCTAGGAATAGTATGGTAAGATTTCTGTGATATGAACAAGAGCAAAACTTCTAAGTATAGATTGAACAATAGTGGGGATAAGGGGCAGCCCTGTCTGGTTCCATTGGTGATTTTAATCGGATTTGAGAGTTTCTTGTTTATGTATAGCTGGGTCTTTGAACTATTATATAAAGTCTTAATAAGATTTATAAATTCGTGGAAGACCAAATTTCGAGAGCTAGAAACAGGAAGTTCCAGTTCACCCTGTCAAAGGCTTTGCAAGCATCCAGAATCAAGGTATCTGGGGTTAGGATCTTGTTTAGTTATTTTATTATAGATTCTAGTGTTATGGTGTTATCCCATGTATGTCTATTTCTCACAAAACCAGCCTGTTCAGGGAGATTAAACCCTCCATTACTTTTTCAGTCTATTAGCTAGAATGGAGGAAAGGATCTTAATGTCCACATTCATAAGTGATATCGGTCTGTAGTTATTGGGGTTTGTAGTGTCTGATGTATTTTTGGGAATCAGGATAGTTCTAGAATCATTAATGTATGGGTCTTTGATACCATGGTTGATCAAGGATTTAAATATTTCTAAAAGAATAGGGGTTAGGGTTTCTCTATATGCCTCATAGAATTCGGAAAAACCATCTGGTCGGGCCTTCCCTACTTTCAGATTATCAATAGCTTCTAGGATTTCCTTTGTCGTAATCTGGGATGCTAGTAGGTTTCTTTGTGGTTCGGTAGCTGATGGGAAGGTAATCTCTTTTAAAAATGTTTTCATCTCTTCTTTGGTAGTCATAAAGTTATTGTTATTGTAAGTTTGAGAATATATCTGATGGAAAAGTTGAATAATATTTTCATCCGATCTGTATAATTGGTTGTTGTACTGAAGGCAAGAAATTCTGGGAGATCTAGGTGCATTAAAGATTAAGCTAGCTAATGATTTAGAGGGGTTTGTATATATTCTGAGTACTTAGCTATACATCTATATTCCCATATAGATAGATTGGATTGGTGAAATTCAGACAGCTCTTTTTGTTTTGCAATTAATTCCTTTTCTGTGTTTTCAGAGTAATTATCAATTAGCTTCTTATCTAGATTAGTAATATCCTGATGTAGTTCAGTTAACCTTTCTTAGCTTTCTTAATAAAATTCCTCTGAGTACAGCTTTAGCTGCGGCCCATCTGATATCGAAGATAATACTTTCATCTTGTTGAGTACTAAAGAGGTCTTTTAAAACTAGGTTGATCTCACTGATTAGGGATTTGTCTTGTAGGAGATTTGGGTTCAAGGACCAAGTGGGAATTATATTAATTGGATTCTGTGTTAAATTTATTTCTAGCGTTATCCTTGAATGGTCCGATAAGAACGGGTTCTGTTGAGAACTTGATTATTCTAGTGTTGAAGTAGTCTGAAATTAGGAAATAATCAATTGGGACCATGATTTGTGACAGCTAGAGAAGTAGGTAAAGTAATTATATTTATAGTCATACATTTTAGTATTATAGGCAATCGGGTCAGTTAATTCCAAATCCTCAATCAGGTCAAGTAGGGCTTTGCAAGGTGCTGAATTTCTTGGGCCAGGTCTACCCAATCGATCTACTTGAGGGTTAATAGCCATATTCCAATCTCCTCCAATTATTAGTAGGTGTTTTGGGAATTTAAGTAGTAAATTATAAATCATCATAATAAAATCTGATTGTTCAGAACATGGACCATAAACATTAAGAAATAATATCGGGTTATCTATTGCCTGAAAACATGCAGTAAAATAACACCATCTGCCATCTTGGTCATTACCCTTCGAGATGATCTGTGCTTGAAAAGACTTCTTAATAATAATTAGAGTTATTGGTCCGAGAAAATAATCTCCTAATCCATGGCTTTTTACTTTCAGGAGCCCAATCAGTGCTTAGTAGGTGAGTCTCTTGTAGAAAGCATACCTCACATTTAGCTTTTAGGATCAAGTGCATAATTAACTTTTTCCCCACGTTATTGAGACCCCTAACATTCCAGGAGGATACTGTCACGCTATTCATCATATTAAGTATAATAGAGTTAGGTATTCTAAGCAGAAATGAGAAGAGACAGTTCTGTACATATACTTATATAAATATTTATGTAGCATTGCAAAGATGAGGAATAATGAAAAAGTGGCATCTACACTTATATCCCATAAGGTTTGGTCAGAGAACTGTAGAACAATGGCACTAACATCTCTCAATATTCTAACCATGCCTACCCATACTCCTATAACTATTGAGAAGATGTATATGTGAAAACTTGTAGTTAGACATGAGTAGTAAAAACCCTTTTAACTATATTAACTATACTATATACAACAGAATTGAAATAATATTTACACAACTTATACAAGGTCGTACCAGGTCCAATCACAGACATCCAGACCCTACATAACGTCCTATCAGCATCCGACAAGTCTTATGACAAAGCTATAGTTAAAGGCTTATATTTGCAGAGTAAAAGAATAAAAAGTAGAAAAAATACTTTCCAGTAAAATGCTACAAAAGTATTACTACTTAGCATAAAGTTGCAATAATTGTATCTTAATTATATGCAATTAGTCAAAACAGCAAGTATAATATGTTCTGCTCAGGAACGAGCAATATTGTGTTTGGAATTTGGTATACCATACCCGGATCTCTTCATCGGGGATCTCAGACAATAATAAGTATCCATAAGAATGACAAGGCAACGAACAGTGCTAATAGCCTATTAAGTTCTTAATAGGTCAACACATATGAGAAGCAGGCATGAAATGAGCGTATATGTATAGCGACTCCATGACCGATGGTTTCCGTAAAGGGGAAGATGAATGCCCTGCTATAGTCCGGTCTAGGTTCGCAGATCAAATCCAGTGCAAGCATGTAAGTCCAACGGAAACGTGAGTCTCTTCCTGTACGTGCATCAATTAGTGCTACCTGTGTGTCACCTTCAAGAAGCCTATTTTCAACTGCTAGTCCTGTATACATGGTTCCTGAGGATTAAATCAGCACATCCAGACAATATAAAGAAAGATTTATTTTCAGCCTACATTTTCCACTTTGCAAGGTGCGTATTATTTACTGTAGAGTAACAAGGGCTTGATTTGCCAGTATATATTACTTGTTTGGCAATGTATAGCTAGTTGGAGGGGTCTGCTCCAAAATATTTGAGGAACACTGCTCTAGCTTCGTTCGGGGATGAGACCGATAGCTTAAGGTCTTGGTGTGTGAAGGACAATGTTGAGGGAAACTTCATTTGGAATTTAATTTTCTTTTGTATAAGATCAGCGCAGTACGGAGCAAGTTTATCGCATCTCTCGGATTTCAAATGGAAGATCCTGTGTAAATATTAACTGTTGGTTATTCCATGTAAATCTCTTGTTTTTAAAGGTTGACAAAATAAGTTGTACGTCTTGAAAGTGAAGCATTTTGATGTAGACTGGTCTTGGTGCGGAGGCTGCTTGCTGGCTCAGAAATCTATGAGGCCCTCTCAATACTAAAATTATGTACAGGGTCAGTATCTTTACATACGTCCTTAAATATTTGTGTTGCTACCTCCATAAGCTGACTATGCTCGTATTTCTCATTTAAGCCCCTGATTATCAAGTTATTTCGTCTGCTACGTGCCTCTAGGTCCACTAGTTTGGATTGTATGGACTTAATAGCTTTATCCTTCTCTTGGAGGGATTCTGCCATAGATTGTATTTCTAACTCATTTGTTTTGGATCTGTCTTCAACCAACTCAAGCCTGTCTATAATTTTGTGTAGTGAGGTATTAACTGTGTTAACTTTGGATGTCAGATCTTCAATTGCTACTTGTAGAGGAAGCATTTTTAATTCATCCATCACCGATGTGCTTTCTGGGTTCTGCCTAGCCAGTTCTTTGGAGTGCTCCGATATCTGTTTGGATGATCTCAGTCTTTTAGTCTCTTTTTCTGGGGAAGTATTGATGGCTGAGAATTTAGATTTGGTTGTTTGGGTGTCCATACTTTCCGATTCTCTTGGTGTTTTACTCATTTGGAGCTGTCAGTTAGGATGGTGCTGAAGTTAGGGCCTCTAATAGCCACGTGCGGATCAGATGCTAAGCAAAATATATTTATGGCTCTCTTAGTCAGCCCCGATGTTAATGAAGTCTCTGATCACCTTTTTATAACTGGTTATTTATGGATTTAGCGCATAGTATGTTCTCAGCTTGTTCCTGTATGGTTTAAAAAGCCAAAATCAAAGGTAATTGCCGGAGCTGCAGGAAAGGGTACCTCTTAGATGCCCACCATCTTGGATCTCTTTTCCAAAAAACTCATTTTTAAAAATTATTACATACACTAGATAAAAACAAACACCCCAATGATCCCTGCCTGGAGTTATAACCTCCTAATCCCAATGACATCTGTCACTGAGATCAACCCCTAAACTGTAATAACAGAGTATAAACTCCACTAATAACATACTTTATATACTTTAAGATAGAAACATTAAGATAACCAAATTCTAATTAAATCATTAATTGTCCTGATATAGTGTTATCTGGAAGGTTTATACGTTCATAGATATCATATCTAGTAAAAAACCAATGTAACCTAATAGATTCAAAATATGATTTACATTCCAAAATAAGGCAAATGTCTAACAGATTATTTAAAAGGACTAAGTAATTTAGCCCACTGCCTTACTCTTAACATAGATAGAGGTTGTGTGTATAAAACTTTCTATTAGGTTATCAGATATAATACGTTATCCAGGACACAATGTTATTGTTCAAACCATGGTTTGTTTAAATGTAATTCTATTTTGTATTAACATGTCTGTAACTCTCATTATATCTCTTCCCTTTATTTAACTTATATATATGAACACGAGAGGGAAGAGAGAGAGAAAAGAGAGAGAGAGAGAGAGAGAGAGAGAGAAAAAAGTAAAACAGGGCTAACATGTAGTGAGGATCCAGTGTAAATAGTTATATTTAGAATGACTATTTAGAAGATGTAAGTGTAATTATAAACAGTATGGGCCGGATTCAAGAAGGCTTGCACAGAGTCTAAGAGTAGAGTAAGACTCCATGCAGCCAACATGTCCGCCAAGTGATCCAGGAAGAGCCGGTAGGGGCATGTAACAGAGCTCCTTAAACTAGTCCTACATGGACAGGGCTTGGATATGCAAATTACCTCAATTGCAGGTGAAAGCTATGCAAATGAGGTAAATTTGCGATCCAGGAAACCCGAACCTGTCCGAGTAGGAGTAGTGTTATTTGCAGAAATGTACTCAGTTGATAACTGAGTATGGTTCTGCAAATAGCCAAACGGAGCCATGACAGCTGCAAAAAAAGCATGCATTTACAGGAGGACGCTTGCCAATGGCCAAAAATACAGCCATTGGCAATGGGAAGTGATGCAAAATAGAAATAAAATAACTTTTTTTTATCCCGATCTCCGGTGTTTAACCATAGCACAGCGCCGCACCCTAAAAAACAGAAAATTAATAATTAAGATCCACAAATGTGGATTTTATAGCTAAAATGAATTTACAATGCAAGTGAATGGCAGGCTGAAGACAACATGGCCACTGAGTAGAGGTTGCTAAGGGGGAAGCTTAGTCTAAGAGATGTAACCAAGCATTAGTAGGCAATCCTATACAAATGAGAGTTAGGATAGTGAATCGCAAGTTTACATAGGAAATGAGCACAGTCAGTGGAGTGTAGGAGTAAGATAAGGGGAGTAACAGAGTAGATGATAGGTGACATCACGAGGGGGGTATGTATGAAAGGAATGAAGCTCATTGGAGCAAAGGGTCATGGGTCAGCCGACAATTACATATTATTGAAAGAGGTGTGTCAACAGGTAGGCCAGGGAAAGTCAAGAAATGGAAGGTGTATGCCATGGATAACACCAAAGTTTCTTGCTGAGTGTGCATGCATGTGTGTGCGTGCCAGTAAACCCGAGTAAGACAGTGTGCGCGCGTGTAAGCATGTGTGCACATGTGTAAGCTTGAGTAAGCATATGTAAGGCTGTGTAAACAGTTGTAAGTGCGTTTGCGATGGTGTGCGCACATTTTAACAAGAATAAGCAGGTTTTAGTCCATGTAAGCATGTGTGTGTGCGTGTTAGCTGCTGTGCGCATGTTTGCACTTGTGTGCACGGCACTCCCCTCCCTGAGGAAACAGAAAGGAAAAAGGAAGCACACCAAATAGCAGGGAAGTTACCAGGGAGTACTAGCAGAGCTAGCAGGTGAAAACAATCAGAATCAGGCAATTACCCAGGCAGAACACTAGCCCAGCCCAGCCTAGCACTTAAAACACTGCAAACAACAGTCCATTATGTTTCTCTCAAGAGACACTGCAACATTGCAGTAAGCTAATAGCAGTGAAAACTGAAAAAGCTGCACTGAGGCAAAAAATGTTAGGGGCTGCTGTTGCTGTTATAAGGCGACATATGCAACATGCTGAGGGTGGTGCTGATGCAAATGCTGCTGGACAACCCACAGTGAGGAGACGGAGAAGAGTGTACAGGCCCAGGGTAACCTACCAGGGGCTACATGAGCTGGAGATAGTGGAGCGCTATAGAGTGGACAGAGATCTCTTGCAGCAAATTGTTGAGCTGTGCAGGCCAAGCCTCACACACAGAACCAACAGAGGGGAACCCATCCCAGTGGAAACTAAGGTATGTGTTGGCCTAAGAATATTAGCAACACGTACCTTCCAGAGACCAACTGGTGATATGATGGGAATATCACAGGCATCAGCATCCAGGGTACTGCACCAGTTCCTGGATGCCATGTCAGCACATGTCGGTGATCATGTATACTTCCCCAATTCCCGTGAGGTATTGGCCAGAAATATGCATCTCTTCCAACAAATAGCGGAATACCCTGAGGTAGTGGGTGCAATAGACTGCACGCACATACGCATCAAAGCACCAGCCGGTGAGCGGGGTAGGGTCTACTTCAACTGCTAGGGCTTCCCCTCCATCAACTGCCAGGTTGTGTGGGATGCCCAGGGCATAATACTGAATGTGTGTGCTGGCTGCCCTGGAAGCTACCATGATTCCCATATCTGGCCTCTGACGCAGCTGTACCAGACATCTGCCAATGGGGATATCCCACATGGACACCTAGTGAGGGATGCTGGCTATGCACTGGAGCCGTGGCTGATGACACCCATCAGAAATGCACACACACCTGAACAGGAACACCATAATGAAGCACATGCACAAACACGAAATGTAATCGAGCATGTGTTTGGTCTGCTCAAGTCACGGTTCCGGTGCCTGGACACATCTGGTAGAGCCTTGCAGTACTCACCAACTACATGTACCCAAATTGTCATGGTATGTGCTATGCTACATAATATGATCTTGCGAAAACAGCTGCAGCAGGACCAGCATAGGCCTGGGCCAAATAGCCCCCCACCATTACCAGGGCCATCACAGGCAGAGTGTGACTCGGAGGAGGAACAACCTGAGCCTGCCCCAGTAGGCAGAAGGAGGCATGCCCAGTATGCTTTGGCCTTGGCAAAAAGGCAACGCATAGCACATACACTGGCTCAGTAGGAACTCTGGAAATTATACCTCTCTCTGACCCGCACATATAGTAAAAGGGATGCTTACATTGACACTACCTGCAGTCAAACATGTATAGGGAGTGTAGTATGTGCATCCGACATAGGCAGTCCTGCATCAACACCTGAGGCATGATTGCCATGTGTTAAGCAATATGAAGCAGTGCTAAACAGCATTTACCACCATGTAGTATATGTAAACCAAATCGCACACACCAACTAGTACAAATGTGGTCAATGTTGAGTAATATTGGCCAACGTCCAGCAATGATGGTTAATATTGAGCAATGTTGGACAAGCTGGGTCTAAGTAGGGCATAACTGAACAAAAGCCAACATGCTCATAGTTGCTCTACTGGCCCTTAAGCAGTCTGGTCTGCTCAGTATGAAAATATAAGCAGTGATGGTCCTCGAACCCAGGATACTGTGCACTATAGTCATAGTACTGAACCATTAAACCATGACAGTATTGCAGTGGTTAACCTGTATGACAAAATGTTGATACGTCTATGCAAAGAATTCCATGGAAACCCTGCAGGCACAGCATAATCCCTGTCAAGTTATGACACAAAGATAAGTCCTACAGTAAGAATAGAACCTGACTTTCAACACACACAGTAGAAATGTTAATACTGGACATGTACACATACATCAACAATCGTAGTGGACCTCAGACAGCAACATACTGAAAGGTCACACTGGGCATGCTCACACACTTGAATACATGAGACAAATGTCAGGCAACAGAACACTGACAGTCTGAACTGGGTATGCTCACACACTTAGGCCATTTTGGAGTACAGCAGTGGGCCACACATATCAGGCAGTCGCATGTGTTAACCCAGGAACCTCTCACTATCCAGCAATCTGCCCTTTGCACACACTTATATGACAACAGACACGTATATAATATAGTGGAACCCTGTCATAATCAAATATGTTCCGCAGATACCCAAGCGGTTTATAGAAAGTGGGAAAGCAAAGATGATAAAAACCTGCAAACAGTATCAGCAATAAGCATTGTGCATCATGAACATTTTCATAGGTTCAGAGGTTGATACTAGGCTATCTGCCCTAGGGCATGTTCAAGCATAGCCAGAGTGTGTTTGGCTGCTGCAACCCAGTCAAATCAGAACACTGTGCCCGTGAATAGTAGGTCACACAAGATAGCCCATTTACGTTTAGTGTATTGTGCCTCTGTCTAGTAGGGACCCAGAAGATATCCCATGGGTACACATATGATCACCCATCCACTTGTCAAGATGTCACCTGTAGGTGGTCAGTGGGTGGCTCAGCTTATGCAAAACTGGGACTGCACTCTGCAGTGAGTAGAGCCTTATGGATAATAATCTGTCCCCCCAGCATGTACTATCAACATCTGTGCTGAGGTATATGTCCCTGGAGTGTGTAACTCCATGGGAGTTGGATATCCTGAGGTGGAGCATGTCCATTAATTCTGGGTCAGATATTGCCTTAAACTACAGGCACACAGCACATCTGTGTAGGTGGTAAGTGACTGCGCAGAGCTGGAGTTACTGTATCTGAACTGTGCAAGGCATCCATGTGAGTCCCTACATCTGCTTGATGTGTAACATTTGTGGCCATTACAGTTGCTGCAGGTGTCGGGTAAGGTACAACCCAAATGTGGCATAGTAACCAAGCATGGTTGTGATGAGTATAGGGGCACAATGACCACATGACCACACGTGATCAACATGTGAAACCACGTGGGATATGGTGGGCTATGTAAAAGTACTGTCTAACCACTTTGGCAATGTGATTGTCAAAGGCGAGAGTACGAACGGGTTGTGTCCCCAAATCCTTAACAACTACTACTGTATGTAATGGATTACTACCTATGTGGTAATGTGTGGGCATGTTGTCATTCTCAAAGGGGATGACTATGCAACTAATGGCATGTAGCCATAGGCCATGGCTCAGGCACCAGTCATCCTATCTCTGTGAGACCCTGTATGAGTATGCATGTGCCAGCTGGAGAGTTGATTATGGCACCCAGTTTGCAGTCATCTGCGAACATGGGCAGCCATATCCCTCCTGTGATATCCTGCACATCACACAAATATATACTGAACAAGAGGGGTCCCAGGACTGAGCCTTGTGGGATGCCATGTGTAACTGGTGTATAGTCAGACATGGCACCTGCAACACTGTTCATGTGGGTGCTATCCCTGATCCAGGTAGCAATCCATCATGTGAGATATGTGTCAATATTGATGTCGGTGAGCCTATGCATAATTGCTGTGTGGGGTAGTGTGTCGAAGGGTTGTGCAAGGTCCGGGCAGGCTGTGTGGACAACCGTCCCAACACTGATGGACCTGGTAACTGTTTAAAGAATACAAACAGGTCCAACAGGTAAGATCTGCCCACAACAATGCTGTAATGTGTAGGACCCAGTGTCTGTAGGTTTCCCATGTCTATGTGCATGAGTCCCATTACAATACGCTCCATAGCTTTGCAGAACAGGCTAGTTAGCTCTATAGGCTGATATTGTCAGTGGTCTGTTATGGCAGTAGTCAGTGGAGTGGGACCACTATCGCTGTACGCCATTCCGTGGGTACAAATCCTGCAGTAACCCTGATATTGAACAGTGACGTAATGTGAGGGTTACATCTGTCATGAAGGCCATGTAGAACACAGGCCGGGACACTGTCTGGTCCCATTGATGCTGTGTTGTCTGCTGTGGGGAGGGCAGCACTCACCTGTTTATTCGTGATGTCAGAGAGGTTACACTCTGTTGGGATGGACAGTACCTCCTTAGGGGGGATGGGGGGGCATCTGCATTGAACCTGTTTACCAGGATGTTGGCAATTTCTGTGGGTTCAGGGTATGTTCAGTCAGTATGCAGCAACACACAGCATATCAGTGAGTGTCCAGCCAGGTACCTAAATTAACTGAAGAAGACCTTGTGAGGGTCCAATGTGTCTGGTGCAATTGTCCGTTAGAAGTGGGCCTGACATAAATACATGAGTGATTGTAGCTGTCTGCTAGTACAGATCACAGATGCCTTCCCTGACTGGGATTGTGCTCTATCATGTAGTAGCTTCCTGCTTTTGTTGTATATCATATTAATGGCCGGGGTCCACCAGACAGGTCCCCTGTCATTGGAGGAGTGAGTCCAGGTTTTATTTTGGATAGCATGATCCATGCAGTCCACTAGGTGTCCATAGACTGTGTATGTAAAGGATTCAGCAGTCTGAGCCATACTTACCACTGACCCAGGGTCTCTGAAGGATACCACCGTGGTATGGAGAAGTGTGACATTTGCTTTTGGGAAGTTCACCAAGATTACCCAGGATGGATGTGGGGACGGGATATGGATGTCCAGTGAGATAAAGTATGTTCTGTCCTTACCAATGAGGGGTATATCACAGGTATGGAACATAGAGTCTCCATGTTGGTGATGATCATGTCCAATATGTTGTCCCCTCTTGTGGGTGTGGTGACCTGTTGTGCCATAGCATATGAGTTTACAAATTGTAGCAACTGTTGGATGAGGGTGTTGGGGTCTGAGTAATATCCCCAGTCAATGTGTGTGTATTTGACGTCACCCAATATAATGGTGTTTGGGGAGACCATCATATTGTCCAGTGTTCCCCGGAAAGACGAGTGTGGTTGCTGAGTTTCTGAGTGTGGTCTGTAGCAGGCAGCAAAACAAAAGGCAGATTTGCACAATGTTAGGTGCATATATATGATCTGTGATGCTTTGTGCAGTGCTACCAACCCGGAGGTATGTGTATCTGTGATGTATATGGATATTCCCCCTATTTGTGTTGGCCATTCCGAGTTATGTGGTCAGAAAGCATGGTACGAAATATAACCTGGTAGTGCTGGTGTGCATGTGGGAGCCTGAACCATGTGTCTGTTAGTGCACAGATATTGCTATTCTCCATACTGAGGAGATTCCTGAGTGTGGTCAATGTGAGGGTAATACATCTGATGTTGAGCAGCATTACCCTCAGTGTCATGTACTCTGTAAAGTCTATGGAGGTGGGTCTGTCTTTTGAGGCAGTATGGTGGCAGCAAGTGCCTTAGCCAGTATTCAAAAGTCCAAGGGTGACAGGTGCAAGCAGTCCATAGGGAAGCTACGTGGCATGTCGAGCATGTCACCCCAGGCTGACAGACACTGTATCCCCTTTGAATAACACCAATATGTTAGCCAACTGTTAAACGTGATCAGTTTGTTGGTATACTGAGACATCATACTTGGTGAGTGTAAGATGCTATACAAGGTCAGGGTCATACTGGCCCGAGCTACATGATCAGAGAGTTCTTCTATGTATCATGTCATGTGGTCCAGGGAGGACCGTCTGAGGTTGTACGCACCAGCATGGACTATGATGGAGCCAGTCCTGGACTTGCTTTGGAGTGACCTGAGTGCATGTGTTATGTGGCGGATCCTGGCACCCGAGAGACAGCTCAAAGTGACTATTCCCTTGTTTGGCCTGGTGAGTGGGACGTCAGTGTGTCTGACATTAAGTGTCACCCATTACAAGTGTATCAGGTGTGTTGTGTAGGCCGAAGGGCAGTGACTGTGTGGCACACTGACATTGTGAACTATGTGATATGTGGGTATTGTAGTGGGGTAGCAGTTGTTTGTGTGTCTGCTTTGTACGTCTCTGCTGCTTAGGCAGAGTGTATGTAGAGCCTCTGAGTATGTGTATGTGTGATAATGTGGTTTGATTGCTGTAGCTGTCGGTGTATGTGAGACTGATATGTGGTGTGTGTGGTCACCTTCACCACCTGATAGACCATGCCAGTCATGGGTCGAGAGAGCTCAGCCTCCTGTATGTCAATATTGTTGCATCTCTCACATATATCTGAGTGTGTTGGGAGGAGGAGAGGGTTGTCTGTGTACATGAGGCAGATGTGACAGTGTGTCATAACCACAATATTCACTAGCTGGACTGGAGAGTACACACAAAACTGACCCTGGACATGCCAGTATATTATGATGACATACTCTGTAGCCTAATCACAAAATATCAGTAGGGTGTTAAGTGTGTAAAAGTGTATAACCGGGATTAGTGTTCAGGTTTGTTGGTGTTTTGTAAAGAGTAGCTGAGAAGGAGTCCAGACTGAGAATCATGACATGTCCTTCAGCTATGTCATAAATAGTAATGTACACTCATATATGTCCTGAGTCAGGGCCAACTGTACCTTACTGACAATGCCGACATCCTGTCAGACAGGCCCATATATACATAACCACCTCCAACTGACGATAGTCCCTGACATCATATCAGGAGATATCACGTGTAGAATGGCTGACCAGCTCCCCCCAAAGCCAAAAGCATGACAGCAATTGGATTACAATGTTTCCCAATATGTGTCATGCATGCACTACAGAACAAACAGACCCTGCACCTGAACAGTCCACTCCACATGGTCTGGAACCGTTGAATGTGTTACAGCAACATATGGCACTCCCCAAAAATGTGGGTGCACAACACACCATGGGAAGTATAGTCCAGTAAGCCTATAAAGTCTGATCTGCAAGGCCATGGAGTGCATCATGGCTGAAGTCATAAACAGAGCTATTGGAAGCTGACAAACACACAACCCTACCAACTGTGGTATGTTCATGTACAGATCATGGTTCCCAAACATGCTACACCATTTGCAAGGCAGCCACCTAGGACATACATCACTGAACAGAGCTACACATGTCCCACATTGCCTTTGCATAGCTCTTCATCAACATCACAGACATGTCGTATCCACAAAACAAACAATCTGTGCATAGATATGTGTTGACAAATGAAGGGATGTCAATGTGTCCACAGATAGATCACACAAGGTGCAACTCACAGGGTCCTGTTCAGGCTATTGATACCTGCCGACCCACATGGATCATTCCTGGGATTGCATAAAAGAAAGTGCATACACATTCCCATGTCCAGTCTGATGATGTCAGCATCCTACAAATATACCAGGAGAACAGCATCCACCCAATAAAGCATATAGCGCACTGTGTTACTGCATATCTTTCTAGTATCATAACATAGTTATGTAGGGGTTTGAATCCTGCAAGCGCTGTTAGTGTGTGATTTCATTTGAGAGGAGTAGCCTTTTTGGAGACTGGGAAAACACATTAAAAGAGGCACATCCCTCTTTGGAATGTCTGAGGATGTCAGCATCCTACAAATATATCAGGTGAACAACACCCAACCAATAAAGCATATAGCGTGCTGTGTTAATGCGTATCTCTCTAGTATCATAACATACCTAGGTAGGGGTTTGCATCCTGCAAGCGTTAACAGTGTGTGTGTGATTTCCTTTGAGAAGAATCGCCTTTTTGGAGACTGGGAAAACACATTAAAAGAGGCACATCCCTCTTTGGAATGTCTGATGATGTCAGCATCCTACAAATATATCAGGTGAACAAAAACCACCCAGTAAAGCATGTAGCATGTCGTGTTAATGCATATCTCTCTAGTATCATAACATAGTTAGGTAGGGGTTTGAATCCTGCAAACACTGAGTGTGTGTGCCAGAGGTGGTCAACACAGTGTGAGTTTTGCTTTTACTATGGTATGAAATATGATTAAAACAGTATGTGCATTGCACACATCGGGTATCTGTGTGGCAAATGAATATGTGTACATGTGACCTCAATCAGTACATAGGTGTGAAGCCTGCATACTACATGAATACATTTGTTTCCTTCGACAGATTGTGCAGCTGCTTCTCAGATCATAGGTCACATATGTATGTATGCGACAAGCCCGGCCACTGTAGTGATCCATGGCCAAGGTCATCTGTGCCACACACACCCATGACATGTACTATAGATTACTGTGAGTGAGGGTAATTGCCTGGGGTATATGTCACACATGTTCATACACAACAACGACTGGCAGTAATGGACAGTCATTATAGGTGTACAACAGCCCTGTGGATATGCATGCAGGCCCCTAATATGTTATGTGAAGCACAGATGGACCCCACAATACCTATAGATATGTGGATACCAAGGGACAGATGACATAACATGTGTCTGTCTGTACACATTGGTACCCAACATACATGTTGAGGGCTACCACCTATGTGTTACTGTCGGGATAGTATGTCTAGTAAATGTGGGTGACTATGCCATAGTTGGCTTATGACTATACAGCATGTATTGGACAACAGGTCAACAGGTATCTGTCTGTATGATACCCTTGTGTAGGATATGCGTCCCATCCAAGGAATGCAGTGTAGGCCAATGCATGCATTTCCAGATGTGGATGGACATATCCCTAGTGTGTTTGCATGTACCTAAGAGGGCTATATGCCACACAGGTGTGGTCCCAGGAACGTGTGGCGGTCAATACCACTGGTTACTGTTATAGTATAGTACCGGAAGGATCCAACTGTTATTGAGTTCCCTACAACTGTATGTCATTTGTCAGGACATCATCTAATGATTGGTTATAGTCATGCTGTTAAGGTGGTGTATACTACCAGACTGCAGATAATTGACAAATATCAACAGTATCACCCACAGCATAGTATCAACCCATGTCATACACACATGTGCACCCATGTTAGTACATATCTGTAGTAGAATGCATACTGGCCATCAAAAGATACCATGAGATGTTAGCAATGTGTACAACAGAGTGTGTTGCACATCCCGCATGTCCACTGTGCACGTATATGCAGACAGTGCGCACATACCATGTTCACAGATGTACACCTGCTAATTTGTAATGCACACATCACACACGTACTGTCCACTCACTAACACATGCTGGCAACACAGTACACTTAAGCCAAGTGGCACATGGGTGGACAATACATACTCAGACCTAACACTGGTGTAAACAATGCTACAATGACTATTAGAGCTGTGATGCATACTGCCTGCTCAGATATACCTACAAGGATATCAGTACACTTTCCTTTTGGCAACTTGCTACTATTGCTACACTGCTATAATGACACCCTGTGCATCAGAACCATGTTAGGCTATTCCTGCATCAATGTGACAGATGACAGGAGGTGGCATAGGTGTCATCATATGCACAGGGTGTGTTGTTGGTTTGCCAGAGCCCGTGTGTGACTGTGTGTGTATGTGTGTGTGTGTGTGTGTGTGTGTGTGTGTGTGTGTGTGTGTGTGTGTGTGTGTGTGTGTGTGTGTGTGTGTGAACAACAGACACATGTTAGCATGGGCCAATGTGATGTGTATGTGTGTATGTGATTCTAGTTTGGTTAATGTGTGTGTGTCTGCATGCACACAACTCCACCATGTGGCTGCCATATACGGGCAGTTGTGGGACAGCCACAGACTGTACTTGCTAGGCCATACAGATCACTGTCTCTGGCCAGGGACATGGTACCTGTGCCTGACAAGGGTGCTACGGGCAGTATCGGGTACCAACCCTGACTGGGTGCTATCATCAGAGGCAGAGGTACGATGACTGGACCCATGTCCCTGCTGGGACTGGCCAGTGCCACGTGCACATGGTCTAGTAGGACGGTCGATGGACAGGCCAGCCCCAGCATTGCTGGGGCTGGTACTGCCACTACTCGGCTGTGATCCATGGTCTGAACGCGACAACTGCCAGCTGATGCTGTTGCTGGCATGCATCCACGTTGGCTTCCCATCCATCCCGCATGGTCCTGGCTCATGGCTAACACATTGTGGAGGACATCTAATGTCTCCCTCCAATGGCTATCAATGACCTCTGTGTAATTCCGGATGGCACCGGCAAGGTCACGGATGCTGTCATTGATAGCAGTGTAATGGGACCTCTACGCCCTTAGTCCCTGTCAGGTGTACCTTTCCGTACGTGCCTGTGCCTGCATTACAGCCCAGAATATACTGGAAGTTGTAATACCTCTGGGGGCATGTCTGCCAGGGGCAATACATCCAGTGGTGCTCCCCGAGAAACCCTGGCCATCCGCCTATGTGGTACCGTTCCAGTAATCTGGCTATGGCTACTGTGAGGGGATGCACGTGCCATGGGTACCACACTCTCTTGGTCAATGCCGACTGTATGCTGTCCCTCAGCTAAGGCCATTGGTGATGAGGGATGTATTGGCAGTATGAGTGTGCACATAGATGGTGTTGAACGCTGTGTACTGTCGATTGGTGGACCAACAACAGACCCTGACAAACCTTCTTGTATTACAATACTTGTCTCATCATCTCCACTATTAGTGGTAGTGACATCAGGCTCCCTGCTGCATTCAGACACCCATAACTCAGCACCTGTGGAAGGAAGACAGGAAACACACTTCACAATCTGTACATGATGTTAGCACACATGCACACATGCACACATGAGCACACGCACACATGCACACATGCACACATGCACACATGAGTACATGCACACATGCGCACATGCGAGCACATGCACACATGAGCACATGAGCACATGCACACATGCACACATGCACACATGAGCACATGCACACATGTACACATGCACATATGAGCACACGCACACATACACACATGCACACATGCACACATGAACACAAATACACTGCTCACCACAGCACATACACACACACACACACACACACACACACACACACACACACACACACACAACAGCAATCCAACACATACACAATAGTGGGTGAAGGTGGGTGACAGTATCACAGGGCAAACAGTCACCTCACATGTGTCAGCATGCAGAATATGTGTTGCTCAAGAGCATGCAGTGCAAGTGTTGATGGCCCTATTTAATGACACTATACATGGCTGTGATGCATGTGTGTAGTTGGTCGGTGATTGACTACACCCTGGAACACAATGTGTACATGGACACAACATTGCTGTGCAAGTATTATCTGCTCTGCAATGTCCTGTGCACCATCACTCAATGGTATACATACCATGGCTGCATGTGTTATCTGTGTGACACATAGATTGCCATGTCTGCTTACAGTGTTTGTGTCCATAGCGAATAATAGCAGGCACAGGTGTAGCAAATGCATGCAATGTACAGACATGGGATGAGTGGTGCATGTAGATGTGAAGGAATCCCAATACTCGACATGGCCATTGTACAGTGGTTATGGTGATTGTGGGACATATTGCAGATATGTTGGTGCCAGCCATGACATGGCATGCTACACAACTGCAACATTAAACACCACACATACCCAATGTGTGTCATGTGACCTATACACCCAATAGCATTCCAGGACATATATGTGACTCTTTGTACAGATGGCGATAGCTGTGCATATTGTGTATACTGGCATATGTAAGCACACACACAACATGCTATGCATATTGTGTATAGGTGCATATGTTTGCACACACACAACAATGAGGTGCAAAGCAAAGACTGCTATGTGTAGTAATGTGGTCATTGTAACTGGATGGGGTGTACTACCATGTGCCATCATCATCATCATCATGCATCTTGTGTCACTCACGGCTACTACTGTGTGACAGACCACCACCTAGCATGCTGTACCTGACCTGCAGTGCCGTGGCTACATTCACTATTACACAGCCACTTTGTACATGGGTGTATGAGGTGCCCAATAGGGAGCATTGCCTAACATGACTGTGTTATGTGTTGAAGAGTGTTGCACAGCCCCATGATAGGCCTCTACCCCTGAGGTACATCATGTGTGTGTGGATGACATGTGGGATACTGAGGTGTGACCTTACAGCGGGTGTGTGGTTATGCCATATGTAGCATGTCTTTGCGTACTGCATATGATAAACGTGTTATGTTGTGTACAGGTGTTGCAACTATGCCTATCCAATGTGCAGTATGGGGTTGCCACAACTGTGTCTTATGCTCTGTGTATTGCATGTAAGTGAGGCAGCTACTGACATTACTGAGCTGTGCAACATCTTACAGCAAACATGCACGGCATGCATTATGCGTAGGTGTGTTACGTGTACATGGCCTACACCTCACCTAAGACATGCATATTTCATTACCAACATTGCTGTTATAACACACTCACCAGCATGGATCGGCTGTCACACCAGAGGGACCTACGAGAATATAAGAGAGTTAGTCAGCGGCCACAACTGTGGCATTGCTACAGTGGGTATGCTAAACTGCAGTATAACAACAGTCAACAGTCACAGGTGTAGAGATATTATTTGAAATATCAGTATTGTACAATACTAGACAGCAGAACTGCTAAACATACAGTACACATCTCATGTAGAACATAATCTAACAATACAGTTAACTGTCGTCAACAGATAGGGCATGTTACCTGCTTGCTCCGGGTGGATGTGCCGGGTGGCTCCGGCCTCCATGACAACACATGTCAGAGGTTGATGTTGCTATTGTCCAGGAGCCACCACACTTAGGAGCAGCTCCTCCACTCTGGTGAGGGGGGGTGAATGGCCACCCCACCACCTGTGGCATGCTGTTGTCTTTGGATATCAGACGCACGCCACCAGACATGTCTAATTAAATCACTGCAGTGATGGCGTACCTGCTCATATGTCCGGTTATGCATGCCTATATCATTTACCCGACGAACAAGTTCCTGCCACAGTGCAGTCCGCTCCTGCTGGTGCTGGCTGCTTCTGGAGAACAGCATTGTGTACTGCTGCAATAGGCTTTGTAGTATCACCTCTTCCTCATCCTCTGTGTATGATGGATTGCGTTGGTGGGCCATCTGGCTGAAAAAGATATGAACAATATGTGTGAGCGAGTCCTGTGGCACACTTTACACCTTTAACCACAGATATTACTTTACTAACATATATACCATCCTATTCTCTGTCAGAGGTTACACACGTTCAATACCACTTATTGGTTCTCAGGCCACAGCTAACTAACAGTGCCTGGCGCACTCTATATATCACACCACTATACAACAGTACCCGACACACTGTTTGTGACACATTGCACAACCTCAAGACAGGGGTGTATATCACACCAATGTATGAACAGAGATGGCATCCATTGCAATGGATGTAAAGTACAGGTACAGTAGTACCAGTCAACCACCCGAGTCATTGATTCCATAGCCCTGCCTAACAGATGTGTACAGTTGTTACTATAGGTGGCATACTTCTGTAACAGAGTATATATGTTGCTGGATACACACGTATACCCTGTAACACACATATGATTGCAGCCATTGTACAGGCATGATTACACACACATCAGACAAACATACAACCCACCACTGTATGCCAACACAGATGAGCATTACCTGTGTACCATACAGTACTGTATGCCACTACTTACACACCCTTATGCCTGAGTTTTGTCCTCTGTGCAGACTACAGGAAACACAGATGACAGTGTTGCAAAGCAATGTGAGCACACACCATACTGTGCTGTTTAGGCCTACAGCTTCTGGTAGTACTACAGTTCATATGGGAGTTGGATTCACCAGCAGTACCACTCACTAAGCATACATGTCTTGCTTTAGCCTACAATGAGATACCACATTCATCAACAAGGAACTACGTCACATCATATGCCGTACTACTATGTCTGCCTAACAGTACATTACACATCATTTGCTGTCCTCACAGCTAGGATAGACACTACCATGTCAGATACAACTTCACACTAAGCTATCACACCTTTACAAACCTTGCACACATTCAGCGTTACACTTATTCAATTTCACATAGCAGGTATTGCATTGAATACATGTGTAAGTGCATAGTATCATAGGTAGGTAATATGCTGTTGGCCCTAGGCCCTATGGCAGCCTAGCCATATGCTACCCTGGCCTTTGACACACATGTACTTTGATTTCACTTGCCCTGCCAACCAGAACCACAGAGGTGTTTCCTGGGGTGTATTACCAATCTCCCACACAATCATCAGGGGTATTTACGACAACTGCTAATGAGGAGCCTTGTTTGCTATTGCTAGGTAGTCTATTCCAGTGTATGGCATATCTCTGAGATGGGAACCTATCCCTCCAGCATATGCTGTTTAGTGAGCTGACAAGGTTTAGGGCCCTAGAGCATGTATCCCAGAGGGATTGTGATATGTTGCCATGGTGGTTGTCACCCAGCTATGGGTGTGACATACCTCTGTATGTCCGGCAGAGGTCACCCCTGTGTGGCCAGTATGCAATACAGTGTAGATGTGGTTTTGTGAGTCAGTCTGCATAGGGCATCTGTTTGCGGCCAGTATTACCCTTTGGGAGGTATGTCTGTGGCCATTTCACCTGGTGTAGTTGTCATGTGAGGTACATACCACACAGGGCATTGTGACGGGTAGAGGGGAACACTGCCCTATATTTCTATAGATGACACATCTCTTGTCATGACACATAACACACAGACTGATTACAGGTGTAGTGTGGCACTGTCTTCATCAAAGCGGAGGCTACTGTCCACCTGTATCCCATGTTCCCTTATCACACCTTCACTGTTAGGTAGATCTCTACCTATGTGGTAGTTAATGGGTACAGTGTTTTGGAATGGAGGAATGGCACTACAGTATCAACACTTGTCTACAGTCCATGCTTTGGTCATCACACACCTGTTGCAGTACATATGACCCCGTGTCACTCTGTCTCTCCCTCTCTTTCTCTATTATATATATATATATATATATATATATATATATATATATATATATGTATATATAGATATGCACATCTATACACATACATGTACACATACATTGCTGCACACATGGATGTACATATAGGCACATGTACAGTCCACCTTTCATGGTGGGGATATCACTTATGCGACAGTTGAGGGATGTACAGTTATGTGATTATATCTTATCAATAACACTATAAAAGCAGTAAATAAAAAGATAGGTTCACTGTACAGAATAAAACCCTTCCTTACTCCAGAAGCACGGACCACCTTAGCTCAATCACATCTTATCTCCTCCCTACTGTATGCTTCCTCTATTTACACCAATCTCTCTAAAGGTAACCTGAAAAAACTAACTACATCCTATCATAATATAGCCCGTTTTGCCACAGCATCCCAGTACAGAACTCACCACTGTAATAACTTAAAACAATTACAATGGTTAGAACTACCTAACAAGCTTATCTATCAACAACTCTTAATTACACATAACATTCTTTATCAACCAACAAAACACCAGCTCTCAGTAACCTCCTTACTCCCTACAAAAACTTGAAACAGTTATGATCTCTGCGAAAAGATACAAGTCACCACAACTAGAATTACAAATTCAGCAGGTAACTGTCTATTTTCAAACTCCATAGGGAAAATATGGAATAACCTCCCCTCACACATTACCTCACTAGACTCCTTTCAACTTTTCAAAAAACAACTTCTATTACATCTTAACAACTTCTGGCTCTGCTCCTGTACCAATCCAGACTAAATGACTTCTTCGCTCTTCAGCCATACCTCCCTACATAAAATTCACTATCTTTCCTTGCTATTTCAAATGACTAAATTACTGTACTGTTCTAATAAAAAAAAAAAAAAAAAAAAAAAAATATGAATATATAGCTTAGGCTATTTGTTTTTTACCTGTTTTTTTTTTCGCTGTATTTTCTACTACACTAAAATGTATGCATTGTTGCTTAAATGTTTAACCTTGTTTTAATTGTGGAGCTTTTCTCCCCGGGCCTCCACTGAAAATGGAAATTATCCAGCTGGACTAGCCCGGTCAACAAATGTAAAATAAAATAAAATAAAATAAATAAATTATATTGCACAGTGTTGTGCAGAATGCATGTGGGTGTCCTCAGCCCATGTAGCATTAGTAGGCCTCACTGGCTGTAACACAGCAGATATGACAAATCAGTCCCACAGCATTTAACCACCACATGACATATATCAGCACTGCATGCTGTTTTCTAGGCCACACACTACGACCTACATAGATATATGCACATATCAACCTTCATTGACAGATATCTGTCCACCCTTCACTAACAGTTGCAGTATGTCCCTTGCCCTATGCACATGTGTGGATACAGATAGATACATACTGCTGTCACACATGGATGATTTGCAGTGTGTAGAGTACTCTTCAGGAACATCTACTACATGCCAACACATACATGTGAGTTACATACCTTACCTTTGTATTTCCCTGCTCTGTGTGTTACGGTTTTGTAGGTTTTTTTTTTTTTTTTTTTTTTGGTTGTTTGTTTTGGGTTTTCCCCCTCTATTTCGGTTTATGTCTCAGTTTCTCTCTCTGTTGTGGTTGTGTCTCTGTCTGTGTCTGTGTCCATGTCTGTGTCCGTGTCTCTCTCTCACTCTATCTCCCAGCACCTGCAATGATAGAATTGCATGTGTGGACTGCAGGTACAGCCTGCTTTTCTAGGTATCTGCACTTGTCCATGTGACAGCCTCTGCACCAATTGCTGCCCACCATGCAGTAATTGCATGCAGCCTGCTGTGTGGTGATTACATTACTCACTGTGATTGCAGCCCACTGCTATAAAATGCTAGGTTAGGTAGGCATAGCCCTTTCAGCTGTCCAAGGTGGGGCCCATGCTTCTTTGCTCTGGACACCATTGTGTCAGTCAGAAGGTTGGTATATGTCTCTTATCTGAAGCTAGGGTTGTAGCCAGTTATATGCATGTTGTACTTAAACCTCAATGTTGCTGCTTCCAGTACACACTTCTCAGTGTAGACATGTACTCACCCCTCCAAATGCTAACACAGGATACATGGGAGTATGTACTTTATTTCTGGCTTACACAATTAACTGCTATACAAATGTGGTTATTGCACTGTATTCCTGTGGCCAGTATTTATCCTGGTCTAATACTGTGTGGTGTTTGTAAGGTGCTACTGTAACATTATTCCCTGCTAGGATTGCTGGTTCTCCTTTCACAGTCATGTCATGCAATTCCACAACAACTGCTGGTAAAAACCCACAGAACAGGATTTGTGTTATACCATTCCTGATTTCCATTTACATTCCCTCATTGTAATGCATGATATATTTATTTCAGAACCAAGTTATTTGCATATATGCAGATTCGTCACCCAGAGACTCCCTATGCTGTGGAACAAAATCCCGGTACATGTGAGGCAGAGCACCTCTCTGGCCTTGTTCAAGAGGAATCTTGACCAATGGATGGGAGATTGCAGATATACCCCAGGGATTACTTCAGTGTCACTGCTTGACAGAGGCACAGCAAAATGATAGGCATAGTTTTTATTCAAACTAAAGGGGTGGTGAAAGCCACATAACTATGGGCTAGGCTTATAAATGCCCTTGGGCAGATAGCCTAGTATGAACCTATGAACCTATGAACCTATATCTGCTGTGGCTTAGTGGTAATTCATGCAGTCTATTGTGTCAATGGTCTGGGGTTTGAGACTGGCAGAGGTGTTTTCTTTTGCTGCTCAGCAGAACAAGGGCCCTGCCATAGAGTGACTAAGTCACTTTTAAGCAGTTGTGAGCAGGTTTGCACGGGTTTGCGCGATGCTTAGCGACGTTTAGCTAAGCGCACACATGCACAAACTCGCTTAAACCTGCTTACTACTGCTTACAAATGCTTACTCCCACTAACCCCCGCGCTAATTTCTTTGAAAGAAAAGAAAATGGGGAGATAGGAAAGTGGTGAAAAAGGGGGCACAAAGAGGGATATGCAGTAAATTTGGAGTGATATTTGAAACCTTCCACCCCTGGGAGAGGGGTGAGGACAACAAAGTATGTTGTACTGCCAATTATAATTATCAGTTTACATGTCCAATGGACATGTGTGCGAAATGGGCAGCTATGTATGGGGCGTAATTTTTTTGTGGGTACAGATTGCCCATTTTTTTTTTCAGGTGAGAGTGGGAAGTGAGGCAGAGGAAGTAGGTATGTCCAGGTAGGTAGGTTGGGCAGGTAAACAGACAAGACAGACAAGACGTATACAGGGGTGGTGTATGACACATGGGGTGGGTGAACACAATTGACGGGGTCAGATGTTTGGAAATTGCAAGCCCATGAGCCCACAGATAGTAACAGTGGAACTGAGATCCCCACCCATGGGCAGTCACCACTGCACCTTCACAGCCCAGAGGGTGGCTGTGCTGGGGGCTGCGTAGGACAAACAGGCTCACCCATGAGACGCACCACTCTGCCTCGAGCTGGAGTAGGGGATCAGCGACTGAACACTGGATCTCCCTACGCACCACAACCCGGACCCTTCGAAGGGTGACAGGTGGCCCTTCTCTGCCCAGGCTTGCACGGGGGGATGAGCCCCATCCCCTGCAGCGCTTCCACCCGAAGGTGGCACAGGACCAACGGAGGAGGGGAGCCCGGGCTGGGCACCGGACCTGCTGGTGCCAGGTGCACTCGCCAGCTGAGGAGGGATGGGTGGGTCTGCTGGGACCGGCCTTCCCATACGTTCTGTGATTAGGTGTGTTTAATTGCAACATAAACAACAGCATTCCAGATTAGTTGTAACAGCATGCAGTAATATTCCCATTAACCCAACACACCAAGGTTCCAACAGTTGAACAGCAGGCATAACACATGCATATATTGAACCACAGTGGATATTCCAACAGCATGCAGGGATGTTTGGTAGCAACAGAACACCATGATTGTGGTGTTTCAACAGGGCACATGCATCAACATGAATGCAAATATTTATAGAACAATAGGACATATGTCTCAACAAATTTTAAGATTACACATACCCATTGAGGTGTGGAATTGCATGGTTTATGCACATACAGTAGGGTGTAGAAACAAACCTCGGTTAACATCTTATAACCTGTTAGTCTACACTACATTCCTAGTAGTCTACACTACATTTCTAGTGACTGCAGGTGTCTATCCCCTACATGTATTATTACACTTGCCACCATACATTAGGTTGTGTAATGGGTTTGGCTAGTCCAATATATGCCTGACCTATATCTGACATACTAACTGTCCAGGATGCGGATGTTACTGCTACATATTTCTTGATTGCATTTCTATTTCTTTATCTACATATCTGGGATGTTTTCACATGACATTTTCACTTCAATTTGTACAGAACCCTGCATTTCTTGACACACACTCACGTTTCAGGGGATAAACTAACATGCTACACGTGTGCCAGATTTACTTATGCATGCCAGCCAGTAACTGACTGTTGCAGACTGTATATATGCTTCAAAACTACTAGCACTTCCATCACCCACTTTATATGGGACTGCACAACTCTGGGTTGCCAGCACTTTTTCAACCAGTACTATTTGTATAATGCAAGGGTACAACAATATTTCAAACTCTGTGACACAGACAAACTCTGGGTTTTAGACCTTTATTAATGGCATTACACACTTTTCTACAAGCTCACTCCTTTATTTGTTTTAACGGTGCATATGGCAGACATGTTCAAGACATATTATGCCTTTATTAATAGGTTAGAACACCCTTTTTTCAGGCTCACTCACTTATTTTATATGACAGTGCCTGCAGAGATAGTATTCTAGACATATGTTATCTTTTTTAATGGGTTACTATACTCTTTTTCTGCCCCTCTGACGTTTATATCTGACAGTACATGCAGAGGACTTATACAGGCAATTTTATGGCTATATTATTGGACTACAACACTTTCTTTCATGCTCTCTCCCATATTTTATATAACAATACATGTAGAATGATCACTAACCTGCCTGGTGGCGCAGCCTTAGCAGCCTATCAGCATAGGCTTGCTGATCCTCAGCATGGTTACCTGCAGCTGTAAAGTAAATGAAGGGATATTGAGACATACCTATCTGTTATACATACTCAATTATCAATTCTTACATACTGCATTCCATGGCTACACACTCAGTTGTGGGGCATTCTGCATCCCATGGGCCTCCTGTATCCATTGGTTCAGGCGGTCCTGCTTCTGTCTCTTCAGGTCTGCATGGTGATGACGGACCTGCTCACTAGTCTGAGGAATGCCTGTGGCACTGGTGAGGTCATGAGCTAACCAGTTCCAAGCCTCTGCCTTGTACTCCGTCCCTTGGGACTGACCCTGCAGGAGTCTTGACTAATGACGGTGGGCAAAGAGCCAAACCATGTATTTTGAATCCTCGATGCCCCAATGTTGCACTCGGAAGCGTGTTCCCTCTCCGACACCAACCATTCTAACTGCAGATGTGAGCTACAATTGGTTATGGCGTGTATTCCCGCCTATGAGGCTTAAATATGCCGCATTTCCCGCACTTTTTTGTGATTGGCTGTTTTTTTAAATTCTCGGCTGACTTGAGACCTGCTTAGTAATGGTTAAACTACCATTAGTAAGTATATGTCTGTTAACAGTGGCTGTTTCCCATAAGTTATCTAGGCTTAGTGGTTCTGTACTTTGCTTGTGATGCACAGAGTCCTGGTTTCGAACCTTGTCATTCATTTTATAGTCACACTGTCCAGACAGGCTAGGGGGTGTGGCTGCATTTAAGCAACTTTGCTCTACGTTGCTCCTCGGTGCCCTGGTTGGTGCGGCGCAAACATCCATGCAGATTGCACTGGTTAACACTCTATTTCACTATGGGCACCTCTATTGTGCTGGGTTAACAGTAATTAAACTATGGGCAACTCTATTGCGCTGGGTGAAGTGCTGCTTAGCTGCAGGCAATTATATATCAGGATCATTTAAAATATTTATTTTGTTCACTGTTATTTGCGTTTTACTACTATTTACACATATTTTTATATGATATTATTTCATATACTGATTAAAAAATAAATACAAAGGGGAGTGGTGGGACTCGAACAGTGAACACCTTTTCTTTGTGCGAATGCCTTACCATTATGCTATTGCTATTTGATGTGATTTGCATACACATTCTTTCTTATGCTCTTCCATGTCTGAATTGCTAACTCTAGCTAAGCAATGGGCACACCCACGCACACACCGCAAATATGGGCAGCTATTTCGGGTATTTAAAAAAATAAAATTAACTTTTTAGTTTTTCTAACTGTGATGGGGGTTTACAATATCAGGGAGTGTGGTTTTGGGTGCAAGGACATTTGAGCGGACTCGCTCTTGTGTATTTGCTTTTACTTTTCAATCACTTGCAGGGGCGTGGACATTTAGACTGCTCAGCAGTCGGACACGCCCCCTGCTTTCTTACACGGTCCATGTAAGACTTAGGGTTGAGTCAGCATGCCCTCATGCATATTCATGGCATGCTGACGTCATATCGTTCAACTGCAGCCTCCGAGTAAGACTTATTAAGTCTTACACGGAGGATTCGTGAATCCGGGGGTATGTCATTTAAATAAACATTGTATCACCCCCAAATGAGATGTAGTCACTATAAATGCATGTATATACAACCGCTTTCACTAATGGCAGAATAAGATATCTATTTGCAAAGTTCTTTTTAGTATACCACTTTTGTTATTCAATTCTTTGCTATGCAAACAAACATTCTGAAATGATATTCATAACCTTACTTATGACACTTAAATATTAAGATTACATAAATTTGTGAAGATATTAACTTTGAGTATGGTAACCATAATCATAGTATGCAGTGATACTTCAAAGAAAGATGAGGGAGAAAGAAAAAAAATATATTTTATACATATATATACATATATACACACACACACACACACACACACACACACACACACACACACACACACACACACACACACACACACACACATACAAAAATGAATGTTACCATCAGTATTTACACTTGTAGGGTCTAAGAATAAAGCACATAGATATTTACATTTTAATACTCACACAGTTCTCTCATAACCATCTCCTCTCTCACCTCTTTTCTTTTTACATTTTCTTCCTTTATCTGTTCTGTAATCCTTTCTTCAAATCACAAAAGATGAAGATACTATGTTATTGTACTATGTAATCTTGTCATCGACCATATAAATGATCATTTTAAATAAATAAGAGTTGATTTAAAACAAAAAAGTCTGTTAAACCAAGTTACAGTCAAAATACAGTTCTGCACTTCCTGGAAATGTTCGTTGCACGGTGATGTCATCCAGCTGCTTCATATCGTTGAGGGAGTTCAGAGAGAGAAGAGATGAATCCACAAACTGTAATGCCCCAAGATTCTCACTACACCTTTCTAAACATACTGGAAAATATTAAGATACAACCAAACACCCTAATACTGGGTGATTTCAACTACCCTGCCATTAATTGGGAAAACTACTCAGGTACCAACTCCTTTTCCCAATGGTTCATGGAATTCATAAATTCCAATGCCCTGGATCAACTAATCCATTGTCCCACCAGGGGAACCAATATCCTAGACCTGGTCATTACCAACGTGGGAGATAGATGCTCCACAGCAGTGGTCACCCCCTCATTAGTCAGGTCTGACCATAAGCAAATCACCTTGGACATCCACATCCCACCCCCACCCCCACTAAGGAAACCTCCTTAAAAAACTTCTCCAAAGTCAACTTCATGCTACTGAAGTCAGAAGTGACAAACTTCACAACACCCGCGTAGATGGGATCTGGACGTTCGACTGCAGAATCCGACACTAAGGCACTGTACGAGCACATCCACTCGTGCATGAATCATGCCATCCCAAATAGAACCAAGATGCTCTTCTCCAAAAAAGGAAGCCAATCTGGTGGTCCCCTGCTATAAACAAACTATACAACAGAAGAAAGAAACTGTTGCAGAAAAGAAGAAAATCCCAGGATGCGAAAAACTCCCTCACCAGCCTCAGTAAGAAGCTGAGATCCCTCATAAAATCCTCAGAAACTAGTTACGAAAATAAAATTGCCAAAGATTCCAAAGACAACCACAAGGCATTCTATAGTTATGTCAAGAATCTAAATGATAATGCTCAGATCTGCTCTGAGCTACAACAGAATGGCATTAAATATACTGATCCCAAGGATATTGCCAATATCCTGGCAGATCGATTTAGTACCAACTTCACCCCCCTCTCACCCCCTAAAGAGCCCATCTCAATATCAAAAGATTGCCAAATTCCGATAATCACGGCCACACAGGTAGAAACCGTACTCTCCAAAGCTAAGAATACAGCATCCATGGGACCAGATGACATCCCAGGCTGTGTACTACATGAACTACGAAATTAACTGGCACCTCACCTAAGTGTCATGTTTAATCATAGCCTCACCTCAGGCTTCGTGCCCACTGAGTGGCGCACAGCTACAGTTATCCTGCTCCATAAGGGAGGATCCACCTTGGATCCCGAGAACTACCGTCCCATCAGTCTGACAAGCCTGATCTGCAAGGGCATGGAATGCATTATCATGGAACTTGTAAACAAAGACATTGGCAACCTTCAAACACTGGACCCCACCCGGGTTTGGGTTTGTGAAGGGCCAATCTTGTCTCCTGAATCTGATTGACTTCTTTGAATCAGTCTCCAGAGCTGTGGATGAGGGTAAGGTGGTCCACACAGCCTATCTGGACCTCACCAAGGCCTTCAACACCATCCCCCACTCTGGAATCATAGATAAACGTACTAAGCTGGGCATAAATCCCAACTTCACTCAATGGGTTGCCAATTGGCTTACTGACAGAACCCAGACTGTAAAAGTAGCTGACTCCAAATCCAGCTCCAGACAAGTGACAAGTGGATTACCTCAGGGTTCAGTCCTGGGACCACTCTTGTTTGGCATCTACTTCTCTGAAGTACAGGCCAACACTAAGGGACTCTGGCTAACAAAGTTTGCAGATGACTGCAAACTGGGAGTCATTACTGAATCCCCAAATGATGTGGATATTCTATAAAAAGGCCTTACAGAAACAGATGCCTGGTGCCAGAACCATGGGCTCAAGCTTAATGCCAAGAAATGTATAGTTATCCCCTTTGGAAAAAAACATGTACCCATGAATTACCACATAGGTGGCAGGATGCTAAACATCGAAAGTGTGATGAGAGACTTAGGGACACAGGTGGACAGTGATCTCACTTTCGATAACCACATCACCACAACAGTCAGGGAATCCTTCTATGTGGCACACCTCATCACTAAGGGCTTTTCATCCAGAAAAAAGGAGGTTATTGTCCCACTGTACTCATCCCTCATTAAACCCATTATAGAGTATAATGCCCCATTTGGTATGTACCTCACAAGACATCTGCAACAGCTGGAAAGGCCACAGAAATACCTCACTAAAAGAATCACAGGCCTAAAGCAGATGCCATATGCTGACCATCTAAAAAAACTCCAGCTATACTCTGTGGCATATCGTCTACTCAGAGGCGATCTCTGCTTAACATACAAGGCCATGTCAAACCCTGAGCTGTTGGACATGCTACACTTAAAGAAATCCCAATCCCTCAGAGCCACATGGTCCAGGGATCTAAACCTTGTCATCACAATGAACAAAACATGCTGGAGGGATTGGTTCCTTACCCAGAGACTCCCCATACTCTGGAATAGACTGTCCATACATGTCAAGTAGAGCGCCTCATTGTCCCTCTTCAAAAGGAACCTTGATGATTGGATGGGAGATATGAAATTCACCCTGGGGATCATGTCAGTCACCCTGCTAGACAGGGGCCCAGAGAAGTAAATATTGTGGGAAGAAATATCCAGGGAATTGGGAATTGTTATGGCAAGATTTGCATAGGTCCTAGGGCCGATAGCCTAGTACCAACCTAGGAACCTATGAACCTATGTAGAAAGTTTGCCAAATGAATAATTAGCTCATGAGAGCACTGCACAAGGTAAGGAGAATGTTCAAAGTTGTCTCCCTTATTTTTTCAGCAGGAAACAGCCAAGTTTCAGTTAAAAAAAAAAGTTTTATAGATGTGAATCAGCATATATCTGTTTCCCATACTAGAAACTGCAAAACTGTCATAAAAAAAAACGTTTTCAAACAAAGCATGAAAGTAATGTTGTAACTTTTCCTACTGCTTTATTTTGTCATTTAAAAGCACTATGTTTATTTTTAACTATATATATTCCCTAGAGTTTAGATGAATATATAAATAATAAGAAAACAATCGAAACATGTATAACATCTCACAGCTACCCCACATGCATTGGCATTTAAACCACTAAACCCACAGATACTACACTATCTTACACAAATATCTTCCAGACACAACCCATGAAGCACAAAAATGTTAAAGTCCTTGTTAAAGTAAGTTTTTTGTTAGCTAAGCTGCAAAGTTAAATGGAATCTTTGAACAAAAATAAAAACACACATAAAAGTAAGAAAGAACTGAAAAAAGAAACGCACTACGCACTTTAAATTAAAAGGCTTTTGGTTAAAACTACAGCTTCATCAGAGGCAAAAGTAAAATGCAGTATCTGACTTCAGTGTGGCTTTATACGTGTAAGTGGATTCCATTTAAAGTGTTGCAGCTTGTACAGCAAACAGCTTCCACAACAAGGACTTTAACATTTTTTTGGGCTTCACAGTGCTTGTCTGGACTGCTTTTGTGTATTTTACTGGTTTCCGTTTGTTTGCTTTATCCTGAAAAAATGTATATCATGTACATATTTAATAATTTCATTATGAATTCTTGTTCTACTCTGAGGGTGTAACATAGTTTATGCTCAGTGCTGACCAGTACTGTATGATTAGAAGTGAGATGAAAACTGTTAGATGAATATGTTATTCTCTATGACTTAAAGTGCAATTAGAAGAGAGAAGAAGGCTTTGAGTATGTTATGCATTGTTATTACTTTAAGTTTAGAGAGACATGTATACTATAAATTATATGTATATAAAAAAAAAAACTTTTCTTCTTTTCTTTTCCTCCCCTCCATCCCTCCTTACTTTATATTTTCCAATGTATCCCTTCATTTTATCTTACATAGAATATTAAATATTTAAAACTGTATATATTATAACTGTGTGAAATTAGAGTGTAATGTACAGCTAAGTAGTATCCTGTACTATGAAGCAGAAACTGAGGTAATGCATTTTATATGGTATGCTTACTTATATAAAATGAATGCTTAAAGTGTTAATTATAAATATATTGATGGTATATTAAGTATGTTATATTGCACCAAATTAAGTCATGAATGAAACATTTTATATATATATATATATATATATGCAACATATGAAAAGCAGTGTAAATCTTACCTTGCATTAATAACGTATCAAAACAGACTTGTTAATAAAAACATAGTCCACAATAATAGTTTGTTTTATAAACAGTAATATTCTTTAGTCTCTTTTGTTTTTCAGTAGATTTCCATGTAGTTTTTGGAGCCATTATTTTAAGAGAGGGGTTAGCCCAGTCCATCTCTTCTATTTTTCCCAGTAATTAGTGATTTTTAACATATCTCACAGCAGAATCAAGATCCTCAAACAATGAAGGTCCATCAGGAAGAAACATCTTCAGCCTTGCTGGAAACAAGAGGTGAGTCTTAATCTGTACCTTTTTCAGTTCTTTAATTAGAAGTAAAAAAAACCTTTCTTTTGGTAATTACTATTATTGAATATTCATTATCGGAGCAAATGATAGAGTCATTGTATTTTAAATGTGATTTTGACCAGGCTGTTTTTAGAATTAAGTCTTTATCTGAAGATGATAGGAATTTTACTATGACAGATCTAGGTGGTTTCCTGTTGGTACTGTTTCCTGATGTGAGAGACCAGTGTGCTCTCTCTATACCAAAAGATAAAGCCTCTGGTAACTATAGAAATTTTGGCAGCCATGAGTTAAGGAAACATGACATATTGTTTCCTTCTATATTTTCCTGAAGACCAAAAATCCTTATATAATTCCTGTGTGATCTATTCTCTAGATCATCCAGTTTATGTTTATTTTGTTTAAGCAAAAATTCTATGTTGTTTTCATTTCCTAGCAATCTTCCATCAAAATCTGTTAATAATTCCTCAATACTAGTAATTTGAATTTTTTGCTGTTTTAAATCCTCATGAAGCATATCCATCTGCTTGGTAGTTTTTCTTTAAAGTTGTCTATTTTACAGTCAATTATATCAATCTTAGGTGTGAGGTCTTGAATAGTTGTTATTAAAGTCTGTCGTTCCTTTTTTATACTGGAATCCTGGTTGTTTGCCTTAGTATAACTCATGTTGAAAATCTCCCAGAAGTGAAGTATTTGGTCGGATGAAGGTTTTGACTGGAAATTATAACCAATTTCGATTTATAAGTAGATATTCCTGAAGAGAATGTTGAATACTATCAAATTCTGCAAAAATAAATCCACTTTTTCTTGATATGAAACAAATTTCCAGTGAAGATATATTTTCCTTAGTGGAGCTTGTGAAATCTGCTGCTACACCATGACCATGCTAGCCACACCGGCTAATACTTTCAAAGGTTGTCTGGTGCCTTTGTCCTCACCTCTCCTATAGCTTTGCTCCACCCTTTTACTAGCTTGACCTAGTTTTTTTGGCCATGTAGTCCTCCAGCTGTGCCTGATCACAACTTTGAGCCTCTGCAGTGATATCAGTATAAATGTTTGCCTTCTACTGGAAAAAGAGAGCAATAGGGGAAGGGTTGACCTGACTGAATTTCAGATGTCAACAGGGAACTACAGACAATTTTCTATCAACAAAAGAAGATTTGAAATCATGGGCCTTGAATGTCTAAAACTAAAATGTGATTCAAACAACAGAACACTTATAAAGTTCATTGCTGTACCATAAAAGCATTTTTGCAAAGGGGCTTCCTCCCATCTCCCCTTACATGGAGACATTGCTGCTGTGTCTTTCGGCTTTTCCCAGTTAGGGGTCGCCACAGCATAACTCCGATCTGCTAATGATTGGCAGCTGATTTTTCCGTACTGAGTTGCCAGCCCTGACGCACAACCTTCAACAAAGGGACGCCCATTTACGCATGTCTCCATGCAGAATACGCTCTACCTGAGAATTGAACCAGACAGCATCTTACTGTGAGGCGACAATGCTACCGCAGCACCACCACCGCGGATTCTTACATGGAGACATTGCATGGTTTTGTAATCCTGGACTTGATATATAGTCTCCCACACTTAATGTTATGGCCCTGCTATTCCAAGAACTGCAAATATGGCTTTCAAAATTTTAAGTGACAGATGCCATGGACTACATCAAATAGCTTTTGATGACTGAGCAGTGCAGCAGAGAAGTCAGGAACAGCTTTCACCTTAAAACCAAAGGGAATAGCACAGGTTTACCTTTCAAACAGAAAACCATTCATTATTTTGGTAGAAAAGTTATGTTATTTGCAGGCAATGTTGCATGACTACTTGCCCCTTCCCAATCTGTATTTTATGTATTTCACAGTCCATTGTTTCAGGGAGATTTAAGGAATGAACTCTTCATTCACTTTAAAACTGTCTAAGATATGTGCCAGGCATTCCTTTGTAACTCCAGTAAGTCACAAGTTCTGTATTTTAGATTTATTTCCTAAAAACTTTATTTGCTCCATGAGAAAGTCCACATGATCATGATATTGAGCAATGCTACAGATGCGTTAGCACTATGGGTTATATCCTGCCAAGGATATAATGGTCAGCCAGCTTTCAAAGCTTCAGGGCACTTTCCACACACCCAAACTGTCTAGCAGTTCAAGATGGACTAAATAAAAGACAAGTGTGGGTGCAAAGCCCTTCAGAGCTTTATTGCTGCAGAAGAGTATGCTCCCCTGAGGCTTTTGAAGATCAGCAGTTAGCTTGTGTTTTCCTTTGGTGGGCAGATTGTCCCCCTCTGGGCAAAAAACTTCTATTTTCTTAAATTTATTGATGTTTTATTACTATTCTTTTCAGGAAAGTTATTTTAAAGCTAGGAGTATTGTGTTTTAATGGACTGTTTCTAGACTGTAACATACTTCTAAATGGAGCACTCCTTTTTGTCAGTTTAAACATATCTAACTGAAAGCATATTTCCTGTGAAATTGTATTTATGTTTTCCTTTGTGGGGGTGGCATAGTGTTTAAAAGTGTTTTGTACAGTGTTTACTATAAAAAAGTAACTTTTGTGGACTGGTAGTTTTACTGACTTGCTGCTTCTCTTCCCCCAGGAAAGAGGTACCATTTTTGGCTTGACCATGGAGCAGACTACCAGTCCCAAGGTCAGTCCTTCTTCCAACCACAAAAATAAAAAAGTTAAGCAAACAGCTTTTGCCACCACAGCAGGCTAGCAGTAAGGTAGGTGACTCTGCTGTGTCCATGTGTTGTACTTCAGAACATTCAACTTTTACATTGGATCCATCTAGTGTTCTACCCACAGCCACTATAGACCAGGGCTTAGCCACATCCTCTGTAGCTGTCAGAGTGCCCTCAGAGGGCAACAGAGAGCCACTCTTTTCAGTCCTAGAAGAGAAAACAGGAAAGGTTTCCCTGTTGTGCCAGAATGCTGTGCCCATCCCTAGGGAAGCAGCTGCTGCCATTAGTAATACGGTCGGCCTCATTTTTCCTGTCGAAAAGAAACAGAAAACCAAGCTTGTATCTACTCCTCCTCAAATTTCTTTATACAGTAGTAGCTGGCTGGGTCTGGATCAGGGTTTAATTCAGGCTATTGATCCTTCTTGTAAAGTAGTTTCTGATAAAAGAAAGAAGGATTTGTCTTTTCCTGACTAGAATCAAGATTCTGAATCTAAGCAGGAAGATGCAAGGAAGGATTTGTTTTTTTTTTTTTTGCACAGATTTCAGATTCAGACTCAAAGTAGAGCTCAGTTTCTGATTCTTCCTGCAGGGCTTCTTTTTATCTGAGACTATTGCTAGAATGTGCCAGTGTCTCCAGTGGTAGAACACTGAGATCTCTCAGTTCCTCAGAAAATATTGAGTTGCTACAGAAGGATTTTCCAGAGCCTATACCCATTCCTGTCTGTTCTGTCAGTTTTAAAGGATTTGTATGTGTGTTGCTGGGTGCAGTTTTCCTGTTAGTCAGACAGCTGCCTCTAAAAAGTCTGATAGGGTGTATAAAATATCTGTCTTAAATCTCTGTATGGTATTCCCAAACCTGACCCACCAGCTACAGACTTAGTTGATCCCACTGCTGCTAAGCAATTAGTTAATTCCAATTCTACTCTTTCTAACAAGGATGGGAAAGTTATTGATGAGTATGGGAAAAAAGTGTATATATCTTCAACGCTGGTTTTCAGAATTTTGAATTTTCAGGCTCATACATTAAAGTTTGTTCTGACAAATTGTGAAAGTATGAAGAATGTTTTATCTGCACTTTCTTCTTAAGAGGAAAAGTCTCCTTTAAATAAAGAGTTTCCACTTTTGTACAGGCCACAACTCATTGTTTGCAATGTATGCGTGTATGACTTTGCTGATACTTTTTCCAGGGCTATGGCTAAGGGTACTGTTTTAAGGAAGTTTGCATGGTTGCTTTCTCATACCCTTCCGTATGATGTTAAAAATTAAATTTTAAATTCTCTCTTGGCTAGAGAGATTTAGTGTTTGGCTCCTCTGCTGCAGAAGTGATCAAAATAGTGAAGAAAAGGGCAAGTTGATACAAGGACTCTTGAAAAATTTTCAGCTCTCCTTTTCCAAGTTGTCCGAGAGAGTTTCTTTCTCTTCTCCCATTTTTGGAAGAAAACAGAATAAAGAGTGTCAAAAGAATTCAGGTAAACAGATGTTTAAGAAGAAATGACAAGGTAGTACCCACTACTAGCCTGGATACTTTTTCTTCCAAAAAGTCTTAATCTATATATTTTTTTCTTTGGTGACAAATTGCTTCAGACAAATAGGTTCTGAATATCATTCATCAAGGCTACAGATGGCAGTGAAAGGAAATTCCTTCTTTTCAGGAGGCCATTCCTCAACCTCCAGATCAGAATCTTTTGCTTCCACCTGCTCTTCATCACATTCTGTCCCACAGACTGATAGAACCAGTTCCTCCTTCCCAAGTGGGGAAGAGCTTTTATTCAAGGATGTTCCTAATGCCAAAGAAAGAAAATGCTTGTGGACCAGTTCTGAATCTAACTTTCCTAAACCAGTTTATGATACTGCCCTAATTTAAAATTATGTCACTTTACGACCTATTACCTCTTCTTCATCTTTCAAGTTTCCTAGTAATACCAGACTTATAAGATGCTTATCATCACTTCTCTATTCATCCAGACATCAGAAGTTTCTTAAGGTTTTGTATGTTTGGATCCCATTATCAGTTTTCTACCTTAACCTTTTGACTAAACACTGTACCAAGAGTGCTCACAAAGAGTCTAGCTCCAGTTATAGCTCATTGCAGAGTATAGGTTATCCACATGATTCCAGAGCATTTGCTTACCTTTGCAGAGCCTTTTTCAAAGTGTCAGGAATTTCTCTCTCTCTCTTCAGTGAGAGATCTCTTACACAAGATGGGATTCCAAAAGAACCATCAAAAGTATTTCTTGACTCCTTCATACAGGATTGCATTCCTGGTATATCAGCTAGACATCTCTGTTCAAAGAATTTGTCTTCCACAGAAAAAATAGTTCTTTATTTAGATCTGTTTCTAATGTCACTGTGAGGGAACACCTCAGGAGTTTGGGTCTCATGTTATCTATGATCCTCTTGATACCCTTGGCAAGACTCATGAGACAGATACAGAAGTATCTCAAATCTCTTTGTTCCCAGCATCAACATCCTTTATCTTTTCGAATCTCAGTGCATGGGTTTGTCAGAAGAGAAATATTTTGGTGGAGATAGCAGATATCCTTAAATCCATGTCTCACTTTCTTCCTCCCTGCTCCAAAGAAGTCAGTCATCACAGATATTTCAGACTTTGCTTTGGAAGTAGTTTCATGAGGGATAAAACTGCAGGTGTATGGGGAATCAAGGATGGATGCAAACATAAATATCTAGGAGATTCTTGCCCTGATCAAGGCTCTCAACCCTCTGAACCATTTTTGGTCCCTGGGATCTCTTCAAGTGGTTTCATTTGATACCACAGTCATGTGGTACAACAACAAGCAAGGAGAAACCAGGTCCTACTCCTTTTTCAGACTTACCATGTTAACTTGAGATATAGCTTAACAGCACAATCTCACTCTACAGGCATCCCATATTCCATCAGAGCAAAATAGGTGGCAGACAAACTGTGCATAACCAGGGCAAACCCTTACAAATGTAAACTAGATCAGGGGTCTTCCAACATTCAATCCATCTGTGGGAGATTCACAAGTAGACCTGTTTGCCTCATCCTTGAGCAATCAAATGGCAAGATTCTGTTCCAGGACTCTTTTCAAGAAAGTCTGGAAGACAGAAGCCTTTTCTTTTCTTTGGACAGGAATGTATGTTTTTCCACTCTTTCCACAACCATCCAGGGAATTTCAAAATGAATTCCACAAGATCATTGTGGCAAATCCCTTCTGGCCGCGGCAACTGTGGTTCTCCCTTATTTTGGAAATGGCCAAGGACAGTTACAACAAGCTTCCTCACAGACTGCATCTACTCACACAGCAGGGGTGTTTGAAACACTCCAACATCAATCATTTTCAATTGACTGCCTGGATGATAAGGTCATAATTATTTTTAGGTGCCTGTCTACCTAGGATGTGCAGCAGGTACTAATGGAGGCAAGAAAGCTTTCTACTAGAAAACCATATATTAGCAAATAGGAAATGTTTTCTAGTTGGTGCCAACAACATAACCAGTACCCATTCAGGACTAGATGCTCTCTAATTTTACAATATTTGTGTGAGTTACTATCCTATGCATTTCTTATTCCTCTATCATGTTTCTTTTATTGGCCATTTCAGCATGCCTGCCCATACATCCTGTTTTTTCAAGACAGTCTCATGTCAATATGTTTTTAAAGGGGGGGGGTGCATAAGAGGCTGCAAGCAAACCAGTGACCCCTCCTTGGGATGTTAATTTTGTCTTAAAAAAGCTAACACTTGCTCCATTTGAACCAGCTAATCTGGCTGACTTGAGGTTCTTAATATGGAAAACAGATGACTGATTGCTCTGACCTCTGCAAGAAGGATATCTGAGTTGCAAGATCTTATGGTGAGTCAACTCTACCTCATTTCTCCATAGGGAGAGGGTTTCTTTTTGAACTAATCTTTCTTTTATGCCTAAAGTGGTGCTTACTTTAAGCCAATCTAGCCATTTTCCATTATCTTTACTGAATCTAAAAATGAAGAAGAAATGATATTCCATACTTTGAATGTCCACAGACAACCCAGGTACTATCTTGACAGGACTATGTTTCTCAGATCTTCATATCAATTATTTATTTCTTGTGAAGGCAAGAAGAAGATACAACAACCTATATTAAAACAGACTATTTCCAAATGGTTGTTTAAGGCTATTACTTTTTGTTATACTCAACATAACACACCTATTCCAGGCAGGGTCAAGACCCTGTTTACTAGGACTTAGGCTTCATCTATGGCTTTTTGGAAAGGGTTGGATTCTATAAATATTCTAAATGTTACTGCTAGGTCCTCTGTACATACTTTTACAAAGCACTCTAAGCTTGATTCCTTTTCTAGGTCCAGATCAAGTTTTGCTAGGACCATTCTACAGGTGCTCCTGGACTCTTTTCCTTTCACCTCCAAAATGTCGTTAGCTATGGTAATCTTCCCATATATCTAAAGCTACTACAGCAGTGATCAATATGACAAACACAATACAGTTGTATAAGACAAACTTACCATAACTGTAGATGTGTGAATGATCATTGCTACAGTAGCCACTCTCTCCCACCGTCCCCTTTATTTTTTGGTGTGTTCTAGGTGTGGACATTTATGTTTTGTTGTTCCCAAAACAGTCCTTCCAGGGTTGAGCCTCCCTCTTTCTGCTAGCAGGAAAGCTCTGAAGAGCTTTGCACCCAAACTTGTCTTTTAGCCTGCTTAGCTCAAGTTGATTGACAGTTTGGCCAAGTAGACTGTGCCCTGATGTTTTGGAAGTGGGTCAGCCATTGTATCCGTGGCAGGATATAACCCATATAGCTAAGGCTACTGCAGAACTGGTAATTCAAACATCCACTGTAATGTTAAGTTCATCTTACACAACTGCACTTTTTATTTCTACAAATGAATCCTTTCCATTTGTGATTCTAATAAAGACTCTTTTTCATTGAACCTGACTTCTGTTTCTGAAACTTTCTGACAAATCAAATTTAGTTGTTCCTGCTGTTGTTCTATTGCTAGCTTAAGAAGTTTAATGTCATCTGCCCCTTTAAATATTTTTCCTCAGTCTTGTCCCCCATTACAACTGCTGAATCCTTCATGTTAAGGGCACTCCCTTTATTAGACATTTTGTCCCAAAATAATTGAGATACCACATAGAAAATGTTTTTTTTGCAGCCTCTGTAACCTCTGGATTTCTTTTAGTCTGAGAGAAGCTTCACAGAATTATTGCCATGCATATAGAGCCCAAGCAACACCCCCCACTCCACAAACATCTGGCGATGACAATTGTATTGACAATCAGATATGCCAATATTTATTCCTTGTGGTACAATATGTTTTAATATATAGATAACTAACAAAACAATTGCAGATTATATCATATATCAGACAAAGGGCCCCATATACCTCAAGGGCATCTATCAAATTCTGTTTTAGTGAACAAATTCAAAGCTTGATGCATTAACACATTCAGCAACAGTATAGCCAACAATTATATTCCATGTTCAGCTGAGACACATATCCTCCACCAACAGGTCTCTTTTTCCACATGCATTGCCATTCCATGTAGTCACACAATTTTTTCATAATAGCGGTCTGCTATAAGGCGTCTGCGTCAGCCAGTGGTATAATGCTGCACTGGACAGCATGTTTAGCAAAGCTGCTATTTACTGGCGTTTTAGCTCAAATCTGTCTTGTTTAAAAACATAAAGGTTCTCATGTTGTTAAGTCCAAACTTCACTGCCTGTGAAAGCAGAATATGCATAATTCTTGTTAAGTGTTATCAACTGTCTTACAAAGTGCACTGACTGATCTTTGCTAAAATGTACAGTTTCTCCCTAGAAATAACTGAAGCCAGTTAGCCATGCAAAATTTAGCAATAACTGCTTTTCTGTTACTTTAAAATCAACAGATTGTGAGTTTCAAAGTAAATTAATTACAGGCACATCTCAGAACAAATAATATGAGCTCTTTTTATTTTCAAAGTTCTTTTACCAAGTAACATTTGCAATTTTGGGTAAACCCTACAAACAACAATGTGAGCTAGTAATCAAACAGAGCACATACCTAGCCTGAAGAATGTTAACAACATTTCTGCTCATTGCATTCTCAGAAAAGCCAACAATGTGGCTATTTTTTCCTCTTTGCCTTTTTTTTATACTTAACCAATCTCTTGACCAGAAGTGTGTTTTGCAAGAGGAAATATATCCAGTTGTGTTTTGGCTTCAGGCAGCCTACATCTGCAGCAGACAGGTCCATGGCTCCAGTCCTTGAAGAAGATACACTAGATTAGTTTCAAGGTCTTAAGACTTATACAAAAAGATAATGCTATTAGAGTATTGTCTGATGAAATGGGAATTATCAAGTATTTCTCATTGATTCTCATGTTTCCTCAAAAACTATCTATTGATTAGAGTAAAATCATATTAAACTGTGATTAAGGAAGCTTTTACTTACTCCCAGTGTTGTATGATCTTGGAGTAAGTACATTTAGAAATGTGGAATATGGGGGGGCTTGTTTTTGACATTTTTGTTCCATTCAACGGGGGGGGGGGGTATTTCATTTCCTAGTTTCACTAGTTCCAATGAAAGATGGCACAATATTTTGTCATAAATCTTTTCTAATTCCCTTGCATGTAATTTGTATACCTAAATTGTTTTCTTATAGTTTGCTTTCATGTTATTATTGTGTTATTTTACCTTATGTATTTTGTTCTTGGAGTTTTAAAGTTCTGGAATAGAGACAGAAACCCCAGCGGCTCACGAACTGTCCAGCCCCCTATGTAAATGTGACTTAAGAAGTGCTTGGCATTCTTATTTCATTTGATTGTATCCCCTCCTTTTAAAAAGATGAAACTTTAGTTATACTTCCATTTATATCAACCCAGCAGCTAGCTGCAGGCCACAATACACACATCTTTAACCACTTTTTCCAGTTTACTTTAAAAATCTCTGATGGCTACCATACTAAGTAGGTAGAAAAAATGAGATAAACAATTAAGACCATGCAGCACTTAATACAAAACTTACAACTTTAGTATCTCATTAACAACAGCAAAATAATGCTTTGACTAGTAGCATACATTTATTTAAATGTAACCTATGCACAATTAGTAACACCCATGAGCTCATCTATAAACCTGGAAAATTCCCTGCTGCAAACAATATCATTCACCCTCACTCCCCAGAATGTGCTTTTCAAAAATCTGAAAAATGGCAGCCATCACTTGTTAAATCTAGTAATACTGCTGGTGATACACTGTACTCACACTATGTCTCTAAAGTATAGGACTCCATTCTGCTAGCATTAAGAAAACTAGATAATACAAACTTATTGAAGTCTCAACTAAATCTGCACCTCACCAACTCTTGGCTTTGCTCTTGCACAACTCTTGGATAAGTATAATTACTTCCAATACAGAACACACATCAAATAGTAAAGACAATTACCTTCTATGCATAACTAGCTGGTATTTTCATATTTACCACAACATATATCTACCTCACCTGCTCTCCTTCTCATCAGTATGTCTTCTAAAGCTGTGATTTTTCCTTTCATACCTCCTGCCCTTTCAATAACCTCCAAGATCTTTATACAAGCCTATTTTACTTTCCTTCCCTGCTTTCCCATCAGCGTATATTGTCTGTCCTCTATCATATAACTCACATAATATTAATTACACAAAATCAACTTTGTGGATGTTTCCCTCTTTGGTAAATGTTCACTATTGCATTTCTCACTATTTAATTGGGCTATCCTTACTTTCAATAATATAAGCTTGTATTTTTAAATATTCTTCAACCGGTTGTCTTACTGTACCTGTTATATGCTTGTTGTTGTATCCTACATGAATATTGATGTTTTCACTTGTTTTACTATGTTTTGTGTTGTATAATATTTATTGCAGTAACTATACATTTTGTATAGCCCAAGTACATCATTTGTATTCATTCTCATTTAATTTTCTATGTTTTGACATTTTCTCTAGAGGTTTTCTCTCCAGGCCTCCACTGAAAAAGAGCTATTAGTTCAGCTAGACTTCCCCAGGAAACAAAATAATTAGCAAATCAGTGAATATTTTTCATATTGGAATGATCTAATGGTGAACTTAGTATGGAGGTATGCCATAAGCTTCAATTAATAAAACACCACTATAAGCCAAATAATCAAAAACAAATAATAAAATTCAGATGTTAGTCTCCAACATGAGTGAATTTATTTATTTAAAGATAAGTTTAGCACTTTTTTCCTTCATTACAAGCCTTGATCAGAACTACAAAAATAAAACTATTAGTACACAAATATATGGCAGCCTATCCATCATATGACTGAATGTCAAATGATAGAAATACGAAATGGAATACTGCACCTATCAGCCTTTAATGAAATGTTTAACGAGTTAGAGTCTTTGCAAACGGTGAACTCCACCTCTCTGCCTAAGGATAGTAAATAATGAACAGGAATTTCTTCAGTCCCATAACGTCTTTTTGAGATCTTATCAAATGCTGAGACATAAAAAATAAAAGATAAACCAGCCTTAACAATAAAATGAGTCACCTAGAAGCATTTCTTCTTCTTTTAGGAGCTTGATAACTGGACGATTCCTGAAACCTCGTTTAATGATTCAAAATGCCTATCACAATAATATAAGCTTGTATTTTTAAATATTCTTCAACCAGTTTTCTTACTGTACATCTTATATGCTTATTGTTGTATCTCACATGAATATTGATGTTTTCACTTGTAATTTTACTATGTGTTGTGTTGTATAATATCTATTGCAGTAACTATATATCCAAGGGGGTAAAAAAAACAAAAAAATAAATAAATAAATAAAGAACTCAGGCAATAGAAATTACTCATACACTAAATAATGTTAGTGGTATTAATTATGATATAGCATTGTGACACTCCTCTGTCTTCCTCTTCTTGTAACAATGCTACAAGGGGTGCATAGCACATTTGATTAAATGCTGGGTCTCAGAATGCAGAGGGTAGCTGCCCACTGTATTGGACAGCCTCAACTAGATGTTCTAATGTCTGGCTTCCTGTTTCTGCTTTTTTATTGTTGTCTCAGGCTACTGGAATTCTGTTTTGATGATGTTTAGACACTCCATCTCCTGTAGTAGAACTGTTATGAAAATGTGAATAGTGAGTGTGGACCAATAAGAAGTATCAGTGTGGCCCAGTGTTACAATAATGCATATAGCATTTATTAGAAGTGTTTGTGTCAGTCCATCAAAAATAAATACGTGTTGACCTGCATTTACATTTATTATTACGTCTGAGAGATGATGATTTCAAAGCTTATAGTAATCTGTTGTTTGATACTTTCAGAGAAATCCTTGATAAAATCATTAAAAAAGGCAAGTTAAATGACTAAGTAGCCATCAGGTTATCAATAGTTTTGTCTCCATACACCATTTCACAATCTTCAAATAGTAGACATCAGATTCTCTGGCTGTAGTTAGCATTTAATGTTTATTGTGAGAAAATGTATGGGATGGGTATTAAGTATAATTTATTATTTTTAGTGTCGCATACAAGACTGCTTACTCTTGGGACATGGTTCAGCTCTGAGAAGCAGGCAAAGAATGCAGGACTGACCGCACTTCCTAAGTGAAAATATCAGAAATATGTTAAACTATAACAGATTAGCACTTTAACAACATAGAAACATCTGACACTCGATCACTGGCAACTGCCTAATTTTACATACATTACGATGGTGTATTATTTTAGTCATTAAATTTAAGTTAATTGGTATCAATCATCCAAAGAAAAATATCCACACATATTTTAAAACAAAAGTTCATAAAGTTCAAAAATATAAAATGTAAATTATGTACAAGTAATGTTTTCACTGTGTTCTGAACTTGCAGATTAAGTTAATGAAGATGCACCTAATCTATTAATGCATGTTGTACTAAAGTTAGTTCACTTCCTCCATTTCACTAGTAGACTAAGAGGTGTACAGTTATTTCCTGTCATTCTCTGTAAATGTGTTACCTGTGCTAGTGCAATCCATTCTAAATGGCACTAGAAACAATGCATCAGCTGCTTTGCTGTCCATTAATTTTGCATTCACTAACATGAAAAAACATTCATGCTTTAATAGGCAAGTAGTATCAATTGAAACCTACCAGCTATTCTACCACTGTGGTACTAGCATTGTGCCCCACACATGATAAAACATAACCAGTTTCATTAACAGGACAGACGTACTTATATTCTGTTTGTAAGAAACATGTGTGGAAGGGCAGTTGAGCTGTGTAGGTGGATATTTGGCATTCCTCCAAGGGTGTGGCAAAACCTCACATCTGTCTCATGAGAATAGTAGACATCACACACACAAACACACACGCGTGCGAGCACACACGCGCGCGCACACACACACACACACACACACACAAACACACACACATGCACACACACACACACACACACACACACACACACACACACACACACACACACACACACACATGCATATACACAGACACACACTTAAAGACATACACAAGTGTGCAGGCACACACTGACACAAACCACCCACACATAAATATAAACACATGCACGCACAAACATATCACACACACACATGCACACACACGTGTGCACGCATGCACACACACATGCGCACGCACACACACACACATGCATACACACACACACACAAACAGACACAAACATATGATGCATATACACAGACACACACAAATACATACACACATTTGCAGGCACACACTGACACAAACAAACACACACACACACACACACACACACACACACACACACACACACACACACACACACATATGCATATATACAGAGACACATATAATTACATACACACATGTGCAGACACACACTGACACAAACCACACACACAGGAACACACACACACATCTCACACACATATACACACGCACACGTGCACACATGCACACACATACACACACACACACACACACTTATACACAGACACACATAAATATACAGTATACACAATTGTGCAGGCACACACTGACACACACCACACACATAAACATATACACATGCAGATCACACAAGCTTATGCAGAAACACATATACATGTGCACCACTTCTTATGGACATTAAAGTAATATAGTTGTCAATGGTGAAGACTTACCTGCTTTTGATTCTCTAACAAATCTATTTTCCAGGACCAAAGTCCACTAAACACATAGATGAATAAAAGAAGAAAATGAAAGAAATGGACAACATTCCTAAATAACACAAAAAAGACAGTCTGACTATGGACAGTGCATATTCTATTAGTCCTTTTTAATTCTGTGTTGTTTTGCACACAAAAATAGGAGCTGTATGAACAAGCATGATCAATTCCTCATTGATCCTCAGCACTTTCCAACTGTGCTGAGTAATTATTTTAATATTAGTAGTATTGGTTGTGTATGTTAGGAGCATAATTTTACTGGACTCATGCTTCTCAAGTTATTTGCCATTACTAAATGGACATTTGTCTGCTCTTTCATCTGTAATATCAGTCAGCATTTTTTCAACTACATTTTTTTTTACAAGTCACATCAATAAATATATCTTTTATCAAAAAAAGTACATGGCAAAAACAAAAAAAAATATTGTCTGTTCAGAACTTTACAAGTTTAGGGCAAAGGAGGTAGTGCCCAAGGGACAAGTAACTTAGGAGACATGATCAGCACTGCAGAAGAGGTGCTGACTGGTCTCTGTGAAAGGTGTATGTAATCATTTAAGTAGCTGCAATGGCCAGCACAGCCACGTAAATGGCAGCCAGTGTTTGGCTTGCTGCAAGGGTGTACAATCAGACTGTGTCAAAGTTGCATTTCAATCCTTCACTTGCAAGCAGTATAACGCTTGTAAATCTGCAAATTGAAGACTGATTGGCAACTCTTGCACTGTGCTGATCATACCCTTGTAAGTGTGCATCCTAGCTGTTACCATGCAAATGCATAATAGCTCCTTGTGATATAGAGGGTGTGATACAGCACCTTGCAACATTTGTCATAGGTGCCAAATGATGTAGATACAGCTTTGGTTGTCAACGTTCAAAACCTTTCCCCCTGTTTTTACAACATTCATTTTTACTTGGTGATTATTATTGAAGTATAAATACAAATTGATGAGATTTTTGACCAGAAACTAACTTACACCTTGTGATAGAATTAGAGAAGATTACTAGTCTAATGGCCCTAGAGACTTTTTAAGCATAGCCATTCATGCCCCAACTGTCTCGATAATCAATACCCAAGGACTAGAATGGCTTTGGTATATGCCTGTGCCTTAGGGCATCTACAATCTTTCTTTTGCATTTAGTTTCAGGCCATGGCTCTGGCACCAGTTATTTGTCTGTGTAAAGCCCTCATGGAAGATATCTACATCTTTGGGGAATTCAATGATTGCATCCAGGTAGCAGTCATCAGCAAATGTTGTCAGCCAAAGGCCCTCTACATTTTCATTGACTTCAGACAAGTGTATTCTGAATGAGGAAGGTCTGTTAATGGTCCCCTTTGCAGAGAGGAATGACAGTTGTAGTCCTCCATTCCCTAAGGCCGAAGTCTGTCTGGAGGCTGTAGCCGAATACAAATTATAGTGGCTCTGACAGGTCATATTTCAAGTTATTTAGGTGACATCCTGGGATAGTATCATGACCCATCAGTGCAGTGTTTTTAGCTTTGGAGGGTGTAGGTAGGACTTGTTCTTCACAGATAGTTAAGGGAGAAATGGTAGAAGATATTTCCTAGGTGAAAACTGGTGGTGACAGGGGGTGAAACTTGAATTAAATTTATTGGAGAGTAAATTTGCTATATCTTCTGGTCCAGTATAGAGAGTTCCATGTACTATAAATTCAGCACACTGTTGGTTGTTCTCCTTAAATTTGCTTACATAAGTGAAAAATATCTATGGTTATCCATAGCCTGGGAGGTTACTTTTTGCCTTTAGGTCATATCCCTTCTATTTTTGGATAAGATTTTCTTTCTTTTTTTGTACAACCTATTTATGTTAGATGTCCACCCGGAGGGCTTGGTTTGGAGTTTATCACATGGTTATTTCAGTCTGGTAGTGCTGTTTCTATGTAGTTATTTACATGCTTATACAGGGATTCCGTAAACAATTCCACATAGGCTACAGTGCTCTTTAACTTTGGAGGGGGGCTTGGAATTTGTCTATACTATCACTTAATAGCCTTGGAAAGGTTCTGAAAAATTATAAGGTTTGCTGGGAGTTTAGGCTTTATATTTATGTTAAGGGCGACTCCTTTGTGATGTGATCTGACCAGTGAGGACATAGTGCTTTCCATGGCTTTAAACCATGTTTCAGTAACTGCACAGTTGTCAACACTCTCAAGGGAGTACTTCCAGAAAGTGGAGCTTGTTGTTGAGACTCCTAGCACTGAGCAGCAATACCTTTAGTTTAGCATGCGTAGACTTTACTATACTGGAACATTCATCAGGATGGCATTGCCTATAAAAGGTACAATATGGGCAGATAATGTTTTGGCAAATATTCAAAAGCATAGTGGGGACAAGTGCAGACCATCCCTGGCAAAGCAACATGGTCTGTTGATCATATTCTTCCAAGCTGACAAATACTGGACCCCCTTAGAATGACACCAGTAACTAAGACAATTGTCATACTCAACCATCTTCTCTTTATATTGTGGTCTCATCCTTGGAAAAGATAGAATGCTGCTCAGTGCTAGGCTTATACCTGCCTGGGACATATAATCTGAAAGCTCTATCATGTATGTCTTCATACAATCTGGCAAGGTATGTTTCAGGTCATTAACTTTCATATGGACTATGACAGAGTCATACTGATACCTGTGGTTCAATGTCCTGAGTGCATGTGTGATATGAGGAATGCTGCCCCTGATAGGCAACTGACCATGACTGTGTCCTTGCTCAGCCTGGTGAGTGAGCCATCAGTATGACTCTGAACAGAGTCTCAAATGACCAATATACTAGTTTGTGTGGTAGTTTGCCTTAAGGACTTAGAGGCTGAGACATTGTGAGATTTGGTTGTATGTGTCCTGGGGGTGTTGTCTTTGTGGAGTGTTTGGGAGGTTGTTGAGCATGAGGGAGGCCTTTGAAGTTTGGGTGGATTGCATTTAAGAGCCTCAGCATATGTGAGTTTATCATATAAGTAAACTCCAGAGGTGACACCATGGTTAAAACACAGACACTTTAATAAAAGTAAAAATGACAAGACAAATGTAAGCGCTTTCATGTTCTACAAATGAACGCTTCTTCAGACATATTAAAAACCATCATGCTTGCTGCTTAAATACTGATGTGAATAACATAGCATTTATTTATTTATTATTTATTTTACATTTGTTGGCTGGGCTAGTCTAGCTGGATACATGTCCATTTTCAGTAGAGGCCCAGGGAGATAAGCTCCAAGCATTAGTAAATTACAAAAAAGATTACAATAGTTAAAAATGACTAAATTCAAATACAAAGAAATTAAAAAAGATTTAAGAGAATCAAAAAATTGTTTCTGTGAATAATAGCTCGCAGGCTGTGCAAGGTTTAAAATACAATTGAGTACAAGGACACTCAGATTTCTGAAGTAATGATTAGTAGGTTTGAGAAAGAGAAAGAGAGAGAGCAGAAGAAGGCAAGAATCACAAGGGCTAGAATAAGGTAGATTCTATTGATTAAAGCTGTAGAGGGGACAAAGGGTAGAAGGAAGGGGTATAGAAAAAAGAGCATTAAGGGGGAAAAAGTAGGGTTTAGTCTGGTTTAGAACAGGGACAAAGCCAATGACATTTCAGATGTTCTTTGAGATGTTTCTTGAAGAGTGGTGTGGATGAGAGAGATGTGAGTGTACCAGGAAGATTGTTCCAGATTTTACCCACAATGTTAGTAAAAAGTGAGTCCCCAGCTTTATTGTTTGATTTAATATTGGAGATTAATAGCTTATTTGCTGAGTGAAGTGTTGCAAGATTTCTATATGGGGAGATCAGGTTAGAGAGGATTGGGGTATTGTTTGGGTGATGAAGAATATTATGTGAGATAAGCAGTTGCTTATACAGTAGATGGTTTTGTAGTTCTGACCATCCAAGTTGTTTAAGGTTGTGACAGTGGTGGGTTCTGAAAGGGGTGGCAGTGACAAATCTAGCTATGTTATTATAGCTAGTTTCAAGCTTGCTTAGATTGCGTTTTGATAGATTGATCTATATGGCGGAAGCATAGAATAGAGTAGAAGTTAGGTGAGTCTGGGCAATAGAGGTTTTAGCTAGTGGTGTGAGGAAGGTTTTGATTCTATACAGGGAGCCTAGTTTTTTATTGACAGTGTGTATAGTATTGTTGATATGTTCGTTTAAGCTGAGGTTATTATCTATGGTTATGCCCAGTAGACGTGTAGTAGTGTCAGGGGAAATAATAGTTCCATTGTTAGAGATAATTGTGAAGTTGAACTCTGGTGACTTTTGAGTGGGGGCAAAAAGTAATAATTTAGTTTTTTAGGGTTAAGGAGGAGGTAGTGATGGGTGAACCAATTTTCAACGGTGTTAAAAACTGCTTGAGTAAGGGTCTGAAGAGAGATTGATGACTTAGCAGTACAGATTAAAGTAAAATCATCAGCGTATTGTATGCATGTGGCTTGAGGAACAACAGTATTTAGATCATTAATAAAGATGGAAAATAGAAGAGGGCCGAGGATAGAGCCTTGAGGGACTCCAATGTTTACAGGGAGGGGTGTGGAGAGATTATTGTCCCAGAGCACTGCTTGCTGTCTATTTTTTAGATAGGATGTAAACCAAAGTATTGCTTGTGGGTCAAGAGATTGGTCTTTTAGGACATTAATTAGTAAGTCATGGTTAACCATATCAAAGGCTTTTGATAGGTCAATGAATAGTGCAGAAGATAGAGAGTTATTATTTTGATTCTTGTTAATACAGTCAGTAAAAGATAGAAGGGTAGTAGTTGTACTATGAAAGGGCCTAAAGCCGTGCTGACAGTTGACAAGTAAATTATTGTGGAGCTGATGTTGGAGAAGTTGATGGTGAATACATTTTTCCATTATTTTGGCTAATGGAGAGAGTAATGCAATTGGTCGGAAGTTGGAGATATCAGTGGATTTGCCTCCTTTATGTAAGGGGATTATATGGGAGACTTTCCATATGGATGGAATGTTACCTTCTATGATTGTTCAGTTTATAAGGATGGATATGGGATATGCTATGAATTTGGAAGCTATTTGAAGGTATTCTGCTGGTAGGTGGTCGGCAGAAGGGGTGCAAGGTTTGAGTTTTTGAAGGAGTTTTCAGATAAAGGATGTTGGCACAGGTTGTATATGGAAGGAAGGCACTGAACTGTTTGTGTTTTGTAAAGTGCTGGGGGAATTGGGAGCTATTGTGTTTGCAAGAGTTTGTATAGTTTCTGTGAAGTAATTATTAAAGGCATCTGCTATTTGCAATGGGTTATTATGGGGAACTGAAGATGAGGCTGGAGTTTTGGTATGTCCTGGATGGAGAAGTTTATTAATGCCTGACCAAAACTTTTTAGGGTTATTTGGGTGTGATTATTGAAGGTGGAGATAGTAGTTTTTCTTGTCTAAGATAATGTCATTTTTGGTTGCATTTCTTAGCTGTTTAAAACATAGGTGGTCAGCAGAGCTCTTAGTGGCTCTCCATCTGGTCCATATTTTGTTCCGTAGGAGTATTTTGTCCTTTGTTTGTTTTGTGAGCCATGGGGCTGTTTTAGTCCTAACTCAGGAAGAGCGAAGGGGGGCATGGAGATCTAGGATTTTTATGAACTTGGTATTAAAGTAAGAAGCTGCTTCATCTAGATTGAGTTGTTTCAGAGGTGACCAGTTACAGGCCTTTAGTTCGTTCTGAAAGCTCTCTGCTTTAAAGTGTTTTTTGGAACGATAGGTTATAAATGTGTTATTAATAGGTGTATGAGCCTTTTGTTTTGTTATATAGGTAAGAACATGGTCACTAAGGTCATCTGGAAGTGTTCCTGAATTATAGGTTTCAGGATGACTATTTATAAGTATCCAGTCAAGAGTAGCTTCTTTATTACTAGGTTTGTGGATTCTTGTGGGGGTGTTTATTATTTGAGTGAAGCCATAAAGATTTATGTGGGTGTTAGGATTAGGAGAGTTACAGGTAGTCCAGTCAATGTTAAAATCACCTAGTACAATAGTTTCTTGAGGTAGTAGGGTGGAAAGGCTACTAAGAATCTTTTCAAGAGTGTTAATATTATTTCCTGGAGGGATGTAGGTGCAGATTATATAAATCGATTTAGATTTATTAAGTCGGAGTTTAATGGTAAGGGTTTCTGCATTGGTATTAGAGGGGAGTAACACATTAAAGCATGAAACTAGAAGTTCAGATTTGTATAAGATAGCTACACCTCCACCCTTCTTGGTGTTATGGTCACATCTTAGGATGTTATATCCGGGTGGGGTTATTTCTAGGTCATGAGTAGAGGGTTTCAACCAAGTTTCTGAAAGGAAAAGGATATTAAATGCATGCACTTGTAAGAGGGCATGCAGTTGAGTAAGTTTATTGTTAATGCTACGGATGTTGAGTTGAGCTGTTCTAAGAGAATTACCTAGTTTTATAGAGGTAGAGACACAATTAGTTGTTTTGTTTTGTGGGTTATTGTAGATTGGAGGGTTTGGGCCTGGATTAGGATGAATATTGGCATCTAATAGAAGTTGAGTGGGATATTTTAGTAAAGTCTTTATGCTTTTAAGGTACTTGGGTGGGCTTATCTTGCTGGAGAAGTAAGTAACATGGGAAGATCTATGGAACCTTGGGAGTAGGTAAACTGAAGTAGAGGTTATATTACTATGGGAGAAGAAGTCGAGCTGTGTGATTGGTAATGTTTGTTGATGGGAAGGTTCATTATTAATTAAAGAGAGATGTTCATAGAAGGTTAGGGCATAGGGTGAAGTTAGGAATATTATTGAAGAAGTAATAAGAAGAGAGTTCTTAAGGGTATAGTTAAGTAAGAAGGTCATTTGTGATAGTGGGGTTAAGAGATTATGTAGAGGGTTAAACAAAGTAAAGATAAGAGAAATTTAAGGTAGAATAGATGAGAGGTGACTTATGGGAGGGGTAACAAAGAAGTAGAGGGATGAAAAGTAAATTTATTGAAGGGTGGGGTTAGTTATAGAGAGAATTGGAGAAGGGGTGGGGGTTGATAAGTAGTAGTCTAATGGGATAGGCTGAGTAGTTAAGTGGGTGTGGTCAGAGATGTTTAAGTTTAACAGCACTGGGGTGGGTGGGAATTGGGGGTAGGGTAGGGGAGCGGAGTGAGCCCGTAGGGCGAACAGAGCGGGTCAGACCAAGTGGTGGAGGATTCAGAGGAGACAATCAGTAAGGGGCAAAGAGAAGAAGATGGAGTAATAGGTATGTAGCTTCTAGTAGAGCAGGTATGGTGTAGGAGAGAGGATAATGAAGAAGGGAAGCTAGAAGTGGATATAGTCTAAAGTAGGTAAAGGATGAGAAGAGTAGGGGCCAGGAGGTGAAGCAGCAGGGCAAGAGATGAGAAATAGAAGAAAATAAGAATTATATTGAGCTAAAGCAAGCACAAGTGGAGGAGACAGCGAGGGCACAAAGCTGGATTGTACTGCCACCTAGTGGGCAGAAGGAAAGATACAGAAGGTAACCAAGACAAGGATAAGTAGGTGGGGAAAGAATAAAGTTAGTAACAGGGGAAAAGGACTATCAGGTGATACTGGGCAGGGAGAGGAGTCTGGCTGCTGGATTACCTGACTCAGTGACAAAAAATTACATGACAATCAACAGGTATTAGCTTACAATATGGGTCAAAAGATAAACATACTTTGTCAAGTACTGTACAAACAGGAGAAATCACTGGGGCAGCAGAAAAGCAAGATGGTCCAAACTGGCAAAGCCTGAAGTAGATCAGGCGGTCCTTAGAGGCCAGGTAGGTCCAGTAAAGGAAGGTAGTGGGTAGATTGCTAGGAAGGTGGAAAAGGTAAGAAGGAAGGATATTAATATTGTATTAAGGCAGCAAAATTACTTATAATAAACAGATAAGATTAGGTAGGTCAGTAGTACTACAATAATAATAAAGTTGTAATCATACTTTCTTACAGAAATTGCACCAAAAAAGTTTAGGAGAAAAACATCCAGTCTAGTAGCATTACAAGCAATACAGAAAAGGCTAAGTAAAAAACATCAGTTCTAGCAGCAATTTAAACACCCTGGAACACGTCACAGTTATGCAAGTAATAGGTTAGCTGTAATATTTAATCTAGGCAGGAAAATGAACTGCTTGAAAATCATCTGTATAACAATATTACAAACCACCGACGTGTTTGGCAAACAGTGCGTGTGAGTTATAAAAGGAAAAGAAAAAAACAAGTTTCACAAGAGCCTTGTAAAATGCGTATTGCTTAATCTTATCCCCGACTATTGCAGTGAAAGAGATTAATCAAACTGCTTCCAAACACTTTACATTTGCCCCTGACTTAGTTTCTTGGATGTGATTAAGCGTACTACTAAAGGCATCAACAAGGGAGCTGAAATGCTCACTTTGCAAAACTGCGCAACCCAGGCCACGTGGAAGGAACAATGCACAGGTAGCTGATAGCATTTTAGTAGTTGAAGTAGAGAGGATAATACAACATGGTGAGTTCACTTATCTAAACAAGATAAGAGAAGTGAGCCACTTCGAAACGCTGATGTTAACAAAAATATTTAGCCAGTTTGGAATGCTTAACACTAGCTGCTGGTGTTTCAACAATTGAGGTAGAGAGGATGCACAATGTAATACGTTTCCATTAACTAACAAATTAAGAAGATTGAGACTCTTTAAGTCGCTAAAACCAATTGAGCCAGATTAGAACGCTAGACTCAACACACTAAAGGCATCAGAGGATCTACACCATTACTATATTACCAGGTTACACAATTGCAGTACTCTATTAATATACTAGCTGCTGGTGTTTCGACAATTGAGGTAGAGAGGATGTGCAATGTAATACGTTCTCATTTGCTAACAAGCTAGGAAGATTGAGACTCTTTAAGTCGCTAAACAAATTGAGCCAAATTATAACGCTAGACAATAACATGCTAAAGGCATCAGAGGATCTACACCAGTAGTATATTACCAGGTACAACAATTGCAGTTCTCTTTGTATTAATACACAGGTGGCGCAATAGAATAGAATGAGCATCTCTAATAAAAACCTAGTGAAAATACTATTTTTCATTAATGAAAATGTATGTTCTACATTCTATGTTATTCAGTGTTTAGCAGTTTATACGTTTTTTCTAAGCATTTATTGCCATCTATTGGCCACTGTTTAGATACTGTTTTTATTATATAATTATCATATATATATATATATATATATATATATATATATATATATATATATATATTTAATATGCATAATAGCAACAAATGGTTTTCTATTAGGTTAATTGATGCAGTGATGCCATTAGTTCACATCAGTAAGAGAGAGGTGGCGAAGGCTAAGGATAAGGCGTATGAAGAGTTGTATGAAAGGCTGGACACTAAGGGGGCAAAAAAGGACCTGTACTGTTTGGCTAGACAGAGGGACCGAGCTAGTAAAGATGTGTAGCAGGTAAGGGTGATAAAGGATAATGAGGGAAACATACAAGTGAGGAGAGTGTGTTGAGGAGATGGAAAGAGTACTTTGAGGGGCTGATGAATGAAGAGAATGAGAGAGAGAAGGTTGGATAATGTGGTGATAGTGAATCAGAAGTGCAACAGATTAGCAAGCAGGATGAAAGGACAGCTATGAAGAGGATGAAGAATGGAAAGGCTGTTGGTCCAGATGACATACCTGTGGAAGCATGGAGGTGTTTAGGTGAAATGGCAGTGGAGTTTTTAACTAGATTGTTTAATGAAATCTTGGAAAGTGAGAGGATGCCTGAGGAATAGAGAAAAGTGTTTTGGTACCGATTTTTAAGAATAAGGGTGATGTGCAGAGCTGTAGTAACTACAGAGAGATTAAATTGATCAGTCACAGCATGAAGTTATAGGAAAGAATAGTGGAAGCTAGCTTAAGAAGGGAGGTGATGATTAGTGATCAGCAGTATGGTTTCATGCCAGGAAAGAGCACTACAGATGAGATGTTTGCTCCGAGAGTGTTGATAAAGAAGTACAGAGAAGGTCAGAAGGAGTTGCATTGTGTCTTTGTGGACTTAGAGCAAGCATATTACAGGGTGCCTAGAGAGGAGTTGTGGTATTGTATGAGGAAGTCAGGAGTGTCAGAGAAGTATGTAAGAGTGGTACAGGATATGTACGACAGTAGTGTGACAGCAGTGAGGTCTGTGGTGGGAGTGATGGATGTGTTTAAGGTGGAGGTGGGATTACATCAAGGATCAGCACTGAGCCCTTTCTTATTTGTAATGGTGATGGATAGGTTGACAGACGAGATCAGACAGGAGTCCCCGTGGACTATGATGTTTGTAGATGACATTGTGATCTGTAGTGAGAGTAGGGAACAGGTGGAGGAGACCCTGGAGAGGTGGAGATATGCTCTAGAGAGAAGAGGAATGAAGGTCAGCAGGACTAAGACAGAATATATGTGTGTAAATGAGAGGGAGGATAGAGGAATTGTGAGGATGCAGGGAGTAGAGGTGGCGAAGGTGGATGAGTTAAATACTTGGGATCAACAGTTCAGAGTAATGGTGAGTGTGGAAGAGAGGTGAAGAAGAGAGTACAGGCAGGATGGAGAGGGTGGAAAAGAGTGTCAGGAGTGATTTGTGACAGACGAGTACAAGTAAGAGTGAAAGGGAAGGTCTACTAGAGGGTAGTGAGACCAGCTATGTTATATGGGTTGGAGACAGTGACATTGACAAAAAGGCAGGAGTCAGAGCTGGATGTGGCAGAGTTAAAAATGTTAAGATTTTCACTGGGTGTGACGAGGGTGGACAGGATTAGGAATAAGTATATTAGAGGGTCAGCCCAGGTTGGAAGGTTTGAAGACAAAGCCAGAGAGTCAAGATTATGTTGGTTTAGACATGTGCTGAGGAGGGATGCTGTGTATATTGGGAAAAAAATGCTAAGGATGAAGCTGCCAGGTAACAGGAAAAGAGGAAGGCCTAAGATAAGGTTTATGGATGTGGTGAGAGAGGACATGCAAGTGGTTGGTGTGACAGAGCAATATGCAGAGGACAGGAAGAAATGGAAACAGATGATCCACTGTGGCCGCTCCTAATGGGAGCAGCAGAAAGAAGAAGAAAGTATTTAAGCAGCAAGCATGATGGTTTTTAATATATATAAAGAAGCACTTGTTTGTAGAATGCAAAAGCACTTACATTTGTCTCGTAATTTTTACTTTTATTAAAGTGTCAGTATGTTAACCATGGTGTCACCTCTAGAGTTAGTTATGTGATTGTTTGCTTGGTCTCATAGAGATGCTTCATCCTCATACTGCTTCCTTTTCCATATGTGAGTTTATGTCTCTGATCCATAGTATTTGTAGTGTCTGTGTTACTGACAACCTGTTTGGAGGTATCATTGTCTGCATTTCATAGCTTTGCCGCCAAAGACATAGTGTAATTACATCTCTCACGTCTGTGTCAGTCTACCTAAGAATAATGTAGTTGTCAGTAAACATGAGGCAATTGCTACATTCACTTGGGATGCCCATCTTGACCAGGATGGCAACTGGCTACATAGACAGCATCTCAGCATCTAGAAAGTTAATAGGTTTCTTTGCAATACTCTCTGTATTCACCAAGACATTAGCATTGTTACTTAATCCGCATAGTGCATATAATCTTTCCCTGAACCAACCTGAACAAGGAAAAGATTGTCATTAACATGCAGATACAGTTTAAGCAATTTAAAAGATGCAATTTATAAGGAAACTGGTTCTTTAAATGTACTATTACTAGATTTGCAGAATGACTCATAATATCACACATTTGAATTGATGGTAATATTGATCACCAAGCATAAAAAAAAAAACATTTTTGGAACTTTTATACTGTTAGTAGGAAGCTTAATATTCTTAGTTAAAAAATTATTCACTATCACTATCCTTAATTATTCATGACTACAGGTATTTAAAACAGTTACAGCATCAATAGCTAATAATATACTACTTGTTTCACAATTTAGGTGCAGGCTCCTGATTTTTCTGCAATAAATGTTAGGATTTCTAGTCAAGTGACAGAACCAATGTAGTTACATTACGAAATTGTTTGACCAAGTACAAGGTATGAGGTTCAGTTCTAGAACATCTCATGGACAGTGTAGCTCAAAAGAGAGGGCAGTCAACATTTTTGTGTCCCAAAAATACACCTATCTTTGGTGATGGACATTTAAAAAAATATACTAAAACAATTTGCTAGTTATAAGACCATCTAAAAACAGTAAATACATCTATAAATAAAATGTAGGGGTTAGTATAACGGTTAAAGTTTCTCCCTCACTGTCACAAGATACAGGGTCTGATTTTCACCATTGAAAAGGAAAATTGGAAAGGCTAAAAATGGTCCACAAGGGCAGCTAGTTCCTAGGTCCTTCACAACATTCCATACTTCAGCTTTTGTAAGCAGACTGTGTGTCATTTCTTGAAACTTTTTTGAAATTCTTAACATCGTTTAGTAAGTTAACTATATCTGTTTCATAGCCACTCTACTGCATAACACCAAGTACCCCACCATCAACTGCCTTCATGATCCTCAAATTAATTCTTTGTAACCAAATAATGGCCTTTTTTCAGCAGTTAGGGTGTGAAAGTGTTTAGTAGGTGAGTGAGAAAATTCTCAAATGTGTCATTCACAGAAAGATTCAAATGTGCTCAACATCAAACTTAAAGGGTAATAAAAAGTACTTTTCTTCCTAAAACAGTCATTAACAATAACACTTCTACCTTCAGAAGCATATGCAATGTATTTCAATGTTTTTTTTCTGTGAAAACTTAAAGCTCCATCATCAATCTTGCTAAATACTAAACTACCACTTATAATGGGATAACCCTGATTTATTGTTTAATGAATTGATAGCTGCTTAAACTGAATATGTTGAATTGTCCTGTACCAGCTACATTATTCAAGTTGTAAATCAGCATGTTATCTGGCTAAAATTGTGTCTTCCACTTTCACAATGAAAAGGCCATACCTTTCAACTGTCCCTGATTTTGTTTCATATTCTTGCTCTGCCCATCACAAACTTTTTGATTTTCTTGTAAATCTCAAAGGATTACAGTTAGTCAACAATGACAGATTAGAGTTTCATAATCCTTATTTTTTTGAAAATGCATGTTGTTAAAAACCTGTTGTTCTATTAACCTTTTAAGTGAATTAAAGTAATGTTTAAACATATCCTTGATTTGGGGGTCTTTGTTTCCATATTATTTTGTCCTTGTCCAGAATTCTTGCACAAAGAAGAAGAGATATATGGTGTTGGCCTTTTCTTGTTCAACTTCTGATACATGCATGCCTCCCAAGTGTCCCATCTTGCCTGGATGCATCCATGAGGTGATTCAGCCAATCAGAACATCTCCTTAGTGCATCTAATTTACATGATACTGACTGATTTCCTGTTCTCCTTTTCCTGACTGCTTTTTTTTTTTTTTAAGAGTGAACCACTACAGTACTCCCAGGTAAGTAAGTTGATCTGCTGCAGCAACTATTGAACAAGGTTCCCTTGCTACCATAACTATTTCTGATGTTTTTTCTGTTTTTAGATACTTCATACAGTGGAGTACTCTGTAGAATAGTCTGCACACAGCTTCAATGACTGATTATATATTAGTGTGCTCATTATAAAATTCATGATTGTTTTCTTGAAAATTACTGAGGCCTACACTGATTGCAGTTTAGTGAGTTTTAGATTTCATATCTTTCCAAAAGTATGCCCTAAATGTAAAACCTGTTATCTCTATCAATGATCTAATTTTGAGTGCAATGTTTAAAAGCTATCCCTCATTTTGGTCCTTTCTCCTCAATTATTTTTGTCTTTGTCCAGAATTCCTGAGCGGAAAAGTTGAGAGATATGGCCAGGGGGAAATACATGTGTGAGATGTTAAAATGAGGCCCCATCTGCCTGAGATGTTGTTAGCTTAGGTGGATGTAAAAGATCCCATGGCACCTATTGAAAACAGTAAAACAATTATTTACAACAATCATAATTATATTCATTCCAACTTATTTACATTATAAATATACATAGTTTTTATTATTTATACTACATACAATATTTCTAAACAGTAAGTCCACATATTTCCTTCTTCAGTTCCTTCATCTGGTACAAACAAATAAAAAACACTAAATTGTTACTGTTTTGACACCTGCTCCATTTTCTACAACCAAAACCTTATCTTTTTTAATATTATTGCCAAATCCCATTTTTCATTAAACACGATTTCTTTCACACTCTGATTCCAAATTTGCCATAATATATAAAACATTTTTATCAATTTTTTCCACCCCCTTTTTACTTGTGTTTTTATAAAATCCAAATTCAATCATATATATATTTAAATTGCTCACATCTTTAAATTATTCCACATACTTCTTATCTAGAATCATTTTCATAACATTTTGACTCTTTTACATTCTAAAAAAACATTTATACTAGTTTCAAAATCATCACAATACAAACAAACTTTTCTACTTTTATATATGGCATATTTGCCTTTACTGGTAAATTTTGTATAGTCAACCTCCATAAAAAAATTGACACTCTATAATTCCCTTAAATCTTGCTATTCTTGCAATTATGGCATTCCTTTTTCTATATTTAAATCTTTTTTGTGGATATAGCCTATAATATGTTTCCATACTTTTATTATACAATTTCTTTCTTTTGTTTTCAATTTCTTTCACATTAATTTTCCACAGGATAATCTTATCTTGATAATTTTACATTCACTTATTACATCACTTTCTTCTTTTTTTGAACTGAAAAATAATAACCATTGTGTTTTATACTTCAGAGTTAATATTTTTGTTGATAGGGAAACCTTATTGTCACTTAAACATTTTATTATTTTATAACAGTTGAAAGAAGCTGTATACACTATAGGGTTAATTAACACCAATCCTCCTTTATCTTTTTTTCACATATAAAACCCCTGTCTTACCTGGGTTCAATCTCAATCCCCAAAAAGGAGAATATAATATTATATATTTATTTTTCTAACTTTAAAGGAATACTGAAACTACCAGCTAAATAAGTAATTCTAGATAACAAAATAGAGTTAATTAAATAAACTTTTTTATATAAAATGAAAGCCTAAAAGACTTCTAGAACATACACATTTATTTCATTTTCTCTATTTTCTCTTTCCATTTAATTTCTATAATTTCTTGTTTTCCAAAATTAATTCTAAGAATATAAATTTCTATCATTTTAATTTAATTTCAGCAATCCTCCCCTGAAATCCTAAACCCTGACTCTTGCCTTTATGAATGGAATCAAAAGTGTTGCTTAAATATTCTATCATAACTTTTGCCAGAACATTTCTAACTACTATATCATCTAATAATTCCCTAATTATTAATAATAAATCTTGAACCTTTTTACCTTTTATACCAAACACATGTTCATTTACAACAGTACTGACTTTTTCTTCCATCCTTCTTTGTATAATTTTCATAAACATCTTATAATCTGTGTTATTTAATATAATTGGTCCATCTTATAATATGTGTTATTTAATATAATTGGTCTCCAATTTTGTATTTCTCCCACTCTCCTTTTTTCCATATAAACCTAATAACAATCAATGTTATATTTTTTTCTTATTCAATTCATATAGTTTCTGTTCCTTAATAAAGATATTTTAATCACTATTCTCTAAACAATCAATCATGTTGTTACTTAAATTCTTATACTTTATTTTTCCCATATATTTTTTTCTCTTTCTCCCATGTCATATATCACTTTTTATATTTCAGTTTACAATTTAATCACCATTCTGACCAATCTTTATAAAATTATTTCATCTCTACATGATCTTGCCATAATCTTATAATAGCTTTTCTACCTGTAACACCCCATTTCACTTCATTTATTCTTTTTATGCATTTCCCTGTTTGATATCTTCAGTATTTCCCTTTACTATAATCCAGATTGCCCTATGAACTAAACACAGTAACACTCTTTATTTAACTATAACTACATTTTCTGACACTAAATAAATACTCAATTTCTCTTCTTTTTTCTCCTCTTCTATATGTTCAAGTCTCTAGATTCTAAGTTTTTAACTATCCATATTGTATTATGTCTTTTACTAATTTGACATCATATGTCTTCTTGTTTTGCTGTCAAATTACAATTAAAATCCTCTGCTACAATTATCTCCATATTAGCTGCTACATATTGGATTATCTTTCTAAACATCTTCCTTTTTTTTTCAAATATAATTTTTATTGCATTTCACTTCTTTTTAAATACAAGAAAAGAATGACACAGAAAATATACATACAAGCTACTTGGAATATCAAGTTTCAGTCGTCCAAATACGATATACATAACATAAATCATCAATGTTAAGGTAACAATTATACAGAATTGTCTAATAATCAAGCTGCTCTTAATGAGTTGTAAAACAAACATTTACATAAAGGCAGTATACAACATATTGAAAATGTGACATTAAAACATTGCAACCAGATATTCTAGTCTACCTAAATAAACATTCTGTCTTGCACTAACTATGTACAATATATACAATGATGTCACCTTAATGTTCATCTTATATGTGTTTGCCATGACCTGTACACTGTTATTGTGGGTATCTCTATAATAATTGCCTTTAGTTTCCCGTAATTATGTAAAGTAATATTGATGGTGAAGTCCCTTGGTCATAAATCAATTTTGTCCTAGGACTTCTAAAAGCGTTTTCCAATGTTTCTGATAGTAAGATAGTTTTTTTTTTGGCTTCTTGTAATTAATTTGCTGGTTAATAAGTATTTTATAGCCATTCCTTTAAATTCTTCCCATGTGATTTTACTTCTATCTAACCAATTTTGGGCTATATATGATTTGATCATTGCACACAATGTGACTATGATGTGTTTATTTTCGTATATTAATGGGGGTTATATGTAAAATTGCCATTTCCCATGACAGGGTAGAGTTGGTGTATCCCTTTTTTTCTAACTTGGTTCTTAGTGAACACCACAGCTTGTAAACATTTTTACAGCTCCAAAAAATATGAAGGGTGTCAGCAACACTGTTTCGGCATATGGTACAATAAATAAGGGGAGTGGGACAGATTAATTTTGCTAAGAAAAAGTGGTTTGTGATACGCATTGTTATTGATCATAATTTGGGTATAAATTAGTTTTTTTAAGGGGAGTTAATTTCAAAGTAAGTTCAATAGCATCAGATTTTTGTTCATCAGTTATCTTATTATTTTTCTCTTCCCAAATTTAGAATATAAAATTGCATCTTGATATCTAATTTTTGTTATTAATCTATATGTATTTGATAACATTTTAGATCTCAACAGTAGCATGTTAATAATTTGTTGATATACCTGCATGTCTTGGTTGTCTATTTTGACAATCATAGCAATTGTGTTGATCAGGTATATTAATTGGTTGATTATGGTATTATAGCTTTTATTTACTTCAAGTTTTTGTCTAATATTGTAAACATCTCCCTTTTTAATGCATATGCACCTATTGCAATAATTCTCGTAACATGTTCCATCCAGTTTATGTCAATAACACTAATTTAACCTGTTGTAACAATTGTAACATCTAACAAGCTGATTGTGTCTTTATATAATAGAATTCCTGAGCAAGTCTCTTTTTCTGAAATTCCATATAGCACTTTTACCCCATCACACTGCTGTTTGATATCTTTCTAATGTTGACAAAAATGTAATGTCTTATTCTAGTATAATAACATCACTATCTAACTTTTTACACCACTCCAAAATTCCTAGTCTTCTCTCCACCTTCTTAAAACTATTCACGTTTAATGATAGACCTTTACAAGTAACTCTACCTTAAGTAATATGTCTTCATCCTTTTCCTTTTTTTTTTTTTTTTTGAGGTCTTCTATATTCTTCCTTTTCTTTTCTCTTACCCTTTTGACAATAGAATTTCTTTTTTGTTTAACTATATTTCATTTAACATCATGACTTAACCCTGACTCTTCCTATATTTAAATCTTCTTCTGCTCTATCTTTTTGTATTATTTGTTCTCTATCCATAATGCAAATATCTTTTTTTTTCCATTTCTACTGCTTCTATTTTTCTGTAACTTTATCCTTTTTACATTATTCATTACTTCCTCTATTATGTCTGAATCTACCGCATTTCCTCTTTCTTCACATTCCTGCCCAAATGTCCCACTTTTATACATTTATAACATTTTGGTTCACAATTTATTGTAGTGTGTCCTCTACCCACACATGCAAAACATCTTCTTTTCTCACATTTATTGTTTAAATAATCAGCTTTTCCACACAAAAAGCATGTTTTGGCTGTCCATAATATTTAACCAAGCCTCCATCTCCTTCAGCATTAATAATACTTGGAATATGCACAAGTTTCAATATCACCTTACAGTCCCACACTCCAGTCCATAACCCCCTATTATCATAAACTTTGGATAAATTCAATACATCATTACATACATTTAATGAATTATTTTTTTAAAGTCTTTTTTCAACTTCAGTCCTAAATTAAATATTTTTTTTTGATTTCCCTAAGAAGGGTTTGAGTATTTATAAATTCCACAGTGAACAATTTTTTTCTCATATTCTTCTATAAATTTCTCTATTATTTGCCCAGTCTCAAAAATAATGTCACAGAAAGTTTCTTTCTTAATATGAATAAATGTTGTTACCTCATTTGCTTTAATCCCTGGTTTCCTAAATACTTCATCCCATACCTTATATCTATCCATTTCTGCATCTTCCTTCTTTTCTATCTGCCGAAGAGTAAAGAAAGTTCCATAATGCCTGGCCAAATTTCCCATGTATAAATACCACCTCAGGTTTCCCCATGAAAAGAAGCTACTAGCCTAGTAGGACCAGGCCAGTAAACAAAGAATAGAAATCACTGCTGGTGTACAGTGAAAACTAAAGAGAAATTCCTTCTCCTAAACATGAGATTGCAACAGTACTGCTACACCATAAGTGTGTGTGCTGGCAGCAATTATTTTTTTTGGGGATATTTTGTTTTTTCCAAAAATGTTTTTTGTGACTATAGAGTAGGTACTTATGGGGTGTGCACTTGTAAAAAAAAATAATATATATTTTTTTTGGGGGGGTTCATTCTGATAAGATGATTTCTGGTTGGTTTCATCTGGTTGTCATTTTGTCCAGATGTACCTCAGTGAATCCTAGTGGAACTGCTGAAGTTTGCTGGGTCAGTTTTCTTTAAGGAAGACATAGCTAGAGAGACCAATAAAGTATTCTGCTGAGTCTGGGATTCATGCCTAGTGGTAAATTCTTGCGGTCTAGTACTAGAGACTAAGGCTATTAATTACTTAGAAACATCATCTTGGACACAAAAATGTTATTCTTTTTGGCTCTTTGCAAACTGTGCAGCTTTATTTAAGTCAGTCCTTCTAGATGATTTATAAGAATGTTTTTAATACTGGGCCTACTATATTAAAAATAAATAAAAATAGAAAACAAATTTTAAAATATCAATATTCTTTGCAAGGTATTGGCTGAGTGAGCAGTATGTGCTTATTGAAGTTTAATGAGAACTCCTGATGATCACAAGTAGATATAAATTATGATATGGCCATCTGGAGCTCATTTCTGGTAGGTACAGCATGACATAGTTATTGTTCTGCATGGTAGTGTCAGATGCCTCAAAAAGTCTTTCACTGCAGATGTACAAGCAGGAATGTATATCCTGTGATTTTATATTTATATCTGTATCTATATCTATATCTATATCTGTATCTATATCTATATCTATATCTATATATATGTCTATAAATGTATTTGCCTATGATTAATTTATTTTCTTCCCTCATGTCCTTGGAATTCTAAGCTCTGTTTTTCTGTGTGTCTCCTAAACCCCTCAATCTATCACCCCGACCACTCTTTATACTTTCTCCATTGCTTATACTACTTGTAAAGCCAACAATTGCAACTGCAGACTATGGTGGATTAAGTGGCACATATCCTAAGTATATGACTATAGTATTTCAATATATTCCCAATATGCTAAGATGCAGTGACCTTTAGAGTTAGCAGGAGCACAGGGGTGCAACTTCTCATATTGGAGGTGCAGAGGCAAAGCCTACATAAAAAATACTTTCATAGTGAGACACTCAATATTGGCTCTCATATCTGTATTAAAGAGATGCTCATGTGATTAGTTATGGTTCCTAACTAATAAAGACTAATGTACAAAGGGTCATCATAATTCAGTATTCTACATGAGCTCAGTTAGACTTACCTGCAGTTTATTCATACTATACTACAGACACAGTAAACTATACATTGGGGTGGCATACACAAGCAGGCCAACACATTGCCCCAACATCATGTTGGCATAATTGTTCCTTCCAAAATGCTCTATGTCAGGTTTCTACCTGTATACAGCCATGCAACTCTAGTAATCTACAGCACCCTCTTTGGATGAACATTGCCTACTAAATCCAACCCACCATGGCCAACTGTCCAAGGCTGTTAATCAAATATATCATTCATCTCTGGTACATTTTAGGGGAAAAAAACTCTGGGCCAATGGACTGGTTATTTAATTAATGAACAATATCCAGAAAGACAGCATCATCCAGAGAAGGAAGTACAAAAGAAGAAATGTGCACTCACAGAACATGGGGGAGGAGAAAGTATTTCAGATGAATTATTTGAATTATCTTTCACAGAGTTATGGATGCATGAAACAGCCTTGTATGTGAATCTGTAGAATCAAAAGTAACCATGGAATTAAACATTGCATAACATAGTCATAAAATAATTCTAGCTATAATCAAGGAAGATGTAAGATATTAGTTAACAGAACATTGCAGGCTATCCATAAGACAAAAAATATGCAGAGTAAGTTCACCGAGCAGCCCACAGCTACCTAAAAATGCTATGTCTCCATGACTAGAAAACAACATTAAACACAAAGGATTTTCAAATTACCGTGTTTCCATGATTAAGAGATAACGTTAAAATCAAAGGGTATATAAAACACTTGAAATGAGATACTTAAAATTGTGATTTTAGATATTTGTTTGTGGAAGTAAAGAAGAGAAAATATAGCATATTCAGAGAACTGGTTTATTATCAAATAGTCAATGTTAAAAATAAATTCCTACCTGAAATATCAATGCACATGTTCAAAATGGAATGCTCAAAAGTTCAGAATGTCGCAAACACACTTCCTTAAGCAAATTTGACCCTTCTCGATGTCCGCAGACTGCAGTCTGACACTACACATCACAAGACATAACTATTATACAGGAGGGGCAAGCCCCACTGCACCCCCCCACATATTACATTTACCAATTCCGAGATTGCACTACAGTGGGGAAAATGGAAAATTTGCTGCTCTGCATTGTACCGCGATCTCTTGCCATAAGGTCGAACACATATGTGCAAATGTACAGTTCATTCACTGAACCAGGAGTCACACAAATGAAGGTTCGACAACATGGAGTCAGCCAACCAAATTTCGACATCCCATGGTCTCGAACCTTCACTCACAATTTTGATGGAAAACCCAGAGAACTTGTGAAGAAGGTCACTTAGATCAATGTTAATGTATATGTAAGAAATATTGAAAAGCAATTTGTGTGTAAATTATGGCCTTTTTTGAATGTTTTGTAACAGAGCTCAAAAGACAAGTTACAAGAAACTATCATACTAAGATGAACTGGGAATAAATGAAATACAAATAGCAATATGTGAGCAATATATGCAGATGATGTGTTAGCAATGGCTAAAATATGAAATTGCAATATAAAATAAAAGAGTACTGAGCAGTTTTTCAGTGGAACTAGGAACATAATTAAAAGTGAAGGTATAAATTTAGTTTCATGGATAAATGGATTAATCATACATTGGTGCAGGAGATCTTTCCTACTTGCAAAAATGCTTATTTTTATATTTTCAGTTGGGTTGCATTCCTATCTCATCAAGTTTGATATTAGCAATTCATAGCTGGACCCACATGCACATTTTGTATTGTCTGTATGTATATATGTAGGTATATGTGTATTTAAGTATGTATTATGTATGTACGTATGTATGTATGTATTTATTTATTTATTTATTTATATTTGTTCGCTAGAATAGGCTGACTGAGCCAATAAAAGGCCCCTTACCTGTCTGGGGAGAAAAGCTCTACATTAGCTACTGAAATATAATGTTGGAATACAGATTATTCTACAAAATATAAATAATGCATATCTGGTGGTAATTAACTAAAATGCTGTGACAAGACGAAGTATAAATAGAAAATTATTGGACTATCATATAAGATAGCTCTTGGTCACATATAAAGATATATAATACATTTTCTTGTGTATGCATTCATGTATATATATATATATATATATATATATATATATATATATATATATATATATATATATATATATGTATAGAGAGAGAGAGAGACAGAGAGAGAGAGATGTATATTGCATAGATACAGATACTAATATACATATTTAGAAGTGAAAACCATACTGTCACATGGTCTACAGAAGGACTTCACTGCATGTCAGAAACTCAAGAAACAGCACATGGTGCTGACAGCTATGAAGAAATATGGTACATATGCAGCAGAGATGGAAGAAGGTGTCAGTTAGTCAAACAGGAATCATTATACAGGCAGGACAAGGCAACATGTTATACATGGGTATATACCTCAGACCTCTTCAGTTCCAGTTATTCAAGACGTATATGGAGATAAAACACTGTTTGTCTTCAGGCTGTATAACAGTATCAAGCATGAGTACACAATGGCAGTATAAAGCCCATTTAAGAGTGGAGAAAGACTGCACCACTACACCAGCAGCATGAGTGACAAAAAGCCAGTAGATGATATATAGTGGCAGCACAATCTTGGCAAACTTACCAGAGAGCTATCTGCCTGTCTCATATAGCAACTTTCAGGGCCAAACCATGCACATTCATACCAAGCCCTTGCATTACACACTTTGAACGAATTCACACTGAGGCCAAGAAATCGACTCATAGCCACTTAGCTGCTGCAGATTGATTGTCGCATAAATAGAGCATTTAGGGACATGATAAGTTCATGTGCAATCCCCTTTCATAGAGATACATGGCCACATTTTTGTAGAGGTATGTGCCCTAGTTAATGCATCATATTACCTCATTTTCAGCTTACATCAGGTTATTTAAATTTCATAATAAAATGTCATTTCAATGTCAACAGATAGTGTCTACAGAAGTAAAAAGTAGTTTCCATAGTACTAAACAAAAGCAATCAACTGATGCATAGGTCCATAAACATTGCCATTTGAAGCACTAGTGAGTAGGTTAGCTGCTGAGGATAATTTCTAACAATCTGTAATTTTTGTAGTTCTAATACTTATTGTACAGGCAGAAAACAAGTCAGGAATTAAACTGATTAATATTCCTTGTTTAGTAGGCCAGCAAAATCATTGACCTAACTTATAGAATATGAATTCATCCTGCCTGGAATTAAAGTGTTTACAACTATAGCTTGTCTAGATCACAGATAGTTAAAGTTTCTCCTGCTGGAAATTCTGGAATGATTTCCTTGGACCTGCCATGAATCTAGACATATTTTATCAATAATAATGCCTGGAATTTATTTTGGACCTCTTTTGTGGTAAATGAGAGACACACTGAATATTCCTGGTTGAAAGATCTCTCTCTACAAATGTTGGCATACTGCATTATAACAGAAAAAGAGAAATGTTGCCTCTGACTTCCAATATGGTATTTGACAATTTCTTTGTACCTGCGTTAAAGGATTGTATGACTCTGTCAGTTAACTCATTACTTCCAGGAAGCGTTGACAGATCAAAGGAATGGACAATTCCAGTTTACTTAACACAACAACACAACTTTTCTGACAATAACTATGTTTTATCATTGACAATATGTTTGAGCAGACCCTAAATAGTGCATCAGATGAATAATGTCAGTTGAGACATAATTTCAGGCATGCAAAATGCTGCAAATCATTATGAATATGCATCCATCAGTGTCATAAATACATTATTCATAAAATCATTGTGCAGTCTTTTCCAACAACTACTTGGGCATTTACACAGGAATAATATTCCTTGTCATAGCATTTTCTTTTCCATTTAACAGGCTGCATAAGTTTTGTGCCATATTGCTATATGTAGCTTGAGCCACAACCTACCTACAAGGTAATGCTTTCATTTTGACAATAGCCTGTAATCTGTAGCGAGTTATTTCACTATAGCTTTCCTTTAATTAAAAGGATCTGTTACTGGAGTGCCCTGTAAGACACATCCTTCTAAAATTAATTGTTAAGCTGTCATCAGTAATCACACTTGTTAGATTTGGGTAGCTTTGCTTCACAAAACATAAAATTTGCAACAGCTCAGAGTCAGTTCTTTAATAGCCAGTTAAATATGTTTTATTAGGAATGTACTGAAAATTATCCCCTGTTAAGCATTCACTTGCTTCTGAAACATTATGTGAAATTTCAAGTATGTGAAATCAAGAAAGCACATCAGTGTTCCTTTGACTATTGAAAAATCTGCACTTTATTTAATAGTCATTGGCTGAAAATATTATTACTGACTTCTAATTTCTTGTGATAACCAAACTCTTTTGCTCGACAAACAACAAAATAAAGATTTATGGTGTGTAACCAACTTGAACTTTGTATCCCAGATCATGGAATTTCTTGACAAATGAAAGCAAATACTTTGTTCTTGATTCTGATTTGAGAATATTTTTCAGCTAAAGAAAAGAGCCTTAATGCATGCCAACTGGTTGTTCATCCCCTAAAGGCATAATATGTTTGTCGCTTCACAGCAAGACGTTGTCGCGTTCAGTTCTCAGCTAGAGCGTCTTCTGTGTGGAGGCATGTGTGAATAGGCGTGCCTTCGTTGAAGGTTGTGCGTCAGGGCTGGTAACTCGGCACATAAAAATCCACTACCAAACATTAGCGGACCGAAGTTCCGCTGTGGCGACCCCTAACCGGGATAAGCCAAAAGAAACAACAACATTGCATGGATGCCACTCGTAATTCTGAGAAGCATAACTGACGTCATCCAAATTATAAGGCTGTAATACCAAATGTGGGACAGAATGCACTAAATCATAGTTAGTGGGCCATATACTCTATAGTACAGGGACATTAGCATTAGTATACATACTAGTATGAAAGTGGTGGGCATCACAAGGCAAAACTCCTGTGCAAGAAAGGGCTTTAAACATATAAAAACAGCTTTTTGAGTCTGCTGTTTTTCTGTTTGCAATTACACTTCATTTTTGACCTACAATGAATATGAGGTCCCAGCCTTTTAATGGGGTGCCTCATTGCACCTATGTTATAAGCTGGGACATCACAGGCAAATTATTTTGGTAACTCTTGCTTACATTGTGTCTATGCTTTATAACAAATACATATTTATTTACAATTTCTGAAAGCACTTTGTCAAGTTATTGTCATGGACATGGCACATTATTTTCTATAACTACGCAGTAGTGAAAGTTTCCCATAATAATAATTACTAAAGTAAAAAAAAATACATAGAGTTCTTTCACACAAAAAAGAACCTCATGACCTGTTTTCAGCATTCTGTGAAAGGATGAATCCCTTTCCAGTGCATAACATATCCTATATATTCAGTCTTTGATTTGTCAAGCTCATGTTTTGATTTTTTTTTAACTCTCGGGTTATAGTCTTGCAATCATTGCAACAATTAATGTAGTTTATTGTGGTGGTCTATTGTCTTTCCAGTAATTTACAATTCATCCAAATAAGCAATACATTCAAATATTTGACTATGTTATCCACTAGTCTTAGGAAAATAGATGGTACAGACTTTGCAATGAATGGTAATCTGTTATTCTCAAATCTCTGGAGGTAATGGCCATCATACTCATTCCAGAGTCATCATTATATGTTTAAACATTCTAAAAAAAGAGGTAACAAACACAGTTCTGGTGCAAAACATTTATTAACAAAAAGTAAGAGCTTTCACGTCACTAGTTGGATGCTTCATCAGACTTCAGTAAAACAATGTTTAAAACATCCCACTTAAATTGTAATAAATGAAACAGGCAATTAAAAAATCACATCCTGTTGACCAATCAGCTTGTGAGTCAAATTAATGCTCCAAGTCTAACGCACGCTCAGCACTTACATTTAAGACTGTGCTCACATAACATTTAAAAACACCAAAACAATAAAACATCACACTCAAACACGTAATCGATAAACATATGCAAATATATAAAATGAATGAAATAGAATAAAAAAGACACTTATTCTCATACAATGATGAATACTACGCACTACAAGTGTATATATATGACATTGTGTATAAATTAATTGTAGCAATAAAAAACAATATACGATCGCAAAATACTTTAAAAACCATAATATCCAACCTCATGCAATATAAAACATACTCATCATTGAATTTTTTAAACATAATAAATTAATTAATTAATGGCAATCTTACCTAATAAGAGTACAATGGTTCCTCTAAAAATACATTTACAAGAATATAGTGGAAGGACAAAGTCTCAGAGTTTTAAGACTTACAAGTGCAACACATGACTGTGAGGTAGCCCTTAAGGGGTTAGAAAGAGACTTCTTAGAAAGGGGTTATAGAAAGGATGATTGTGCACTTTCTTTGGATAATATTAATATACAAATGACAGATAATTATTTACAAAATTCCAGCTAGCTGTGCTGGAGCAAGTCATACATCCACTGCCCTACTTCTCTCTGGCATGGCTGGAAGTACCTCCTATGGTCACATCCAACCCCCTTTGAAGACTCAAGCTATTTTTTCAAATGACCCATGAGAAATGTAGCTTGAGAGAAATAAGCCTATCTGGGAATATGTTATCCCCTGTTTTGAGATTCCATCTGCCTTTGCATTGCTGACCCCACTACAGTGTTGCACTGTCATATCATATGTCTGAACCCCTAAGTTCCACCATAGTAACTTGGGATTTTGCTGGCAGACTCCCTATAGCCATAGATCCCCCTTAGACTCCTCCTGCCTCCTACTGCAAATACTCAGCACAAGGGCCTCTCTGTCATGGTATGGCTTTATCATGTTAACTTGGTACAGTCTGTGCCCCTGCCTCCTGCCTAGCAGTTCTACCATGTAGTTAACATCACTGGCCTTCCTTACCACTTTGACAGGACTCTCCCAAGCTGCTTACAGTTTATTATGTCTGACAGGAATAAGAACCATCACCTACTGCCCCACAGCATACTCTCTAGCTCGAGCATTCCTGTCATACCAGACCTTTTTCTGCTGTTGGGCTCCTGCCAGATTCTCATGGGCCAAGCCCATGAGCTCCCTAACCCTTGTCTTTAGTTTTAGGACATATGCCACAACAGACTCTTTGTGGGATTCACATTCACTCTCCCACTCATCACAATTCAAATTTAGAGGTCCCCCCATGCCCATACAGCAACTCAAAGCGTGAAAAACCTGTGGATTCCTGGGGTATCTCTCTGTAAGCAAACAACAGATAGGCAAATATTTGTCCCACTCTCTCTTAAACTGGTCTGCAAATGCCAGTAGCATGGTTTTTAGTGTAGTTTAACCTCTCCACAAGACCATTATTCTGGGGGTGGTGAGGTAGTTTTTAGGTGCTTCACCCCACAGCACTCCCACAGAAAAGCCAGCAGGTCCAACATGAAAAGTATTTCTCTTAGGAAACCTACCCTGTTGAAAATCTCTATCAAAGCATTTTCCACCTTCTCTGCCTCAATGGAGGACAGAGTCACTGCCTCAAGGTATTTAGTAGCATAATTGGATCTATATTACATGATCAAAGTTTTAAAATTTTGAATCTTATATGGTCGACACCATATAATCAAAGTTTTGAAACATCAAAAATGTAATAAAACACAACAACCTACAAAAACAAATCATTTAAACGCTCCAAGCAGGGTGGGGGGGCAAGCCCCCCTGCACCCCCTACTACTTTGAGATTGCACTACAGCGCAGAAAAGGGAAATCTTCCCTTTCCGCGCTGTATGGAGATCTCTGTTAAACGATTCAAAGTTTCAGGACTTCATTCATATGGTGTCGACCATATCAGATTCAAAGTTTTGAAACTTAGATCTACTGACATAGACCTGCATAATCTACTACCACTAGGATATACTTCTTCCCTGTGGAATATGGGGTACTCAGAGGCCCTACAATAGCCATAGCTACCCTCTGAAATGGCTCCTCTATTACAGGTAAAGGCATCAAAGGAGCTTTGATCTTGTCTCCTGCCTAGCCTACTTTTTGGCACTGCTCACATGTCCTTCAGTACCCTGTTACATCCCTGGAAATCCTAGGCCAATAAAAGTTCTGCATAATATGTATATTGGTACGCTTTATGCCCATATGACCTGCAAAGGGAATGTCATGGGTTATGGCTAGAGGTGACAGATGGTAGGCTCTGGGTACTATCAACTGCTGTATTAGCTCACCTTCTAGCCCTCCCTTAGGGGACTACTCCCTATACAGTAACCCTTTGTTCCAGTATACAAAATCCCCTTTTCCTTGAGAGTCAGGTGCCTCTCTAGCTACCTCCCTCAGACCACTCAGTATAGGGTCTGAGAGCTGAGCCTGTCTCAACTCTCTCTTTGTAACCCTTCTCAGCTTCCCTTCCACAGGAAATCTGTTGTCTTCTGACTGTGGTGCCTCACTGTCAGCTTGGGTACTACTACTTACCTCTGCCCTTGAAGTCACTCTGTCCAAGGAAACATCAGTACCCACCAGCAGCTGTGGCTCACCTTCAGTCTCACTGCTACAGGGTATCTCCCACGCTGAAGTAGCCGCATCACCAGTCCTGGCTTCAGGTATGCAGTCTGTCTGCGTCTCACCCAGGCTACCAGACCCACATGCCTGTCTCCAAGCCTGAAAGCATGTCAGTGCATGAACACATGGTACTGCATTATCAAAATCATTCCCTATCAAGACATCTGCATGGATATCCTCAGACACACCAACTTGCTTGCTTCATTTTCCACCCTCCTAGTCAAGGTGATCCCTAGGCATTTGGAATGGGATCCCTCCTAAAGCTCTGACTGGAGTGGACTGCCCAAGCAAGTACTGCCTCTTTAACCACTGCAGGCTTCACAATGGTTATATCAGAGGTTGTGTCCCTCTTGGCAGTGGCCTGTTTTTCATCTACCAAAATTGGATATAAACTCTGCTGGTAGTTTGGTACCCCTGTTGTCTCTGGACAACTTACACTGGCAATCTGTTATTCCCACTTGCTGGTTCCCATACTTTTTGTTCCCCACCTTGCCTCCATGGACATCTATATGCTACATGGTCCCACTGGATATATTTAAAACATTTAACCCTTGATCCTGGCCATGTACCTGAACTAGTGGCTTCCCCTGTTACTGCCTGACTCTGTTGGGGTGGTTTAGGCTGCCCACCATAGATTGCCTTATATTTATTTATTTATTTTATTTATTTATTTAAATTTGTTGACCGGGAGTGTCTGACTGGATGTGGGTCCATTTTCAGTGGAGGCCCGGGGAGAAAAGCTCCACAGTAAAATAAACAGACAGTAGTTACATTGGATTACATAGCGATTAACAATTTAACATAGAAATTACTTACAACATATTTACAGATGAAGAACATAGTACATCAGTAGACAACTAGAATCTTTATCTGTGAAGTACATAACAGGCATTAACAAATGTAACAATGAGAAGTTCCTGCTGTATAATAAGTACTAGGCTTATGAGCATCTGAGCTTGCTATAATCAAGGTAGTTAGTGGAGTGGAAAGAAAGGTAGTAGTTGGATGGGGTGGATGATATTAGAGTGGGAGTTGCAAGGGCATAGCCAGCATGTTTTTAGGTGTGCTTTTAGTAAAGTTTTGAAGTGGGTGCATGATGGTACAGAGGTAATTGTGGGTGGGAGTGAGTTCCATAATTTGGCTATGGCGCAAGAGAATAGTGCTTCACCAGCAGAGTTATTGGCTTTAGTGATCTGCAAGTGATTTTTGTTGCTGGATCTTAGTGGTCTGGTGGTGCGATAGGGTTGGAGTAGATTCTGGTGGGATGGGACATTTAGTGGATGGTTTACTAGTTTGTGGGCGAGTGAGAGTTGATACCACTGAAGGAGGTGAGGGAGTTCAAGCCAGCCCAGTTCAGCAAGTGAGAGACAGTGGTGAGTACGGTAGCATGCCCCTGTGGCAAATTTGACGATTTTGTTGTAGCAGGTCTCTAGCTTGTTTAGATCACATTGCCTTAGGTTGGTATATATTGGAGAAGCATAAAGTAGGGTGGAGATAAGGTGGGAATTTGCTATTGAAATATTTGCTGCTTTGGTGAGAAATTGTTTATTTCTGTATAACGCTCCTAGTTTTTTGTGGACTTTTTTTATGGTCATGGATATGTGAATGTCAAATTTTAGTTTATTGTCTATTTCCACTCCTAGCAATTTGGTGTGTTCAGTTGGGTATATAGTGGTGGTGTCTTTTGCTGTGATGTTAAAGTGAGAGTTGTTTTGAGTATGTTTGGTGGGTTGGAAGATGAGTAGTTTAGTTTTGTTTGGGTTGAGTATTAATTGGGCATCGGATAACCATGTTTCAACAGAGGAAAAGGCTTCCTGTGTGACTTTTTGCAGTTTGGGTAGGGACTGGGCTGAGCAGATGATGGTCGAGTCATCTGCGTATTGGATGAGTGTGCCATGTTTGGTGGCAGAAGCTAGATTATTGGTGTAAACAGAGAAGAGTAGGGGTCCAAGGATTGATCCTTGGGGAACCCCTATGGAGACAGGTAGTTGTGGAGATATGTCATTCTGCCATACAACGGATTGTTGGCTGTCAGACAGGTAACTCTGAAACCAGTTGGTGACCGATTGTGAGAAGGATAGGTTATTGAGGACAGAGATAAGTTGTTTGTGTGGGACCATGTCAAATGCTTTAGATAGGTCTAGGAAAGTAGCAGAGGAGAGATGGCCATTGTTTTTATGCTGAAGGATAGTGTTAGTAAAGGAGAGTAAGGCAGTGGTGGTGCTATGGTTTGGTCGGAAATCATGCTGAGTACTGGAAAGGAGGTTGTTAGTAAGGAGGTAGTCTGAGACCTGAGAGTGTATGCATCTCTCTAGTATTTTGGAGAGTGGAGAGAGAATAGCTATGGGGCAGTAATTGGTTAGTTCTGCAGAGGGTCCTCCTTTGTAGAGGGGAATTATATGTGAGACTTTCCACAGTGTGGGAACGTAACTTTCTGACAGAGATCGGTTAATCAAGATGGATACTGGGTAGGCCAGAGCATCAGCTGCGATTTGTAGGTATTCACTTGGGAGGTTGTCTGCTGCTAATTTGGTGGGTTTAAGTTTAGTTAAGAGTTTTTTTATGTTGGAGGTAGGTACAGGAGAAAAAGAGAAGGCAGTGGGGAGATTACTAGTTGAAGGTGTGGGTTGGAGGGGAGGGGGGTTGTGTTTAGCTAGTGATAGTATGGTTTGGGTGAAGTGTGTGTTGAATGAGGTAGCAATATTTTCTGAGGAGTGAGGGATGTTAGGAGGAGGGGTACTGACTTTACCTGGGTGGAGGATGGAGTTTATGGAGGACCAGAATTGTTTGGGGCTGTGTTGTGAGGAGTCTAGGGCAGACTGGTAGTATTGGAATTTGTCCTGTTTTATTAGATTTTGACTCTATTGAGTAGTTCTAGGAATTTCTGTCTAGCTGAGGGGGTTTGGTTTTGCGCCAGTGCTCCCAGGCTTTATCCCTGTTTTTCATTTCTGACTTAGTGGTTTTCTGTAGCCATGGGGAGGGTTGTGCTTTGGTTCTGGAAAATCTTATGGGGGCATGGTAATTAAGGATGTTCAGGAAGGTAGTTTTAAAAATTCAACTGCGTCATCTAGACTGAGGTACTTTAGAGCATGCCAGTTACATTCTTTGAGGGATGAGATGAATGTGAGTGGGTTAAAGTTTATTTTTTACGTATTTGACAATAGATGACAGGTTTCGCTTGGTATAGGTATTTTTGAGTAGGAATGTTGGGGAGTGATCATTGAGGCTATCTGATAAGCAGCCTGTTATATATGACTGGGGCTCTTACTGACTAGTATCCAATCCAGGGTAGTGTGCTTGCTGGAGTTTTTATTTATCCTTGTTGGTGACTGGACTAGTTGGGTGAAGCCATGAAGGTGTACATGATGGGTTGGATTGTTGCCAGAACAGGATTGCCAGTCAATATTGAAATCACCTAAGATGATAGTTTCTTGGGGAGATGGTGGGTAGACCAGCTGAGGAGGTTTTCTAGTGGAGGGATGTTTTGGCCAGGTGGGAAGTAGCATCCAATTATGTTGATGGTTTTCTTTTGGTTAATTTTGAGGTTGGTATATATTATTTCTTCATTGCCTATTTGTGGAGCTGATGATTTTAAGATCTGGATGTTTAGATGCTGTTTAAATATTATAGCTACACCACCTCCTTTTTTGTTTAGCCGGTCTACTCTTAGTATGCCATAACCTGTAGGGAGTATTTGCTCACTGGTAATGTGAGGTTTTAGCCAGGTTTCTGTCAGGATGACTATATCTGGGGAGTACAAGTCTATGGTGGCATGGAGTTTATGGACTTTGTTGGATATACTTCTAATATTTAGGCTTAGTAGAAGGAAGTCACTTGGCTTTCTATTGGCTGTAATATGGGAAAAGTTGTGATTTCTAGTCTGATTATGAGGATTGGGGTTGGAGATGGTAGGGCCAGGGTTGGGGTGGATGTCTCCATTTAGGGCTAGTTTTGATATGCATGAGATTATTAGTTTTCTCAGTTTTTGAATGTGTTTGTTTATAAGGGAAACTTTATGATTGTGATCTGTGGGTAATAGGTATGGTGGGAGGGTTACTATGTTAAGTTGTAGGGATGCTTTACGTTTGAGTAATATAGTTGTTAGAATATGTGGGGGGTGCATAGGGATGGTTCTTGAGCTGGTGGGAGGGGAGCTGAAGAGTCGTGGTGTGAGTTGTAGTACAGTGGTAGTGGTTGAGTGGGGGAATGATGGAGCTTTGGTAGGATGTAAGATATGCAAGGAGAGTGCATGCAGTGAGCAAAGGAAAGGTATGCTTGTACATGTTAGTTGAGGAGGTGTGATAGTAGAGGGAAGATGGAGGAGGTAGTGTTGGGTTAGTGCTGTGGTTGGCTATTGGAAAGATGGGAGGGGTTTGAGTGCAATAAAGGTGGGACCACTGGGGGCAGGAGGGAATAGGGGGCAGGGTGGGGAGGCGGTAGAGACCCTGTTAGGTTCTTGTATGAGGGGCTGGAAACAATCACAAAGCAAAGACAAGTATGTGTTAAGAAACAATCACAATTGACCAAGGACTGCTCTGAAACTGTAAGTCATTTCTTAATTTCTCAGGTGGAAAAACAGGATAACCTTGTATCAGTAGGCTACTGTGGTCATAGTTTAAATTAACAAACATACAGTATTGATCAGTTATGGATACTATTTGCTAACAGAAGGGAATAAAAGAAAGTGGAAGATGTGTGTGTGTGTGTGTGTGTGTGTGTGTGTGTGTGTGTGTGTGTGTGTGTGTGTGTGTGTGTGTGTGTGTGGTGGGGGGGGTGCTTACAGCCAAAGCAGAGTGCTCTCCAGGGGAAAATGAATATTGGCTCAAACAGGTAGACACATACTCAAAGTTAACTGTAGCTGTTTGCAGACAGTTCAGACCCGGACTGCGCTTTTCTTACAAGAATGTTAAAGGTGGTACCGCAGTTTAATACTTAAGAGTGGTGTTAGGTCTAGAAAAGAAGAGCACAGAGAGGAGTAAGTACTTTTGAGATGGTAAATATATATTATAAAGATTATAAAAAACACACTGAGCAAATAGCTACCACATGCAGGACAATGTCCTGAACCACTACTTAGTATATGCAGATACTGAGCCAATTGGAAGAACATTAGAAAAAAAAAACCCGGACAGTTATGCAAATAAAAATATAGCGAGCAGCAATCTGTTGTGGTTCTCTAATGTGATTCTATCCACCAGTAACAGCACAAACTTATAGAAATAATTTAGACACTAGTATGAGCTGTCTACACACAACACAATTACATGAATAACATTAGTGAACAAGGTGCAGCTATGCAAATAGACCATACATGCTATTATACTAGAAACAACTTGGTGCATACAAAATGCTAGCATGCCATAGTAACATCAGTAATAAAGCATAAATCATATTAGATGTCTAAAACAATTCAACATAAACATATACAGTTGTAAAATGTCTAATACAATTCAACATAAATAGGCATTTACGGTTGTAAAACACTTACTGGAGAGACACTGAGCCTTCATGGGGCCTGTAGCAGAGTGGATTGTAGTTTTACAAATGGTGCCTGCCACAGGTAATATTTATTAACTCTGGGATTGTCTTAAGGTAATAAACAGGGAAGGGGGAGGGGAGAACAAGGGTGCGAGCAGGCAGTTCTTTGTACTGCTGCTAATGAGCCAAAGCAAGACAAGTATGTGTTAAGAAACAATCACAATTGACCAAGGACATATCCATGTGCAGCACTGGGTATCCCTTTCCTGTGCAGTGATACCCTGCTTGCTAGGTATAGGTCTCCCTTTTTCCCCAACTCATTACATCTCCACGCAAAGTGCTAAGGGCTTGTTCCCTCACCAAAAGGTCTGACAGATTTTTAAAAGTGGTGGTCTGATACCCATACACCCACCAATGAAAATAAGTGCTTAGTTCAGCAATATAATTGCATACACTTTCATCTGCCTTGCGTATATATGCCACTAAACTTTTTTCTGTAAGCTTCAGGTGTTAACTTAAAACATTCTAGTAAACAATGATTAACTTGATCATAATCTAAACAATCAGTATCAGACAATTTAGAAACAATAGTTACAGCTTTACCATGGAGTAAGGGGGTGAGGAACTGTACCCAGAGACCTTGGTCAACATTATACTGTTTGCATACTCTTTCAAATAGATGAATAAAACTATCAAAATTATCACCTTTTTGGTACTGAGGAAGAAGTTTACTGACCTTTATTGCTTCTGGGGTATGGTTCCTCCCTTCCCCATTACCTCCATGACCCTGCTGAAGAGTCAGCATTTCCTTTTCATGTTGCCTCTGCCTCTCATTTTCTTCAGCTTCCAAATGCCGCATTCTCTCTGCTGATTCTACTTCGACCTCCAAACTCTGCAGTCTCTCTGCTGATTCTAGTTGCAAATGGTCGGCCACCAGTTCAAGTCTCTTTAACTCCAGATGGATTGTTAAGTCCTCTGAGGAAAAGTTGAACTGTCCTGTTTCTGGGAGCTGTACATCCCCACTGCCAGTCTGGTTGTCTTCCTGGTTACTGGTCTGTGATGCAGCTGTGGTTAAGGCTGAAATAATTTCCCCTTTAGTCAGGTTGGCATGCCCCAGTCCTCTGGCTTGGCACATCTCAGCAACTGATGAACAAATATGAACGAAAAGCCACCAGCCAGATGAATAAATCCAATTTAATAATGAAACGAGACTTATACAGCCAAATAAACAAACTTTTAAAAACACCAAAAAAAACGCCAAAAACAGATATATGTAAGCGCTTTTGTTTAAAAGTTTTAAACTTCCTCAGACAAAAGACTCTATTACATCACTTCCTTTTATAAACTTCTGATAATTCAAAAAAGTGCACCAAATTCTAATTCAATTTGGAGCATGCTCAGTTGCAGAAAAGTGGGAAATAGAATTTCTAAATGCCAGACTCATAAATATTCAAAACATAATGGATAAACCTATACCTAAATACAATAATTTACATCCTAACATTTATATATTTTAAAAAACAATACAAAACCATACATCAATTCTTAATTTTCATATATATATATATATATATATATAATGAAACCCAAACTTTACCTAATCTCTTAAAATCTATAATTAAATATACCACATTTCACTTATTTAATATTAATAAATCTATATATAACAATAAATATTAACTCCTATAATAAATTATAAATAATCAAATTCATATAATATAATTTAAAAAAAATTTTATCTTAAATATATTACTATATTATTAACTATATTGTTTATAATATATGGCTTCCTCCATAATAATTCAGAATTCTTAAAATACTTTAAATTCAATGTTATGCTAATCTCTAATTTTATTACGAGTTAATGCCTTTAATTTTAAAATTGGCCCGATGGAACTTCTTTTATTTAAACCTGGCACAAAATCTGCTTGTAATTTTATTTGCCAGATCAATTCTCTTTCTTCCAGAATTAAGTTCCAAGGGGTCCTTTCTTCTATTTCCACTTGATCTATCGCTATGTAATAGAATTTATGATTATTACATTCATTGATATGTTTTGCTAGCCCATTATTTAGTTTCTTATTTTTTATAGCATATTCATGCTCATAAATTCTCTGTGTGAACATTCTTTCAGTCTTACCTATGTAAAATGCAGTACAGGAATTACATCTTGCAAGATACACTACGGCTCTGGATTTACAATTAAATTTCTTTTTAATGTGATACTTTTTATCACGTATAATAAAACTATCACCTTCTTGAATTTTGAAACACCATTTACAAGCTCCACATTTATAATTTCCTTTCTTCACTTTTTCTCCTATTCCTATATTATTATTAGATTTTAATAAATCCTTAAAACATTTTCCTTTTCTATATACTATCATCGGAGATTGGCCTATATGTTTTTTACACAAAATATCTCTGGTTAAAATTTCCCAATTAGTGTTAAACACTTCTTTCAAAATTTGGTAGTCTTGTGTAAAAGTAATAACCAGAGCATTTGGAAATTCTTCATATTTACTGTTCTTATATCTACTACATGTATCTAAACTTTTATTATTCCCTCTATCCCCAGTACTACCTACATCTACCTTGCTAGCACTTTCCTTGACTAAATCACTTTTAATTTCCAAAATTGGTTTAAAATAACCATTTTTTTCTTTTTTGATTAACTTCCAAAATTAATTTATCTATTAACCACATAGGATATTCTTTATTTAAAACATCTGCTTTAAATGTTCACATTCATTTATAAAATCTGGGAATTTTGTAATAATCCGAGCAGCTCTCACCAACTGGCCTTTAATTACAGACCTTTTCTGGTGGTCAGGATGTGCGCTAGTATAATGAAGGAAGCCATTGGAATAAGTTTTTTTCCTATAAATTAGGGAAATATATGCTTCTTCTTCATAATTTTTAACCAAATTAATATCTAAATAATTAATTTTATCTAAATCAATATTCCACGTAAATTTAAAAAAGTTTGTGGTTTCATTAATATAATTTAAAAATTCATTTAAAATCTCAATATTTTCTATCCAAACTAAACAGATATCATCCTGAAAACAGTGATATGATTTAATATAACTGTAATATTTACTATTAAATACAAACTTCTGTTCCCAAAACATCATAACTAAGTTTGCATATGTCCCCCCACATGAAGACCCCATAGCTATACATTTTCTTTGAATATAATACTGATCATTAAATTTTATATAATTATTATTTAATACAATTTCAATCAACTCAATTAAAAGATTATTTAGATCTTGTTCAAAAGAAAATTCAAATAAAATTTCACTAATCCATTGAAGCCCTATATCCTGGGGAATTACTGTATATAGGTCGCATACGTCAATTGTTACCAAGACATCTTTAGCATCAAACAATATTTGATTCATATGTTCTAAAAATGTCCAAGAATCCTTGCAGATATATTCTTCCTTCATTATTACTTTTTTTAATTCATAATCCACATATTTGGCGCATGCTGACGTAACGGAATCTCTCCCATCCACTAGAGGGTGCATAGGGGGATCTTCTATATTTTTATGCATCTTAGGATTCCCGAAAAAAACGGGAATCCTAGGTGGTAAAATATTTAAATAATTAAATAAATCAATATCTATCTGTTTATCTAAAAACATATCATTAATCTGTAAAAAAATCTTTTTATACGCACAATTCAATTCATTCAAAGATACCTGTTCATAAGTATCTGTATTTAAAATCAACTCCATTTTTTTATTATATAAATCTTTATCCATTATGACTACCCCTCCCCCCTTGTCTGGTTTCATTATTCTTATATCACCTTTCTGTAAACTTTTTAAAATTTCTAATTCCTTTTTATTTAAATTTGAGGGATATTCCATCTTTTTATTAATTTTATCTAGGTTCCTTAACTGGTTTTCACACATCCTCTCATATAATAAAAGCTTAGGATGCAAGGGGGGATTATAAATACTTGAAATATTAAACTTATGTGGTCCATTATAGATTGAGTCCTGATACATTAATGAAAAATTAATCTTCCTCAGAAACAATTTCATATCAATAACAGTTGAAGTAAAATCAAATGCATGAGAGGGAACAAATGAAAAACCTTTTGACAGCAAATCCGCAACTTCATAATTAAATTCAATTTGAGTAAAATTTTAAACTTTAAAGTCACCAGAACTATTTACGATAACTTGTCGCAACTTATTCTGTGGATTACCGCTAAGTTCTTTCATAAATGTTCCATGTCCATTCTCATCAATACTAGTACCATTCTGCTTAATCAAGTTCTCCATTTTTTGTCTTTCGGCCTAGCTCCTTGAAACCCTGCTGGTTGTTGATTACCATAAGGGATTTTATTTTTGAGCCTCTCAGAACGTCTTAATTCAGGGTATTCATCATCATATACTAAGTCATTTTGCAAGTTACTATCATACTGACCTTCTCCTGCAGGGTCAGATCTATGGACTTGGTTTGAAAAATAAGTTTTGGCTTTCCTATTATGAACTCCCGGTGGTCTAGGATAAGCTATCCCATTTGCATATTGTTTAATGTCTCTTTCAATTTTTTCTGTTTTGCCATTCTTTAATTTAAGAAAATTTTATAATGTATTGATCAATACATGTCATCGAGCTGCGATGAGCTTGATAAAACGATCAGAACAGATGGTTCTTTTGATACAGTTCAATATGACATGATTAGAATAACAAAGGGTGTCCAATTATACTATGTAATATTAATGCTAATACTAATACAAATGACAGTAGTTCACCAAGACGAATAGGCATTCAGGAGTGGCCCACACAGTATCTGCAAATAAATATAAGCACACTCAAAGGTTAGATACTCTCTACAAGAACCAGCCATGATAAAAGTATTAATATAAATTTAATAATAAATAATAAAAGTAAAGGAAATACTGAATATATATATATATATATATATATATATATATATATATATATATAGATATATATATATATATATATATATATTCACAGTAAACCACAGAGTTCTAATCACAGAAAATATTGAAAACAACATTGATGGACAGACTTGTACAAATAAAGAAAAACAATCTCTAAATAAAGCTTCAGTATATTCCGGACTGAAGCTAAGAGAATTATACAGTTCCCTAATAACTTACTTGGGCAAGGCAAGATGAAATACATGAGCAGTCTTTCTAGTCAGGCCCCAAACAGAATAATCACTATTCTGAGATTACTTCCTGTAAAATATAATATCCAAGATGACTTGCAGAATGACCTAATTTCATCTAATGAATCTAGATTCCCACAATATTTCCTTTTAAACTTTGAGACAGGACTTTAGCAGACTGCTGCAATACACATTTGGAGCTTTTATGGTAATGCCTAGGAGCTAGAAACATTTATAACACTTCCCCTTTGTTACAAAAGCTAAACAATAATGTCTGCTCCCACACCTACGTACTCCGGCCTACTCAGCACAGTGGTGTGAGGTGATTTTTAATGATTTAGCAGCTCATTTAAATTTCCCTTATTTTTCTTAAAATAAGCCAGCTGGTTAACCATTGCTGTGCCAATGTCTTTACTACCAAAACCCTCAAAACCCTCACTATCAACACCCACATATAGCAACACTAAACTCATATATGCGGAGGCCCTTAACATTAACCTGCCGAAGCAACAAGGACCTCTGAAGCTGAAATGCAAAGAAACACCAATCACAACCAAAATATCACATAGCTCACAACACCAGTGTGCCACCGAATAACAGCCCCTAAGGCAAGACAACATACCCAACACTTTAGTCATAGGTGACTCTATAGTCAGGCACACTGATGTCCCACTCACCAGGTTGAACAAGGAGAAAATTACAGTTAGCTGCCTGTCAGGTGCCAGGATCCACCACATAACGCATGCACTCAAGTCACTCCACAACAAGTACAAATACGACTCTGTCATTGTCCATGTTGGAGTGAATGACTTGAGACATACCTCCCTGGACTACATGAAAAGAGATATGGAAGAGCTCTCGGATCATGTGCCCCAGGCATGTATGACCCTAGCCCTGAGTAGCATCCTGCCTTTGCCCAGAATGATACCACAGTATAAGGACAAAATGATTGACTTCAGCAATTGGCTAAGCTTCTGGTGTAATTCAAAGGGGATCCAGTATCAGCCTGGGACGACATTATCGACAAACCACGATGCTTTGCCAGAGATGGTCTGCACCTGTTGCACCTGGGATTCAGGTTACTGGCTAAGGCTCTTGCTACCCCTATAGAGCCTTTTTTAGGCAAGGCTCAAAGGACAAAACTACCACCGTAACAGGTACAAGTATGCAAAATCTGAAGGTAATGCTACTCAATGCTAGAAGTCTAAACCTCAAAATGCACTCTCTCAAGGCACTCCCAAAAATGGAGAACATCGATATCTGTGCAGTAACTGAGACATGGTTCAAGGCTCCAGAGAGCACCCCTGCAATACCAGGCTACAACTCGTACCACACTTTTCGGCCACCAAACCAGGACCGAAACACTAAAGGTGGAGGAGTATCTATATTCACCAAGGATATGCACACCTCCAGGCTAGTTGCCCAACACAATGCATCCGAAATTCTCCAGGTGCAACTAACACTACGTAAGACTGCAATCCAAATTGTAGCTTGCTACAGATCCCCCACCATGCCCCAAGATTCTCACTACACCTTTCTAAACATACTGGGAAAATATTAATATACAACCAAACACCCTAATACTGGTTGATTTCAACTACCCTGCCATTAACTGGGAAAACTACTCATGTACCAACACCTTTGCCCAATGGTTCTTGGAATTCATAAATTCCAATGCCCTGGATCAACTAATCCATAGTTCCACCAGGAACTCCAATATCCTGGAACTGGTCATTACCAACATGGGAAATTGATTATCCACACCAGTGGTCACCCCCTCGTTCGTTAGGTCTGACCATAAGCTAATCACCTTTGACATCCACATCCCACCCCCACCCCCCCAGTAAGGAAACATCCATAAAAAACTTCTCCAAGGCCAACTTCATGCTACTCAAGTCAGAAGTGACAAACTTCATGACACCCATGCAGACGGAAACTGAAAGTTTGATTGCCGAATCCTACACTAAACCACTATATGAGCACATCCACTCATGCATGAATCATGCCATCCCAAATAGAACCACGACACTCTCCTCCAAAAAAAGGAAACCAATCTGGTGGTCCTCTGTCGTAAACAAACTATACAACAGAAGGAAGAAACTGTTGCAGAAAAGAGGCAAATCCCAGGATGCAAGAAACTCCCTTATCAGCCTCAGTAAGAAGCTGAGATCCCTCATGAAATCCTCCAGGAGCTAGTTATGAAAATAAAATTGCCAAAAATTCCAAAGACAACCACAAGGCATTCTATAGCTTTGTCAAGAATCTAAATGGCAATGCTCAGATCTGCTCTGAGCTACAACAAAATGGCATTAAATATACTGACCCCAAGGACAGTGTCAATATCCTGGCAGATCGATTCAGTGCCAACTTCACCCTCCTCTCACCCCCTAAAGGGCCCATCTCAATACAGAAGGATTGCCAAATTCTGGTAATCACAGCCACACAGGAAAAAAAATGCACTCTCCAAAGCTAAGAATACAGCATCCATGGGACCAGATGACACCCCGGGCTGTATACTACATGAACTACAAAACGAACTGGCATCTCACCTAAGTGTCATGTTTAATTATAGCCTCACCTCAGGTTTCATGCCGACTGTGTGGCATACAGCTACAGTTGTCCCACTCCAAAAAGGGGGATCCAACTTGGATCCTGGGAACTACCGTCCCATCAGTCTGATGAGCCTGATCTGCAAGGCCATGGATCGTATTATCATGTAACTTATAAAGAAATACATTGGCAACCTTCAAACACTGGACCCCACCGAGTTTGGGTTCGTGAAGGGCCGATCGTGTCTCCTGAACCTGATTGACTTGAGGGTAAGGCAGTCCACACAGCCTATCTGGACCTTGTCAGAGCCTTCGACACATCCCCCACTCTGGAATCATAGATATACTTATTAAGCTGGGCATAAATCCCTACATCACTCAATGGGTTGCCAACTGGTTTACTGAAAGAACCCAGACTGTAAAAGTAGCAGACTCCAAATCCAGCTCCAGAAAAGTGACAAGTGGAGTACCTCAGGGTTCAGTCCTGGGACCGCTCTTGTTTGGCATCTACTTCTCTGAAGTACAGGCTAACACTAATGGACTCTGGCTAACAAAGTTTGCAGATGACTGCAAACTGGGAGCCATTATTGACTCCCCAAATGATGTGGATATTCTACAAAAGGGCCTTACAGAAACAGATGCTTGGTGCCAGAGCCATGGGCTCAAGCTCAATGCCAAGAAGTGTATAGTTATCCCCTTTGGGAAAAAAACATGTACCCATGAATTACCACATAGGTGGCAGTAAATTAATCAAAGAAAGTGTGATAAGAGACTTAGGAACACAGGTGGACAGTGGTCTCACCTTCAATAACCGCATCACCACAACAGTCAGGAAATCCTTCTATGTGGCACACCTCATCACTAAGGGCTTTTCATCCAGAAAAAAGCAGGTCATTGTCCCACTGTACTCATCCCTCATTAGATCCATCATAGACTACAGCACCCCATTTGGTATGTACCTCACAAGACATCTGCAACAACTGGAAAGGCCAGAGAAACACCTCACTAAAAGAATCACAAGCCTAAAGCAGATGCCCTATGCTGACCGACTAAAAAACTCCAGCTATACTCTGTCAGATATCGTCTACTCAGAGGCGATCTCTGCTTAACATACAAGGCCATGTCAAACCCAGAGCTGTTGGACATGCTACACTTAAAGAAATACCAATTCATCAGAGCCACATGCTCCAGGGACCTAAACCTTGTCATCACAATGAAGAAAACATGCTGGAGGGATAGGTTCCTGACCCAGAGACTCCCCATACTCTGGAATAGACTGCCCATACATGTCAAGCAGAGTGTCTCCTTGGCCTTCTTCAAAAGGAACCTTGATGACTGGATGGGAGAGAGGAAATTTACCCCAGGGATCACGTCAGTTGCTCTGCTAGACAGGAGTCCACAGAAGTAAACATTGTGGGAAGAAATAGCCAGGGAATTATTATGGCTAGGCTTGTATAGGCCCTAGGGCCAATAGCCTAGTACCAACCTATGAACCTATTAAAATGTATGCATTTAATTCAGATACCATAATACATGTACATTTCTCTTCATTTCAGCAGGGTGCACTTTTGATACATTTTAACACAATTAACACAAGCAAAGCTCACAAATACATTTTCAGCCCAAGCATCTGTACAAATCAGCCCGATATACAAATGACATATACTTATTTACAAAATTCCAGATAGCTGTGCTGGCACAAGTCATACATCCACTGCCCTACTTCTCCCTGGCATGGCTGGCAGTACCTCCTATTATCACAGTAGATACAAATCAATGCATATGAGGAAACAAGATACAAATCCATGCATATAAGGAAACATTTGTGGTACACTGTACACTAATATATGGAAAGGGTCATTGAAGACAGCTTAGGACAGTAGCTGTAAAAGCAGGAGACTGATCATTTGGAGAAGTAACTATGAATCCTGTGTACCCCAGGGATGCATACATGTCTATTGTTGCTGTGTTTCATTTAACTATTTCATTTAACTGACAATAGTTTTCAGTAATAAAACTTAATATAGTACAGGTGCAAAAGTAGGATTGTTTTTTGATGGGTATGATTCCATTAGGATTTTATAACACAGATGGAGTAAGAAGGGGGTTTAGTAATGGGGGTATTAGAAGTGCAGGACCATTTTGTTTACAAATATTTTTTTCAATGTGGTTTTAAACAGCAGATAACATGAGATATTTCTGTTGTTTGCTGGGAGAGAGTTTCACAGTTTAGTAACATATACAAGGTTAGGGAAGAGCTGTGGTTCAGATAGATGTTAAGCCTGATCCAGAGAAGGGGAATTCTCTGAGACACATATCTGCTCGTCCAATGTGTCATATGTATTTAACATGCAAAGTTTAAATCCTAAGATCAAGTAATTCTGATGTTATTCATTTTGTGGGCATGCAAAAGATCCATCAGATTGGGATCCAAGTATGCCTTGCATGCCAGGCATAGATAGCCTCTCAATAGTCTGTAGGAAACAGAGTGCAGATATAGGACTTTGAGGTGATCTGCATTAGGACATGCTGTTTTCAACCAGTACTCTTTTTGTGAGGAATGTCTGTGGACATTCTAGTTGTTTTGTGTGCCTGGTCAGGTACATACCAAAGGGGGCATATTACTCGTTGATGGGTCTGAAGAGGATCAAATATAGTGGAACAATGACTTCCATGGAACTAGATGCCATGCCCTTGCTTATAAGCTGAGCAGCATAGAATACTTTCCTTACTAACTTAAACACAAGTTAGTTGAAAGCCAGGTTACTATCTACATGCATACCGAAAACCCTGACTACTGGTTCTAATCTTAGGAGTGTGCTGTCACTGAGATAATTTTCTAGGATGACTAACCTCAACTATTATACATTTCCTGGCATTGAGTTTTAAGCAGTGGATTTGGCACCATTCATTTGTCTGTGTTAGTCCTTCCTGTAGGTTATCAGTGTCTTTGAGGGATTCTATGACTGTTGCTAGTTTGCAATCATCTGTAAACTTGGTAACCCAGAGGCCCTTGGCATTGGTGTTGACTTCTGAGAAGAAGAAACCAAAAAGGAGAGGACCCAGCACAGAACCCTGAGGGACTCCATTAATGACCAGCCTCTTTATGAAGGTAGCCTCCCTTATCCTAACTTCCTGGGTCCTATCTGAGAGCCACCTAGCTATCCAGGGCATAATATTTGCATTCATGCCTATATCGGTAAGCTTGTTTATATTGCCTGAGTGGGTCATTGTATCAAATGCTTTATCCAGGTCAAGGTAGACAGCATGCAACATTTTGCACTCATCCATTGCCTTGGTGACCTTCTCAAAGAAGTCCACCATGTTGAGTAAGCATGATCTGCACTTGACAAAACCAAATTAGGTTGGATCCAGTGTTTGAAGGTTTGTTTTGTCATTGTTAATCATTTCCATTAAATTCATTCCATGGTTTTGCATATGAGACTAGTCAGACTTATGCATCTGTAATTCCCGGGGTCTGTTGATAGCCTCCCCGCATGCAGAGGGATGACCATTGCAGTTATGCATTCATATGGTACACAGTCTGTCTGGGGACTATGGTTAAAAAGTGACTCCATGGTCCTGGTAGGTCATGTTTCAGGCTATATAGGAGGTATCCTGGGATGTCATTTGAGCCATTTGATGCAGTGTTTTGACCTTAGAGAGGGCATCTAGGACCTGCTCCCTAGTGATAGTTGGGGGGTTGTTTGATGTTATTTCCTGCGGGGTGGCCAGAGGAGACAGGGGATAAAATTGGAGCTGGAATTGGTCAACCAGCAGAATTTCTATACCTTCTGGCTCCATGTAGGTGGCTTCATTTACAATATTTTGCACACTACTGTGTGCTGCCTTTGAGGTTTTGGACATAGTCAAAGAAAGCCTTATGGTTGTCCTTTGCCTGGGAGGCCAGCTTTACCTCAAAATTGGCTTTAGTAGGCTTAATTTGCCCTCTTAACTGTTTGTTTAGATTGTTAAGGGTGTTTTTATCATGCTGTGTATAGCTCTTTCTAATCTTGACTATGACTTTTTATCTTTTGCTGTACAACCTGTTTATGTTTGGATTCCACCTGTGAGATTTGTTTTTAGAGTTAGTTCTGGGCTTATTTCTGGCAGGCACAGCTGTCTCTGTACACTTACTGATGTGACTGCACAGGGTTCATGTGAACAGTTCTGCATGGGCAGCTGTGCTTTTATAGTTGGGGGGAGGACTTGAACTTTTGATAGGTTATCACTTAGTAGTAGTAAATTTGCCATAGAATAGTTCCTAAATTTTATGGGGTTAGCCAGGGTCATATAACTGATCTTTATAATGAAAGAGACAGATTTGTGTTCTGACCTTATCAGATTGGGTACTGAAGTAAGGAGGGGTGCAACATTGTCCCTTGTTTATGAGTACTACATCAAGTATGTTTGCACCCCTCCTGGGTGTATGTATGGGCTATATGGTCTAATGTGGGCTATATGGTCTAAGGTGTTTGTGTAAGTTTAAGAATATCTGGGCCCGTAGGTGTGGGATCATATAAGTATCCCAGTTTATAGTGGGGTCATTGAAGTCACCCATAACTATCGTATCTGGTTAAATGGTGAAGACCCCCAGTAAGTCCATGTACAAATTATGGGTTATTGTCTAATGTGGCTTCATGGTGAAGACCTCCAGTAAGTCCATGTACGAGTTATGGGCTACTGCCTAATGTGGCTTCTTGCAAACATTGCAATCTTATTATGCAATCAAGTTAGCTGAGAGGACTGAGGGTTAGCCAAATTGATGAGGCATACAGAAGACTAGGGAGTAGATGAGCTATGCTCTTGCATACATCATTTGATATAAAAGGTTTGACTTTATAAAGAAAATCTAGTTAATGGTTGATTTTTGAACAGCCGAGTGGGCATACTGATCAAATCTTAATCTGTGGTCATTTATTATACCCAGTTATTTTGTGTTTTATATTAGTTCAGTTATAGTATTATTGGCCAATAGTATTTTTAAGTCATAGAAGTTCAATTGCTGGTTGCAGGTGAAAATGTCTTTAGCTTAGTTTACTTTGGATTTAGGAGTTGTTTTGCTGAAGTCATTTTTCACTGTTTGTAAAAGAATTTTAGAGGTCATCTTGGAGCTGTTTGCATAAAGAGTATGCAGATATTAATGTTGAATCATCTGCTAGAGAGACTGTAATGCGTTTTATTTATAAAACTATTAAAGAATAATGGTCCTAATACTGAACCTAAGTTGTGGTACACCAAATGTTGAGTCCTGCGGAGTTGATAACTCATCTGCCCAGTGTATACACTGTGTTTCATGGCTACAGTAACTTTTAAACAAATTGACTGTATTTTTTGTGAGGGTCAGCAGAGCCAAAGCTCTTATACTTCCTGGGGCCATTCTGTGATCTGGTGCCCTGCCTCCCCAGCTCTTCATTACAGAACAAAAAAATAAAAAGGTCCTCCATATAACAATGGCATTCCTGGCTAGAGTGGTACCAGGTCCTAATGCCATAAACCTAAGCTATCACTCTCTACTTGAGAGCAAAAGAAAATAAAAAAAACACTGATCTGCCTATCAAGTCCTCAGAACAATGCAGCCAGGGTAGCTGCTGCCTTTGCCCCTCCCTAACTATGCTTCTGAGGCCTAGTTCCCTGAATTTAGATAATAATATTGAATGTGAAACTGTATCAAATGCTTTGGATGGGTCTAGAAATAGGGATGCAACCATTTCACTACCATTTCTTCTTTCAGTAACATAATTTATGATAGTAAGTAATGCTGTTTCTGTGCTATGGCCGCATCTAAATCCATGATGTATTGTGTAACGTAATTTATTCTCTGTTAAGCAGTTGATTAACTGTAGCTGAACACATTTTGCAAGTATTATAAACAGAGGAGACAAGATGACTATATATCCATAGTTTGCCAGCACAAGTGCTTTACCACCTTTTTGTAAGGGAATATCATAGGATTGTTTCAGAGTTTTGGGCTTTAGCTTCTTGGAGAGACTAATTAAAAGTATAGATACTGGGTACGCAGTGGCATCTGCAGCTGTTTTGAGGTATTCTACTATAAAGCTGTCTGCTGCAAGAGATGTGGGCTTAAGTTGTTGAATAAGTTTTTTTTTTTAGCATGCTGGTAGGAGTTGAGATGAGTAAGAAGGTAGCAGTAGCACTGTCTGTATTGCTTACTTCTGGATTGGGTATGCTCAGTTTTTATGGTATTTTGAGTTTTTCAATTCATTTAAACTCATAAAGTTGCTATGTTTGCTGATCCAACTATCCTTTTGAAGTCATATCTTGGAATATGAGCACTAAAATGATTACAAGAATTACAAAAGGTTATTAATACATTTTGTAATTCTTGTAATCATTTTAGTGCTCATATTCCAAGATATGACTGGAAAAGGATAGTTGGATCAGCAAACATGGCAACTTTATGAATACTGCGGTGGTGGTGCTGTGGTAGCATTGTCGCCTCACAGTAAGACGTTGTCCTGTTTGATTCTCTGCTAGAGCGTCTTCTGTGTGGAGACATGCATGAATGGGCGTACCTTTGCTGAAGTTGTGCGTCAGGGCCGGCAACTCGACACGTAAAAATCTACTGCCAATCATTAGTGGACCGGAGTTCTGCTGTGGCGACCCCTAACTGGGAAAAGCCGAAAGACACAACAACAACAAAAGGTTATTAATAGTGTTTATATAGTTAATGATATTTAGATAACTGAAGCAGAAAACATCTTAACTGGCAAAACTGCTTTGTATTGAAAAACAAATAAAATTGTTAAGCAGGAATTGAATCAACACAGTATAGTAAGGAGACAAAGGATTGTAGAAGAAGAAGGTGTAATAGCCAAATAAGGCCACATTATTGAATGGTAAAAGAGGAAAGCAGGGGATTACCTAATGAATTGACAAGGATCATCAAATGAACACCTACTACATTTGTCAATGGCTTTATTCATTGAGTTACTTAAGTAAAACTTTTTAAAGAGCAAAAGAAAAAGAACATTTCAGCTGCTTACACAGTTTTCTAAACAGTGCTAGTATGTTTCCATGCCTTTTTATTGAGAAAATTACAAAGGGGAGGTCTAAGTAAAGGAATAACTCCAAGAATCTGATCCCTAAGATGGAAAGGGTCTGAAAACAACTTTTAAGTTTTTATCCTAGTGAAGAACAAAGGTGGAGGACTAAGAGTTTGATAATAATTGTGAGAAAATGAAAGTGTCTTTGTGTGTAATGTGGAGATTATGGGTAAAAATTAAAAGAATGCAGTCATAAATGTAGGAGATGGATTCTACTTACAGTGTTTTGAAGAGTGCCACTGTTTGGAGAGTACTTTTTGCTACTGGTGTCCTGGTTTCAGTCAGGATTTTGTATAGCGGAAGTTAAATTCTTTGCATATCGATGTAAAGAGGCAGTTTCCTCATCATTATCATTATTCTCATTTGCCATATAATAGTCTTATAACTTTGCACTTCTTATTCTTCTTCTTTGTCTTCTTTTGGCTTTTCCTAGTTAGGGGTCGCCACAGTGCATCACATGTCCGCTCATGATTGAGAGTGGAGTTTTACGGTGTCGAGTTGCCAGCCCGGCGTCCAACCTTCCACAGAAGGCACACACACGCACTCACACCTAGGGCAATTTAGAGTGTCCAATCCACCTGCAGCATGTCTTTGGGATGTGGGAGGAAACCGGAGCACCCGGAGGAAACCCACGCGACCACAGGGAGGACATGCAGACTCCACACAGAAGGGACCCCAGCCGAGGATCGAACCAGAGAAGTCTTATAACTTTGCACTAACATATTAATAATAATATATCTCTTGTTTTGCTTAACATACCAGTATAGTATACAAATTTTCCATTTATGTCTAGCCTGTATATCCCAGATCTCTGTCACTTTGAGTCCATACTCTGCTCATAATTGAATAATGTTAAGCAGTTTCATTCTCTAAAAATACACAGAACTTCATCAGAGCATCTGTAGCTTTTAGGAGGAAGCACCAATTCCAGTTAAGAGATTGCCCAGGTTAACAATTGTCACAGTTGTAGCTCCGTCTCTTAGTCACAGCCTCTCCTATTCCACTATGAACTTATTCATTAGCCTATCCAACAGTTGTATGCCCAAAGCTTGGGGAACAGCCTGTGTTTCCTGTACACAATGTTAACACTGCCACTGATATTGGGGGTATAGACCAATTAGTCTTACCGATATTATTTTAAAGTTATGGAGCGTATTAACTGTAACCAAGCTTTATTTAATAATTCCTCCATTTGTACCACCACTTCACTTATCCATATCACATGACAGATAGATTGGTAGTATAATTCCTTTCTAATCTCCCATTTTGCTTCTTTCACTTGACAACACACCTGATACACTTGTAATAGGTGACTCTATCGTCAGGCACACTGACGTCCCGCTCACCAGGCTGAACAAGGAGAAGGTCACGGTGAGCAGCCTGTCTGGCGCTAGGATCCGCCACATAACACAAGCACTCAGGTCACTCCAAGGCAAGTACAAATATGACTCAGTCATTGTCATTGCTGGTGTGAATGACCTGAGACGTACCTCCCTGGACTACATGAAAAGAGACATAGAGGAGCTCTCTGAGCATGTAGCCCAGGCCGGTATGACCTGACCTTGAGTAGCATCTTACCCTCACCAAGAATGATGCCACAGTATGAAGACAAGATGATCAATTTCAACAATTGGCTTAAGTATTGGTGTCATTCAAAGGGGATCCAATGCCTATCAGCTTGGGATGATATGCACGACAAGCCACGATGCTTTGCTAGGGACGGCTTGCACCTGTCACCCCTGGGCTTTCGGATATTGGCAAAGGCTCTTGCTACCCCATAGTGCCTTTTTAGGCAAGGCTCAAAAGGCAAACCCACCTCCATAGGTATCACAAGGGATAAGAAACTAAGAGTAATGCTACTCAACGCTAGAAGTCTAAACCTCAAGATGCACGCACTCGAAACTCTCCTTAGCATGGAGAACATCGATATCTGTGCAGTAACAGAAACCTGGTTCAGGGGTCCCGAGCACCCCAGCACTACCAGGTTATACCTCATACCATGTTTTTCGGCCCCAAAACTTGGACCGAACCACAAAAGGAGGGGGAGTATCGATATTCATCAAAGATACCCACACCTCCAGGTTGGTGGCAAAGCACGAAGCATCAGAGACTATCCATGTGCAACTAACAGTGGGTAAAACTGCCTTCCAGTTTATAGCCTGCTACAGACCACCCTCCCAAACCCAGGAACCCCACTCAGCCTTCCTGAGAACACTGGAAAATATGAAGGTCTCTCTGAACACCATTATATTGGGCGACTTCAACTACCCAAACATAGATTGGGAGCATTACTCTAGCTCCAACACCCTTGCCCAAAGGTTCCTATAATTCATAAACTCAAATGCTATGGAACAACTTGTTACCACTCCCACAAGAGGGGAAAACATACTGGACCTGATCATCACCAACATGGGGACTCTATGCTCCAGACCAGAAGTGTATCCCTCACTGGTAAGATCAGACCATAAACTGATCTCACTGGATATTCACATCCTAACCCCACCCCCTGCCCAGAAAACCACAGTGAAAAACTTCTCTAAAGCAAATTTCACACTCCTCAAAACCGAGGTGGAATCCTTCAAAGCCCCCGGGCCTGTGGAAAATACAGCCCAGACCGCAGAATCCTTTATAAATGCATTCTATGAACACCTTCAGGACTGCATGGATCATGCAATCCCAAATAAAACCAAGACCCAATCCTCCAAAGGCAGACGACCTGTCTGGTGGACCCCAGCCATAAACAAACTATACAATAGAAGGAGGAAGCTACTACATGATAGAGCAAAATCCCAAAAGGGAAGGCATCTCTGATCAGTATTAGCAAAAAACTAAGGGCACTCATAAAATCGTCAAAGGCCAGCTTCGAGAGAAAAATTGCACAGGACACTAAGGATAATCACAAGGCTTTCTTTAGTTATGTTAGGAACCTGGGTGGGAATTCCCAGATATGCTCAGAATTAGTCCAAAATGACAAAAAATACACTGATCCCACAGACATTGCCAACATCCTAGCTGACAGGTTCAGCACAAACTTCTCCCCCCCCCACCAAAAGGGCAAATATCTATCCCAACAGGGTGCTGCCCCCCCCTGACATCTCAGATGCTCAGGTGGGAGCCGCCGTCTCCAAAGCAAAAAACACAGCATCAATGGGACCAGACGGTGTCCCAGGCTGCGTCCTACATGAACTCCAAGAAGAGCTAAACCCAAACATAAAACTACTGTTCAATCTCAGCCTTACTACAGGATATGTACCCAAAGAGTGGCGTACAGCAACAGTGGTCCCTCTCCACAAAGGTGGTGCCTCAACGGACCCTGGAAACTATCACCCCATAAGCCTGACTAGCTTGGTCTGCAAAGCTATAGAAAGGATCATCATGGACCTCATAAATAAAGATATTGGGGACCTACAGACACTGGATCCTACCCAGTTTGGCTTTGTTAAGGGCAGATCCTGCCTCTTAAACCTGGTTGACTTCTTTGAAACAGTCACCAAGGCCATTGACGAAGGGAAGGTGGTCACACAGCCTATCTGGACCTCGCAAAAGCCTTCGATACAATACCCCACTCGGGCATTATAGATAAGCTCACCAGCTTAAATATAAACCCCTATGTCACTAGATGGGTTGCAAACTGGCTCAAGGACAGAACCCACATGGTTAGAATTGCTGGAGCCATGTCAGACTCCAAACCAGTTACAAGTGGCATCCCACAAGGCTCAGTCCTGGGACCTCTCTTGTTTGGTATATATTTCTCGGAGGTACAGGCCAACACGGAAGGACTGTGGCTGACCAAGTTCGCAGATGACTGCAAACTGGGCGCCATAATCGACTCTCCAGCCGACACAAGCATCCTCCAAAAGGGCCTCGTAGAAACAGACAACTGGTGCCAGAGCCATGGCCTCAAGCTAAATGCCAAAAAGTGTATAGTCATCCCCTTTGGCAAAAACAAAGTGCCCACAAATTACCACATAGGTGGTAATCCATTAAGTACAGAAGAAGTAATTAGGGACCTGGGGACCCAAGTTGATAGCAATCTCTCATTTGACAACCACGTGGCCAAAGTGGTTAGAGAAACATTTTATATAGCCCACCTAATCATGAAGGGATTCACATCTAGATTAGGGGAGGTCATCGTGCCTCTTTACTCATCCCTCATCAGGCCCATAATTGAGTACAATGCCCCTTTTGGGATGTACCTTACCAAACACCTGCAGCAACTGGAAAGACCCCAAAAGTACCTCACCAAGAGGATCAAAGGGCTCAAACAGATGCCATATGCTGACCGGTTAAAGAAACTCCAGCTCTACTCAGTGGCATACCGCCTGTTCAGAGGCGATCTGTGCCTGTCGTATAAAGCCATGTCCAACCCGGAATTAATGGACATGCTGCACCTCAGAAAATCCAAATCCCATCGAGCTACACACTCGAGAGACTTGAACCTCAGCACTGAAATAAATAGGACATGCTGGTGGGACAGATTCATAACCCAGAGGCTCCCTTCACTCTGGAATAAAATCCCATTCCAGGTTAGGCAGAGTCCCTCATTGACTCTTTTCAAGAGGAATCTTGATGAGTGGATGGGAGATCGTAGGTTTACCCCGGGTATCACTTCTGTGTCACTGTTAGACAGAGGCACAGTATACTAACCTTGAAAAAGGGCATAGCAAAATTAATTTAATATGGGTGGTGAAAGCCATACACACTCTGGCTAGGCTTATAAATGACCTAGGGCAGATAGCCTAGTATGAACCTATGAACCTATGAACCTATGAACATTTACAGGTTTGCATTATTGCATTCATTATCAGTACAGGCACAAACTAATAAACATCCTTGTTTTTAATTTTTTTTCTCCGATCCATCGATTTACCATAACTTTTTTCCATGGTATTTTATAGCATATGATTATGACATTCATTTTTTTTTTTCTCCTATCACATTTATCTCTACATTCTTCCATATCCCATCATGACTTGATTTTTATATATTTTCTTATATCTTTATTCTACATAAACTTAATTACTGTACCACCAATCCCATCATCTGTTATCCCTTTCTATGTACATTAATTTAATATTTTACAGAATGGTAATTTCTCATTTTCATTCATCATTTTATAATGTTTATAACCTAATCCATCTTTTACTGGTGCTGATTCCTCCCTTCCTTCTTTTTATTATCTCTTTCATTTCTCTTATGGTAATCTTCTATTCCAGAAAATTCTTAAAATTCTCGGATTTGTTTTTTTTTTTTTTTTTTTTTTTTTACAATTCACACTTATTATACTATTACTTTTTCATACATTCTATATATCTATTATTTATATCTGTCTAGTTTTAATATTTCCTTCTTCAGCAAACATTGCATCTATTCTTCCTTTTCTTATTTTATCTCTTTTCCCAAAATGATGAAACTTCAGTTTTTATTCTTTAAAAGCATCTTTAGGCCAGATTCATTAATGCCTACATTAAGTGTACACCTGCATTCAAGAACATCTCTAACACTTTTTTCTGCTTTCTAGTCACTCAGAAAGATTATAGTAAGTGTACATGTAGTCTACACTTTGTGGTAACCTTTATGAATCCCTGTCAATATTTAAATTTGCAAGAAAATCAGAAGGAAAACTAATATTAGTAGGAAGAAGGTGTGAATTATGCTTGTGTTGTCTGTTCACTCAGAACACTGTACACTTAGTGTCTAAACAACATAGTTTTAACCTTTTCTGTATTCCTATTATTTTGTCATTACACTGTTCTATATCTTTTTATGTGTTCATATGAGCATTTTATATACTCCCAACAGTTTTAACCTTTTCTGTATTCCTATTATTTTGTCATTACACTGTTTTATATCTTTTTATGTGTTCTTATGAGCATTTTATATACTCCCAACATAGTTTTAACCTTTTCTGTATTCCTATTATTCTGTCATTACACTGTTCTATATTTTTATGTGTTCTTATGAACTCTTTATATACTCCTATTCCTTGCTTCACTCTTTTTTTTTTCTAAAGTCAAAAATATGTACTTGTATTTTTCCTTATAAGCACTCTGCTGATCTGTCTAATTTAAATAATGTGCTCCCATTGTCATATGCTGTTCCAATAAAACTGTATGTTCCCATTTCATCTCATCTGTTTTACAATCTTTCCAATCAATAGTTTTTCCTTTTTCTTAATTTATTACTTCTATGTCATCCCATTATCCCCTATGCTACTCTATGATCTGAAACACAACCATTTCTACCCCACCTGCTATTTCTTTCATATGTTTTGAATATACTACATAATCTAATCAGAACTTAAAATTGGTGAGCACCCATGATAACAATATTACTTGTCATCAGAACAGAGATCATCTTTAATTATTCCAATGAGTCCTTCAATGAACAACAGCTGCATATATTTATTCTTGTTTTTTTTTTCTTTTGTACCTATTATTAGGACTGACTGTGGTGGTGGTGCTGCGGTAGCATTGTCACCTCATAGCAAGACGTTGTCCCGTTCAATTCTCAGCTAGAGTGTCTTCTGTGTGGAGGCATACATGGATGGGGCTTTCCTTTGTTGAAGGTTGTGCATCAGGGCTTGTAACCCGGTATGTAAAAATCCACTACCAATCATTAGTGGACCGGAGTTCCGCTGTGGTGACCCCTAATCGGGAAAAGCCGAAAGACACAAACAAACAAACCTATTATTAGGATTAATGCCACTCAGGCAATTATTGGTTTAAAGTTGTCTGTATATAAATTAAAACTGAGTTATTTATTCAAGTATAGTGGTATTCAATATGAAAAATGTAAAAGACCTTCTGTTTAACACCCACCCCTTGATTGGGACTTTACAAACGTTTTATACATAATCTGTTTCTGTTCTAAATGTCCCCTTTTATACATGCATTCTCTATTTTCCCTATTTTCATCTCACCATGTATTATTTTCTCCCTTTTATTTCTGAATTTAAAATCTTCACTATAGGAAGTGACACATTTTAAGGTCCCCAAACGTCTTTTTCCTCTCTTTCATATTGGTGTAAGGATAACTACGTTTAACCTTACACAGCTTTCTATTTTCCTTATATCACATACCACTACTCTTCCAGGTACTACTGCTGTCACATCCAGTATATTTATCTCTTCACTTAAAAAAAATCCTGTTCCTAAACATGTCACTCTACACTAATCTTATACCTCATTTTGTCTCAGTTCTTTTCTTTTTCCTCTGTCACACACCTTGTATCTAAAAACATATAATCTTCATACTTATTTTATATACCATTTACTCATTATTATACATTTAATATCATTTTGTATACTGTTCACATTTAGGGTTAATATCCCTTCTATTCATAGCACTACATACCTGTTTTTATCTTGCCCTGTTATACTTTCTCTTTGTAAAGTATTTCATACTTCATTTCTTATCATCCTTCTCCATACTAGTTACATTTTCTTCATCAGCTATCTACTCTGTAATGTCTTTCCACATTATCTTCAGTTACATTATCATCTGATTGTTTTCCTTCTGAAATATTCTCTGCTTCATACTTCGGCCTACAATTTGGGGGGAATGTCTACTTCCTCACATTGGCCACATCTCTTTTATTACAGTCTTGCTCCAAATACTTCTTTAAAAATGCTTTAGGCTGACCTCAACATCTCACTGTTCCCCATTTCTAATTCACAGTTATAATATCTGAAATACGCTTTATGTTTCCCTCAGGCACATCCAGTTTCAACCATATGTCTTACTTCTCTGTACAAACATTTATTTCATTGTAGATTTTTAATCTTGTGCACCTTGTTGTACCCAAAAAAAGTCTTTAACTCAAATCCTCAATGTCAGATGTTTTCAATTGCACATATTCCCTTAACTGCAGTCCCAGGTTCTGAAAAAAATATACAGCCTGAGTAGTGGAATGCTCATTTGCAGTTTATTTTTTTAATATGTTCATTCTAGGGTGCTGTTTGAGGTGCTGCCACTGTTCTTCAACTCCTCCTATTTTCTCCTCTTCCTGGGGTGCTAGAGCCTTGAGTAATTCCATGAACTGTTGTACTTTCTCTCCAGTCAACTTCCTGGTCTTCAGCCTAGTCTCTGTTGACCTTAAAGCCTTCTCTGAACACTGCTTTCAGCTGAATGTGGTAAACAGTGGTTTATGCTGTGGGCTGACTGCTTCATTGGGAATAACTGTGCAATTGCTGATTCTACCCTTGTGTCCTTTCCTTAGTAGGAGGAAGTCTACGTGAGTTGAATGTTGGCTGGTCTTGTATGTGATCTTGTGATGGTCTCTCTTTCTGAACCATGCATTGGCTACTATTAAGTCATTTGCCAGACAGAAGTCTAAGATGGCCTTTCCTTCTTTATTCTTGCTGCCTCACCCATGTAAACCCAGACAGTATCCTGTTCTGTTTGTCCCGATATGTGCATTCAAGTCACATATTATCAACATCAATTCATGTTGTCCTGCTTTATCTAGTAGGTCCTGCAACTGTTATCTGAATGTATTCTTCTCTTCACTATCACAACCCTGCTGTGAGGCATAGACTGAGATTATGAATAATGCCCCATCATTAGGCTGGAACTTGATCACCATGAGTCTGTCACTAATTCGGATTACATCCTTCACTGCCTTCTGAAGCCTCTCTCTTACCACAATTCCCAAACCATTTCTAGATTGTCTTTCTCCTGAATAGTACACTCTGGATCCCAAACCAAGTGGTTTTGCTGCATTCCCTTCCATCTTGTCTCCCGGATACATAGAATGTCCAATCTCCTCTGTACCATCTTATCATCCGCTTCCAAGCTCCATCCTGTTAGTGAACATACATTGAGTGTAGCAATTCTTAGTTCATGACTGGCAGGTTGATTGGTTTTATGTCAAGCTTTCACTCAATAGCGCTATCCCAGGTAACACAGGCTGTGCAACTGTACACCAGCTGGTGAGTAGCTTATTGACCCCATGCTGCTGGGCTTTATGATAGGCAAACACTGGCTAATAGAGGCACACAAACCCTTCACAATGTTAGCATGGTCCCTATTGTAGGTCAGAGCATGCCAGCTCCTCAAACCACTTACCACCAGCAAATATCCATGCTCATTCGGCAACATTAGTCAACATGACCGAATAACCTAGAGACATATTTTACACTGTTGATTGGCTAGCCATGCCATGGCACACATTCTGTGATCTGTATTCTCCTATTTTGAGGATACTGCACACTACAGTAAATGCCCAAAGTGGTTGGTCTATATAACTCTGGGTCTATATCACTTGATCGAATGTTAATTAAATGAATTGCTATTCGTTGAACCCAATTCAGCGAAAGCTCAATTAAGCAAATTATCATTTAAGAGAAAAGTTTCCTAGGGAAAAAACTACTGGGCCAACTCATGACTGTAACAAACACAACAAAATTAAAAAATGCAAAGTGAGGGGCTTCATCCCCATGCTCCTCAATGGGAGTACTTTGCCCCCTCACCACCTCCAGCTAAATCTACCAACTCTGTGGGAAATTCCAGATGATGGCCAACCATGTCCTTGTCCTAGGAAATGTTTCACTTAAATGATTGTTTGCTTAAATGAGCTTTTGCTCAATTGGATTTGACGAATACCAGTTCGCTCAATTAAGCATTTGAGCAAGTGATATAGATCCATACAACTCTTCCGCCTATAGGGCACCATGTAGAGTCTGTTCTGCTGACCACAGCTCCACTGTGAGTTTTAGATGGAAAACATTCAGCATGTTTTTCAGAGGTGGGAAGAACCCTACAAAGACACAGGAAGAATATCCAACTGCCAAACAGACACTGGTCAGAAGTCAAGATCAAGCCTTGTACCGTGTGCATGGGAGGTGAGGACCTTAACCATTGTGCCAGCTGGTCTCTAAGTTTTAATAATAGTCTAAACTGCATGTTTATTTTATTTTTTTTTTTTTGCAGTCCCAAATTTTGAATTAAATAGCCTTTCCATAATGCTTCTTTATTTATTTTTTCAGTCTCAGTCATAACGTTTTCCATATAGTTAAAGCTCTTTAATGTCATTTCACAAAAAATTTCAACTCCAAAATGAATGAATGCTCTTACATCTTTAATGTTAAACCCTTGTGTCAAAATAATACCCTCTGCACTGCCATCACTTTTACTTTTTGTTCTTATCTTCCCTGCTGCTGTTGGAAAACTACATATCTTTGCCCCTTTCACTTCCTTCTTTCTTTCTTCCTTACCTTGCTGCATCTGTATAACTACTCTTTTTCTTGCAAGAAAAACTGCTGCAGAGGTAAATCGTGACAACTGGCTACTCCTCCAGCCGACCTTACTTTCATTGTTTTCCCTTCACCAGCTGTTTGCTTGTTACTCCAACCTCTCATTTGCTTCTTCTGTAAAATTCTCTCCACCACATCACTCCATCTCACTTCCTCTCCTCCCTTAGGCTATGCCTGATTCATCAAATCTACCACCACTTGTGTCTCCGGTCCTCTGTTTTCCAACTATGTAACAGTTATTTCATTTCTTTCTCCTTCCTTTAATAACTTTTCCCCTGCTTCTCTTTACAGCTCTGCTGCACTCTTTTCCATCTTGAAATTCCCAAAACTGCAGTAGCAGCCCAGCCCTCTAGCACCACCTAGCAGCTCCAGAGAGTGCTTGTGTGTGTGTGTGTGTGTGTGTGTGTGTGTGTGTGTGTGTGTGTGTGTGTGTGTGTGTGTGTGTGTGTGTGTGTGTGTGCATGCGTGTGTGTGTGTGTGTGTGTGTGCGTGTGTGTGTGTGTGTGTCCCTTGATGTACCTCTAGCTGACAATCTACTGATCAGTCCTGTTCCTATATTTCCTAGCTTTTATGTCCCCATTACTAACCCTAGGGCTAGGATCACCTTTTTCCTTTAAAAGTTGGGAAGGGGACATGGAAACACACAGCAAATTTACCATTACATACGCCAAGGCTTTCTCTTTCATCCTGCCTCCATTTCATGATGATTTTATGATGTTATGATGTTAAAAGGTGCAGGTAGAGGGTCATAGCCTATTGGATGTGTTTCCTTTGGCTCTAGGATAGCCTCACCTCCTTTGCCATTCCTCACAAACAAACCAGTGAACACCAAAGCCCTGGCCTCCACCAGGGCTTAACAAATGATCCATCAACTACCACTGTTGCTTCTCCAAACATAGGCACATATATAATCTCTGCCAAATTGATAGAGTTGCTACTCAATTTTAGGTCACCTGAACCATTGACAGCACTACATCCCTCTATGTCATTGGAGCAGTTCACAGAATACATTTTTTACTTTATTTTTTTACATAAAAGTAATGTTTGGGACTGGGATTTTTTGGAGAATATTATTAGAGTCATTGCTGGTATGTAATGAAAAGTTTTGTGAAACTTTGAGAAATCTTTGCTTTTATCCCTTTGCAAATGAAACTCTAGAAATACATTTTCAAGAGAAACAAATGAGTTAGTACACCCACTTAAGTGTGTTATTTTGAGTCTTTGTTTCTTGAGGACCACCTATATGCCAAGGTTTCCATCACTATATGATTAATTAAAACTGTTGAGGGAAGATATTATGAGCTAGTACATACATGCAGACATAATTCTCCTCCTGATCGTAAGTCCCTGTGCTTGCCTTGTGATAGCAAGTGCAATTATAAAGCCATAGTAGGTATTTACTGTTCACAGACACTATAAGAAAGTCAGCATACACATGGTACACAACCAAATGAAACTCACTGATTCATTTTTATTGAGGCTTCTAGGATTATATAACTGTATTTTTTTACAAGCAGACAGTGAATTTAGCTGGTATGATTTTAGTGGCTAGAAATTTACTTCCAGCATGACCAATGTGAAATGTTTCCTTTAAAATCTTTCATTTTTCTTTTCCTTGCAGTTGAGCATCAGCTGTCTGCAGCTCCTGACCTCATTCATCTGGTCTACCAGACCCACTTTAGTCTCCACTTCACTCAATCCAAACCATGTCTTGGACCACTGAGAAAATCAAGGACATTGTTTCATCATCTTGCTGTTTCATGGGAAAATGCCCTGACTCCAGTCTCCTCAGAACAGCCTACTGAGCTCCACATTCACTGCTCTCGGGAAGTGCATGAGTGCTTCTGTACATGAGTAACATCATGAGTAAGCAGCTGTCCACTCTTGCAGCACAGAGCTGTCCAGGCTCATATGCTGTTCATTACAGAGACCATAGGTTGCCTTCATCCCCCAGAATGGGCAAGCAACCTTTATCTACTGACTCCCATCCTTCTCCTGTGGCACCCACAGCATCGATGTTGCTAACAGAGCACAGGTCATTTGGGACAAAGGAGAGGTTTTATCCCTCTATCACAGGATCACTTCAGCTTGAATGGTTCTTTCCTTGTTTCAGCAAGAAGTAGCAGTCAGAACTACTTTTTCATTGCCGCAGTATGAACAAAAGATAACTGACTTCAATAATTGGCTTAGTTTCTGGTGTCATTCCAGAAGGATTCAATATTTTAATGAGCCTAGTTGTTTTGCAAAGGATCATTGGTACCTGTCTCCCCTAGGCTTCCAAATATTGGCTAAAACTGTATCCACCTCCTTAGAGCCTTTTTTAGGCAAAGCCAATTTGACAAACCTGCCAACATAGCAAATAAAACCCAAAGAAACCTAAATGTGTTACTGTTCATTGCTTAGAACCTAAACAAGAAACTCCACATTCTACAAGCTATCCTCACTCTGGAGAATATAGACATCTGTGCCGATATGAGACATGGTTTAAATCCACAAAAAGTACACAGGCAGTGCAAGGCTTCAGTGCCTACCACATAGACCATCAGCTGCACAGACAGAGACAAAAAGTGAGGGAACTTTCTGTCTACATTAACAGCAAATATAACTATGGTGGTTAAAGTGGACAAGGCCCTGGAATTTATCTGCATTCAAATCACCGTAGACAAAACCCACACAATATCATTGTAAGCTATAGGTCACCATGTATGTTCCTAGAATCCCATAGTTTGTATGCAGACATGCTGGAGACTCTCACCATTAAATCAAATACCCTATTAGGGAGGCACTTTAACTACTCCCTCTATATACTGGGAAGCATATACTGCCTCATACTCATAGGCACAACAATTTTTGGAATATATTAACATTAATACCCTTGACCAGATAGTGCGCACAACCACCAGGGGTTCAAACATACTGGACCTGGTAGTTACCAATATGGGAGAGAGCTGCATTCCTACTCAGTGTCACATCCTTACTGGTAAGGTCAGACCATAGAAGCTGTCCTCCTTCAAAATAAATATGAACTCAGTAACTCTAGCAAACCCTGTAAAGGTTAGGAACTATTCCAAAACAAACTGCATCTAATTAAGTGATAGTTTGTCAAAATTCAAAACTGCTTCCAACCTTGAGTTCACAGCAACCTTTGTGGAATTGTTCACAGAGACCCTGTCCAACCGTGGAAAGGCTGTATAGAGACAGCTATACCTGCTAGAAGTAAGCCCAAAGCAAACTCTAAAAACAAACCACACTGGCGGAATCCTAACCTTAATAGGGTATATAACAAAAGGAAAAAGGTCAAGAGGTAAAATCAGGAAGAGCAATTCCCATAATGATAGGAACTCTCTAATTAAACAAAACAGGAAATTAAGAGGACTAATTAAGTACAACAAGGCTAATTACAAGGTCAAGATAGCCTCACAGGCTAAAGACAACCACAAGACTTTCTGCAGCTATGTCCAAAACTTAAAAGCAGCACACGTCAGTGACTGTGCAAAATTGGTGGAGAGTGACATAGTGCCACTTTCATTGAGCAGAGTGAAATAGCAAAATTGCTGGCTGATAAATTCATTTCAAACATTACCGCCCCACAACCACACACACCTCCACACCCAACTATTAACAGGGCGCAGGCCTTAGTGGCACTTACTAAGGCCAAAAATGCAGCCTCAGGGGGCCCCAACAGTATCCCAGGATGCCTCTTAAATAGTTTGAAACATGCCTATCAGGACTACTTGAGTAGCTTTTTAATTATAATCACAAAACAGGCTTTGTGCCACAAGAATAGAGGACTGCAATGGCTATCCCACTTCACAAGGGTGGACCATCAACTGATCCAGCAAACTACAGACCTCTTAGTCTGATTAGTTTAATATACTAAGCCACAGAATGAATTATCATGGAAATGATAAAAAAAAGACGTAGGCAACCTTCAGATATTGCACCCAACCCAGTCTGGCTTTGTCATGGGAAGGTCGTGCCTACTAAACCTAGTGGACCTCTTTGAGAAGGGCATCAAGGCAATGGATGGGGGAAAACTGTCCATGCCACCTACCTGGAGCTGGCTAAGGCATTCAGTATAATATCCCTCTCAGGTATAGTTGGTATAGTTGGCTAGCTGGCTTATAGACAGGACCCAGAAAATCAGGATTAGTAATACTATCTCCACCAAGGGACTGGTCACCAGCAGGGTGCCTCAGGGCTCCATGCTGGAACTATTCCTATTTGGCATTTACTTATTGCAGGTAAAGGCTAATGTCAAGGGCCTTTGGCTGACCAACTTCACAGATGACTGCAAATCGGGAGCTGTCATAGATTCCCCCATGATAGAAACATCGTACAAGAGGGTCTAACACAGGCAAATGATTGGTGCCAAAATCACAGATTAAAACCCAATGTCAAGAAATGTATTATAGTGCCTTTTGAGAAAACTGCCATTCAGGATAATTACTCCATCGATAAGACAATTTGACCCAGTAGTCAGGGATCTGACATTCTATCTACTGACCCTCAAAGTGAATCAAGTATTGCTGTCTAGCCAAGGACGGGAGGAAACCAACAAAAATAGAAAAGCACTATCACAAGCTTTATGTATGCGTCCCAACTGCTTCTTCCTCACCTGGTGTTAAAAGCTTTTGTTTTTGTGCAAATTAATCTAGGCTGTGGCATGCACATGTATTTCTCGGCTCACTAATCCCCTATCATCATCACCTTTCTTCCACCTCCACTGAGTATGCATCTCTCTCCCTAGTCTCTGTATCACTTTGACACCTGTCACTTCAGGAAAGTGTGGTAAAGGCCAAGACTTTGCTGACTCTGTCCTCTTTTCTAAACCAAGGGTTCACTTCAAACATTATCAACATCTGGCTTTAGTCACCTAGTTTCTCCACTCAACCATTTTTCTCACTGATAAACTTAAGTACAAGCCCTACTGATTTTCCCCCACCTTTTTTTCATTGTAAATATTCATGACTTTATCCCCTTTCCTTTCATCTATTTCTTCTAACATTTGTATCCCCCTGCCCCTTTAAACTGTTTCTTCTAACACTTGTTTCCTATTCCTCTGCCCCTTTAAACTTCTTTAAGCTTTTCTCTAACACCTGCTTCCCCTCCCCCTCTCCCTCTTTCTACTCATCACTCCTTTCTGACCCCTCCCTGACCCCATCCCTCTCCTCCCAGAGTTGCTCACCAGAGTTTACTTAGTACTCTGGAATCCTTTGGTACCTACTTTTAAACTTTCTCTTGTCTCTGGTCCCAACAAAGCCCTTGGCCCTCCGAGACACTGTGTGCTTGCCACATAAGTCATTGCATTGAATTGTCTTAATTTAGTTATCTGTTGCTAAGCCATCGTATATACAAGTTATAAGTAAAAAAGCTTAGAGAAGAGCTTAGTTTGTTCTCTATTCTGGGCATGTTTAACTGACTTGCTAACATTTTGAATAACTGCCATAGCGGTTAACAGCTATAGTGTTTTCACACTATGGCAGTTAACCACTATGGTAGTTAACTGCCATAGTGTTTTTACACTATGGCAGTTAACTGCTATAGTGTGAAAACACTCTTAAATAGCATGCACACAACCCAGATGCTAGCCCTCTCTAAAACTCCCCCCAGAATTTGGACCATACTTGGGTTTAATCTGCCCTTAGATTGCTCCCAACTACAGGACTTAAGCTATTTATCTAGACAGTCCTGGTAAATTATATCACAAGGTCTAACAGCAGAAAAAAAGAAAAAGAAAAGTAAAATAAAAAGAATATTTGTGTAAGGCAACATATCTTAATTTTAAGCTCTAAATACTCTGTTTTTGTAATTAGAACAGTAAGGGACAGGACTATTCACCATTGTTACTTACCTGCCTATACTACTTGGCTGATTGTTTTTGTAGCGCCACCTAGTGGTGTTTTCAACCTGCTCCGTTCACCCTCGCTCCGCTCGGGCTCACTCCGCTCCCCTACCCTACTTTAAATTCCCACACACCCCCACTACACGTAAATTTATAGTTAACCACAGCCACACCTACAACTCAGACACCAGTCCCACACAGGCATTCCACCCCTCCCACCTATCAGCAACTCCCACTGATAATACTTTAGCCCCTAACACACACAATACCCTCTCATCCCCATTAACACTAACTACTAAGCACACTATCACACTCTCCACTATGCTATCTCCTAAACACACACTACTCTTCCTGACTATGAACTCTATTCTACTCCTGCTATATAATCTCTCCTCTTATGAAACTCCTCTCAAACTCTCTCTTCCACCTTCATACCACACCTCAACAGCACCAACATTTCTGAACACTCAACAATGGTCTATTACCCCAGCTCTCTTCTACACAGCCAATACAGACTACCAAACAATCAAACTCCTTGCACAACTAACAAAATCCCCCACCGCTCTTAGATTTTCTAAGGTCCTTAATAAACTTTCCAAGCTCCTTCAACACATACACAAACAATTAATACTGGCAGGAGACATCAATCTCAATCCAGGACCCTCAAATACGCATACTTCACAACCCTACTTCCCCAAACTAACCTTACTCTAATTCACCACAAGGAAAAATCATCTCTCCTCCTTCACAACATTAATGTACATAGCATAGCTAACAAAACCTACAATTTACATGCTCTACTATCCTACTACTCCCTAGATATAGTTACTTTAAATGAAACATGGCTAAAACCAAACATCAGCAACAATGAAATCAGTACCCCAGGTTACAGTATCCTAAGAAAAGATAGAATAGACAAAAAAGGAGGTGGTGTACTTATCTTATATAAAGACCACCTATCAGTTGAACCACTACAAGTCCCCCCCCCCCAGATCTCACAAATACTGTGCTAATTGTAGCCAGATTAGCCATCAACCCCAACAAACACTTTAATATAGTAGGTGGGTACATCCCACCAGGTAACAACATTCCCACTCTGGAAAACCTATTACAATGGTGTTCCATATCCCTCCCTCAAGAGACTCTCTTAATGGGTGACTTCAGTATAGACTGGCTTCTACATTCTTCCACAATTCCCACTATGCACATTAACTTATACGGTTTTACCCAAATCATCTCGGCTCTGACCACGACCGATAAAGCCTCTAAATGTGAATCCATATTAGACTGGACACTAGTTAATTCCCCCACCTAACAATCCACTCTGATTGCCTCCCTGATAATCTAAGTGACCACTGCCCAACATTTCTCATAAGAGTGCGAAACCAATTACCACATCCAACTTTCTTCCTCACATTTAGAAGCAAAAAACAATTAAACCCTGATAAGTTTATCTCTGATCTTAAAAACTGTTCCTGGGAACATCTCCAACAACTGACATTAGATGAGGCAGTACTCTCCTTCAACTACACCTTCCTCAAGATTCTTAGTACCCAGGCCCCAACCAGAATTATTAGAGTAAAATCCAATTGCACACCCTGGTTAACTAAAGAAACTAGAGCAGTACTCAAAGACAGGGACAAGGCCTGGTTACAGTTCAATAAGACCAAAACAAGCACCAATAAACAACTTTTCTTAGAACTTAGAAACAAAGTAAAGAAATGAATTAAAACCGACAAATCCAACTACTATCACAACTTCCAAATCAAACATCAGAATAACCCACAAAAATTCTGGGCAGCTGTAAGCAACCTACTTCAACCAGGTAAAAGTACCACACTGACACCAAAAACGGTTAACAACTGTGAAAGAACGGCCACCCAGTAAAACAACTACTTTACAAAATCCATTCAATCCCTAGCAAACAATCTGAATAAAACTACACCTAACCCCCCAGTAAAAAATCTCAATACCCCCCCACAAAATTGCAATAATCTCGTCAAAATAAAACCAGTCCCAACCCACTACATCAAAAAACTACTAAGAAAACTAAAACCAACTACTTTAGCTGCTGATAACCTCCCTGCAGATTATCTAAAACTAGCATCAGAAGCCATCCCCTACCCAATAACCATAGTTATAAATAGATCCACTACTGAGACATATGTTCCCACCATTTGGAAAATATCACACATCTTACTCCTGCACAAAGGAGGTAGCTGCTGTGAACTAACTAATTATCGCCCCATTGCCATCCTTTCCTCCCTGTCTACAATCCTACAAAGAGTTGTACACTCACAACACATGAAATATCTAGGGTCTATATTACATTATCGAAGTTTCAAAACTTTGAATCTGATATGGTCGACGCCATATAATCGAAGTCTTGAAACATCAAAAATGTAATAAAACAACAACCTAAAAAGCAAACCATTTAAATGCTCTAAGCAGGGGGGCAAGCACCCTGCTCCCCCCACCCCCCCACTACTTAAATATACCAACTCCAAGATCGCACTACAGTGCAGAAAAGGGAAATCTTCCCTTTCTGCACTGTACGGAGATCTCTATTAAAATATTTGAAGTTTCAAGACTTTGATCATATCGTGTCGACCATAAATTCTAAGTTTTGAAACTTTGATCTTCTGATATAGACCCGAATATCTATTATCACACAACCTCCTATCCCACACTCAACATGGCTTTCGGCCTGCGCATAGCACAACATTCCTTCTATCCTTCACAAACACAATTAATCAGCTCAAAAACAATTCCCAATTTGTATCAGCTGTATTCCTAGACCTGTCAAAAGCATTTGACATGGTCATTCACCCCAAACTCATAAACATCCTCTCCTCCCACAACCTCAGCAACACAGCTATAGCATGGTTGCAAAGCTACTTAACAGATCATCATCAAACCGTCTTTTGGCAGGAATCCCTCTCACCCCTCCTACCAGTTACCTTAGGTGTACCCCAAGGCTCCATCCTTGAACCCATACTTTTCTCGCTATTTACCAATCACCTCCACTTTGCCACTCCTCAAGCCAAGATCATTCAATAAGCTGATGACTCCAATCTGATCTGCTCTGCTTCGTCCCTTGATGACCTGCAATCTATTACCCAAGACACCTTCCTATCTGTCGAAACATGGCTAACAAACTCCCAACTTATATTAAATCCCAATAAAACTATACTTATGCTTTTCTACCCCACCAGAAATTCTTCCTCTTCTACAACCTTTCATATCTTCTCTAAGAACAAAACCACAATCACTCCTACCCTCTATACCAAACTTCTAGTTGTTATTATTGACAATAACCTGATATTTGACCTCCACATAGACCAATCCATTAAAAAAGTTCACAAGAAACTTGGTCTCCTTTATAGGAATAAATAGTTTCTAACAAACAATACAAAAATTACAATTGCTAGAACACACCTGCTATCAACACTCTTATACACATCCCCTATACTTACAAACCTTCGTAAAACCAACCTCGCCAAGCTTGAAACCTGCTGTAACAAAATCTCTAAATTTGCCAGTAATGCTTTCTATAAATCCCATCACTGTCAATCTCTCAAACAACTTAACTGGCTAGAACTCCCTCTTTTACTTCAATTCAATCAACTAACCATAGCCCACAAAATCCTCCACCATCCAGAAAAAAATCCAGCCCTTAAGGACATTATCCAACCATACTTTGCATCCAGATCCCTTCGCTCAAACAGCAAACTACTTCTCCAAGTCACCAAAGTAAAAAGCTCAACAGGTGAATCCCTCTTCTCTAACTATATCTCCAAATTTTGGAACTCTCTGCCCAACCCACTTATGAACACTTCCTCATCTAAACAGTTTAAAGAACTCCTAAAACCCACCTTACAAATTCCTGGCTCTGCTCCTGCCACAGCCCAGGTTAGACATACTAAACTCCCTCCAAACCTCCTATACTACACCATCCCCTCAAACATTGAACCCATTCAACGAACACCTTACTGATTCTTATATCAATCTTATTCTCTATCTAATACCAATGTTCAATCTCACTGACATATCTTTGTTTGAAAACTCTACCTACTGAAATTAAGTACAACCCTTCAGAATGTATTAAATGTTGTTGCTATAATTCCTATTGTTTTTTCACTCCTATGAACCATTACTATTGTAAATAGTCTTATTATAATTACCTACTCTATGTTACAAAATGTACTGACACCAGCGACTTAATGTTTTTTAATATGTGTTAACTATACTCTGTACTAAAGACTTTGTACTATTTGATATCAGAGCTTTTTTCCCAGGGCCTCCACTGAAAAAGGACACATGTCCAGATGGACTTTCCCAGTTAACAAATGTAAAATAATAATAAATAAATAAATAAATCTGGTAAAATATGTAGACAGTAATCTGGCCTTTGACCAACTTGTGGCCAAGGTAGTAAGAAATCATTCTATGTCACACAACTTATTAGTAAGGGTATGGCATCCAGATTCAAGGAAGTCATAGTGTCACTTTATTTGGCCATTATCAGACCCATCATTGAATATAATGCCCCATTCAACATGTGCCTGTTCGAATGCCCACAAAGGCTCCTTACCAGGAAAGTTCAGGGTATAAATTAATTGTCCTCTATGGATCACCTTAAAGGCCGATCTCTGTACTCTGTCTCCAACATGTTACTGAGAGGAGATCTATGCCTGGCATACAAGGCATACTTGGATCAAGCTCTGATGGACTTTTTGCACATCCACAAAATGAACTGCATCAGAACCACAAGATACAAGCATTTAAATTTTGCTTGTGACATAAATAAGACATGTTGATGAGATAACTGTGCTCTGGAACAGGCTCCCCATCCATGTGAAGCAGAGTCCATCCCTAACTCTATTTAGGCGTAACTTTGAGCAATGGATGGGAAATCGGAAATTCACCCTGGATTTGGCCTCCATGTCTCTGATAGAAGCAGACAGTAATTCCCAAACTAACATATCCCCTACCACATAACTTCAAGAAATGTCTTAACTAACATACCCCCTTGTAATAAACACATACAATAAATAGGGACACAATCGGGTTGGATTGCATGGCTAGGCTTATAAAGGCCCTGGCGATCATTAACCTAGTACATACCTATGACTATGAACCTATGAGTGCCTGCATGTCTTCATGGCAGATGAACCTTGCCCATTCACTTGTTCTCACAGCCATTGGTGCCCTTTCTTTTCGTCATTCCATGTGTGTGCTTCCAGTTTCTGTTTGAATAATATGTCATCCAACAATGCTTGCAGAAATGGGTAAAATTATATGTCACATGCTGAGTCAAAATCCAAAATGAAATAGCATGTAGTTTCATAAGAACAAACAGTGCAACAAGTACAGGATCAGATATGGGCAAAGGCAAAGGGGTACATATTCAAATGACATGTTCTTTATATATGTAATGTTAAGTCTTATATTTGTAAAATGTAACTAGAATAATACATTTGTGATATACATTTATTCAGATTTGCTAGGCATTTAAAATACAGCAGGTGCTACTTACTAAATTAATATTTGCAGAGTATAATTTATATTTTATATTTACTGTTATTTTAATTATACATAGGCAGAGTAGACAATAAGGATCCTTTTTCAGTCATAGAATGTTGGAAGATACAATAGTTACATTTCAGTATTTAGTGCAAGTTTCGGTGCAGAGTACTTTAGAAAATTACCTTCTTGTGCAGTTAATACTATTCTTTTCTGTTTAACAGACTGCATTGCTTATTTTGCATACTGCTAGTAAAACCTCTCCAGACCATGTGAATTTTATATTTTAAATGGATATTACCTGATGTCCCATTTTGTGGATAGTTTTCTGTTCTGTATATACAATGAAATATGTGCATCTATAATAAAGCTTTCTTGCTAAAAATGGTATACTAGTTAAAGACAGAAATGTTTATCTGAAGAAAAATATCTAATGACTGCAGGATAAAATTCCCATTACATCTGTTGTGCTTTATATAACACATTTACGTTAGTTAAACACAAATCAGATAACAGGAAATAGCATTTTTCACCCATTTGGAATGAAATGAATGGTGACAGTGATCAAGTGCCTAATGACTTTTTGTTTAAAAAAAGAACACTGACCTGCAATGTACAACACAGGTTCTTAGAAGGAAATGACACAAACATTCATCTCCTTCCCCAGGTGGGTATCCAACACATAATAAATGATGGGGGCTTTTGGGAAGATGTATTAACCCTGCCTTTACATACATTTTACAATGTATCCATTGTGATTCTAATTATAGCTGTAGTTAAATGCCGTAGTTACATACTTCTAACTGGTGAATCACTGCTTTGGGTGCATGCAAGATTTATGTGGCAGGCATCTTAGCAGGATAATGAATGCTGTTATAAAGGATTTTAACAAACTCAACATTCTTAGTGAAATGTATTTCTTGGCAATTATTCTTCTGAGGTAAAATGTTTTGTAGTGTTGCACTCTTATCTGGGGAAAACTATTATATTTTAATGCAATAGATGCACTGGGTGGTGTCAGTGATTTAATTCATTTTAGAGAGCTCACATCCTCTTCCACTTTGTGTGTCTCTAATATATAATGCTAATGTAATTAATAAATAGTCATGAATATGAATGGTTTCTTACAAGCATGCTATTTATGTTAGCTGCAAATTAAGATTACTACTTATGATTTAGTTGGCAGTAGTTGACCGCATCTTTCTGTAGAGGCAACTTAAAATCTGAAACAAAAGCATTGGTAATAAAAGTGTTTACGTTCTTGCTGCCAGCTGCTATTCTCTTATTTTATTGTGAACACTAAAGTATCTCTAAAATGTCTGAGTGATTCTTAAGAATGATGGGCCATTGGCATTATGCTTTGTGAATGTAAATCTTTTATTGTGTAGCTATATTTGTTAAATGAAATGATAATCATGTCACAATGATTCTATTTTTGATTTAAGATGTTAAAAATTGACAGCGGTATTTATTAACAGCTACCTCATGATCTGTATATAATATATAATGAAAAGTATACAGTATAGGCATTAGGCAATACCCAAACCTATGTTAAGTATACAGTGTACTTGATTTTTGTAGCAAGAAGTGTTTCAAAAAGCCATCTAGTAACTGTAATCAAATCTGTGACTTTTCTAAGACGAGTGCACAATTGTTTGTTTTTGTGAATCATATAAATAATGTCTATTGAAGCATGTAGTTTTAGTAATGCCATTTACAGAACATCCCAGCTGTTCATAGAAAACAATACTGTAAAAGTAGTCAACTAACTTGTCATTATGACTGTAACTTTCTTAACATGAAATTCCATAGTTAAACCCCTTTTCTACAGATGTTATACAGATTTTCCTAAGGTTCTCATTCTATAACAGTGTAAAATCACTGCCATGATAAAAAACATTGTTTGTTCATGACTAATAAAGGCTGAATACTGTTGTAATATTCTCCTTGAGAACTTAAAATCTTTGAACATTAAATTATTCTTCAAAAGTCACTCGGTGATTTGCGCGTGGTTACACAAATCTTGTTTGCTGATATTACATTTTATTGCTACGAATCAAAAAAGCAGCTTTCAACAGCTATGTCTATACATTAGAGAAGGGCTTCTGATAGCATTATTTTTTAGAGCAAGAAGGTGTACTTGTGACTGTCAAAGACTGTCCTAGATGTAATACAACAATGACTTCAGTTTCTGATGCCTCAGTGGCAAGTTCTTTAAAAATGGAGATACAAGTTAATAGACTGCAGAGCTGTCTGTGGCTACCTAATATACCCTTTCGTTAGCATGTCTAAAGTTCTTTCCTGAACCAGTTTATGCTTCTTGTTGACTATAAAGACACAATTAAATGGAACTGTTGAACCAGAAGAACTTTATAGGATAAGAGCCATCAACTGATATCAGTTTCTGCATGACGTAAATACTATAGCACCCCAAGAAACTTGGAGGAGAAGAAAAATTGGGCTAAACTTAACTTTAAAACATATTTCCTTGACCCAGAAAGATGAGTATTTGATTCATAACTGTTACAGAGTCTAATAAACATTCTTTTGAGAATAATAAGAATCTAGTCCTCACCCTCAGAACTGTCATCACTGCCTCCTGTCTCAGTTTCCTGTCAGTGCTCGATGTGGCATCATCTTGGCAATACGATAAAGGCCCATTTCTACACAGTCATTTCAGCATCCAGGCCCCTTTTTATGACACCTGCCAGCCAGACCTGTCAGCTCTTGCTAGGTGAGAAAAACACCACCTCCACTATTACTACTCCAGGAGCATACCAGTTCACCAGCAACTGGGGCAGAGCTACCTGATGCAGAGCAGGTAGGGCAGGGGTTGTGCAGGTAGTGGTGGCAGATTGGGACTTTGAATGCTGGGTGTCAGTGCAGTAATGTATGAAGGGATGGCAAACCAATCTGCAGTGATTTGTCTACCTCTCTATGCTGTATGTCAGTTTTGGTAAGCAGAAATGTATGACAACAGAACATTTTTAAGCCATTTAAAATATTCCCCAAAATATGGAGACAAGGGGTGGGGTGAGACAAAAGAAAGAGAGATAATTAGATACATGACATGTCACATGACTATATACTGTAAGAAAATACAAATTTATGATCATCCAGTTTATACACCTTTGCCACATCCAGGTATGATGAGAATGTCTCACTCTGTTGTACCATTAATCATTTGCACAGCAATGATGCTATGAGATAATAGATATAAGTATATAGTTGACTATTGCCATACTGCATATAATAACAACAGTTGTTAGGCTTACAGTAAGTCCTGATGTATGCATGCCCAGTGTCTGTCTGAGGTGATTTAACCTCCCTTGGTGTGCCTCCCTGTTCACTGCAATGTGTTCAGTAGCTATACAATATAAAAGAAGAGACATGGAAGCATAATGAACACCAGTCTTGGCTGCCTACTGCTTTCTATATCATTTAAAGTTGATAGCTCACTATACTTACACAACTGAAGGGTATCAGCACTTCTAAACTCATCCTCCCATTGGCTAAGGAGGTCCTTCTTGCATCATTTTAAGGTCACTGTAGTGGTGATGACAATTCTCTCCAGTGCATGGAATACAAGTATCACTAGACACATCACAGGCTAATCTGTTCTATGCCTCACTCTTATACTGAGACCCAGTATAGTCACCGTGCAGCAGCTTACAGCTCTGAATTGACACCAAATTCCAATCTTGTGTTTAACAGCAAGTGTGCAAACATGCACAAACATGCCAACTGCATTTTCATGATAGAAAGCAGAGAGCCATTGACAAACAAAGAGGAAAGTCTTTAATCAAACAACAATGAATGTATGAAACACAGCAGTGAGATTTGCAAAGCATAATGTTCAACCTATTCACAATTTTTCAAATGGTCAACACTGACATGCTTAATGGCTTGGCTTGTTATCTTTGGTGTTTGGAAGGTTAAATAGGATGACTTGGCATATAATGTTTTGGAATTACACACTGCAAAAACTTGTACAATGTGGGACTCAAACCTAAAGAAGAAATAATGCATACATTTCGAGGAAGGTTATTATTTTCATTGCTATAGGAGAACTCCCTTTCAACCATTTTCACTACAGAATACTTAATTCAGTATGGAGATATACCTTAGATAGGCCTGTGTGTGAGTGACTTTAAAAAGTCCTGTGAAATGTATTTCAATGAAAGAGGCAGTATTACTGTTTGTAAATGTACATCAGATGGATAGACTTTCCTGAGACAAGTAATACAGACTGGAGTATGATACACACATACTTCGCAACACATACTGTCCTAAACACACAGTTGGGCTGTGTGAGGAGTGAAGATGTTTCTATCTTAATTATTCTGCCCATCATAGTGCAAGCAAGTGCATTTTGATTAATTATCATAATTATCCTGCTTAAATAATTAGACACACATTCAATTGGGTTTCATAAGTAACTCATTAATGAGACATGCTACCTAGAAAAATGTAGTTATCAAAGCATTAATGAGACAATGCTTGCAATCAACTTACTTATGATAACCATTTGCATGCAGTGTTACCTTCCTAATCAAAGTGTTGTGAGAAATGACATTCTGTCACACCCTTTGCAAAAATAAGTGTTATCTGGATTTATATCCTGGATCACCTGTGTTCCATCTCTAAAGTCTACGCACTTACACCTTGTGCCTTAGAGACAGTTATACAGCAGGTGGATGGTCTCTATTCAGTACTGTCAAAACTGCTGACGTCCGTACATTGCCACTAACCGTGTTTGCACTACAGAAGGCAACATGTTTTGAGAAATAAAACTTTTCACTTTTTTAAGCAAGTAAGTTTGATTATGAGCTTAACTACAGAAATGCAATGTCATGGATCTTTATTTGCATCTTTGCTTCAATATGTAATATAGCTAATCAGCATTTCAGAAAGATTTTTAAGCAGAGGATGGACAATGTACAATTAGTACAAGAATATCAGTGTTGTTATGGTTGTTCTCCTACCCTCAAGGTGCTTCCACTTTTTCTTTTAAGACGACTCTGCATGATAGATACACTTCATAGAGAAAAGTCCATTAGTATTGCTTACTATTGTAGTCAGAGTAATCATCAGCACTTGCAAGCCATTAGCAGGTAACAACTGTCATTGCTTCTCCCCGCAGTCGTAGGGTGTGTGCATGCAATTAGGTAGCTACTCAGACAATGTTTAAATCCCCTACACCAAGTAATTTTTTTTGGTTTTCAGGAATGTTAATGATTTCAGATCTTATTTGCATCTTCACAGAACTCAGAGGGATAAATCTACACTATATAAAAGTAATGGTGTAGCTGTGGAAGTGGAAGGAGGGGAAACTGATTGGATACAGACAAATTACTGCAGCATTTCATAATGTATGCTTGTCCTCTTCATAAACTGCTTATATTTTTATATTTTAAATGTATTTCAATATGTAACAGAAAAAATAATTTTGACCTGTGTGCACTTTTTTCATTCATGCTGGTATCCTGCACATATGTGACTTTTTTTGTGCTTTCCAAATTTGTCAATAAATGGTGTGGTTACATCACAGTTTGGTATTACCATTTGCAGACAAGTGTTTATTATCAACTTCAAGGGGTTGCATATGTGTAGTAAAAGAGGGGTTAGGCTTCTCAGATGTTCCATGGTGACTCCACAACAGGGGAGAGACCAAAGGAAATTGGGCAGTTTAGCTTTGAATTTTTCCCTAGCTACTGGTAATCCTTCCATCCAGTAGTCAGATACACAGCTACTGTCCTCATTACAGAAATCCAAACAGAACTACAAGCTGCCATCTAGAACTGGAAGAACCAAAATCCAATAATGCAAATACAACCAGCCAGTCAATGAACACAAGGAACACTAAAAACACTTCAATGAACTATAATGACCTGTGGTCACTGACTGGCTGGTTACATTTGCCTTATTATAGAAATGTTAACAGAATGGATAAATGCTAATATATTACAATGTTTCATTTTTGGGGGGACCATGACATTGCATTTCTGTAGTTAAGTGCCCAGTCAAGCTAACCTTAGCTTGTATATAGTCCAAAAAGAGCACTGTGTGCTAAATTGTTTTGTGTTGAGGATGGGTGCACAGATTTTCTTTGAGCAGAATGATTTCTATATGTGCCACAAATATGTTTGTCTTTTTTCTGTTTCATGTCATGCCAAATTATGGCAACTAGACCATCTGTTCCATGCCAGCCACTATTCAGTGATGCAGAGAACAGGCACAGTCAGAGGGTGCAAAGGCTCAGTCTGACACTGAAGTTGTGGCTCACACATCCACTGGCCTTATTTTGGACACAGTAATTATACCTGCACATACCCATTCCACTGAGCCATCAGATATATTACAGGCTGAGGGTAACACAGTTAATCAGGGTACTGTGGTTAATCCAGTTGCAGAGCTGGTTGAGTCTGCTTGTAGCCATTGTGAGGGTATGCTACCACATAGTAGGGTTGCTAGAGGTGGAGGCTTATTCTCTGCCCTTGAATTGATGCTGGTTTGTCATTACATGCTACCAGACACACACACACACACATATATATATATATATATATATATATATATATATATATATATATAGGATTGTCATGGAGACACAGGCATGTTTCACTGGGGTCTCGTAAGAGACTGTGTGAGTCCTAAATGTGGCACATTCTGACATTCATGACTGCCTCATCTATGTTGGTGACTCAATGGATAGGAGGAGTGGCACATGGATCGAGCAGTGTCTGTGATGAAGCATCTGCTGAGGAGCCCTCCGAGCCAGCATTCATGTGTCCATAGAGCCACACTGAATGTAAAGGAAAAATAGGAATACCATACCACAAAACTTGTTCTGTGGATGTTGACCAACAGTTGTTGTGGGATTACATTACATGACTGTGATAAGAGAAGCAGCCATTCTAGCAGGAAATAATGTTACACCATCACTTTACAACCCCACACAGTATCACAGCAGGACAAACACTGGCATATCTGTTTAGGGCAGAGGCCATACCTCCCAACTGTCCCTAATTTTCAGGGATGTCCTTGATTCTGAAACAAATTTTAGCTCTGTCCCTCTGAATCCCTCTGAAAACTACTGACTTTGGCCAGAAAGGTGGTGAATTACACTTAATGAATAATGGCAATAATTAAGAGTTAGACACTTCTTTTACTTCAGAAAAGGTGTATTAATTCATATGCTCTGATTTTCTCAATGTCTCATCTTAATGGCACTAATATTTTAAAGGTGTCCCTGACTGTCTCTGACTTTTTCTTTACTTTTCCCTGAGTCTGTTCAAATATGTACCTGAGTGATTGAGAGGTCCGACAGAGGCAGAAACACAGAGGCATATCAGCCTTTCTGCTGTTACACACTGTGCAAATAGCTTTGGAAGGAGTTTTGGAAGCATACCCTTATGTAGGAATACAACACTGAAATACAAATGGATGTAGCCATGTACTGGTAGCAACCAACTGTAAGAATGCCATTGCTCTATTGTTGAAAAGACCTGTGTGGTGCACAGACAAAAAAATAACAGGCTATTATATGGCTATCATGTGGATAGGTCCACAGTTGGGAATTACGCAGACAGACTACTTGTCTTGATAAACTAACATGTACACAGCAACCCTGTAAGTCCAGCAAGATAAAATCCACACAATAGTACTTACGCTCTCTGTACTTCTGCAACCCTACCCAAACGTAGAATATACCTGTGTGTGCAGGGTCTACCAAGGATGTAGGTAAGCATACTCACAGTACTGAAATGTGTTCAGTTTTTCTGAGCAGCTTGTGCTAATGTCACCACTAAAAAAGCACAAACTGTTTAGAACTGAGTAAATTAATATTCACAGTATAGCAGTTTACAAACAATTATTGTGCCAAAGGAATACATCTCAATAACTAGCTTTGTATGGTGGTGGTGGTGCTGTGGTAGCATTGTCGCCTCCCAGTAAGAAGCTGTCCTGTTCGATTCTCAGCTAGAGCATCTTCTGTGTGGAGACATGCGTGAATGGGCATACCTTTGTTGAAGGTTGTGCGTCAGGGTCGGCAACTTGGCATGTAAAAATCTACTGCCAATCATTAGCGGGCCGGAGTTCCGCTGTGGTGACCCCTAACCATGAAAAGCCAAAAGACAGAACAACAACAACTAGCTTTGTATGGTAGTTAATTGTAACAGTTGAAAAAAAAGTACATCTTTCCATGTATCTTGGGTTAGCATTTTGAGGGGTGAGTACATTTCTACACTGACAAGTGGGTACTGGAAGCAGTAACATTAGGTCTGAGTACAAAATGTAAATCTCTGGTTACACCCTTGGCTTCTGATATAAGAACTATACCAACCTTCTGTCTTAAACAATGATGTCCAAAGCAAACAAGGATGATCTCCATCTTGGAAAGCTGAAAGGGCCACGCCTACATGAGTTAGCAATTTATAGTACTGGGTTGCTATGACAGTGATTACTGCAATTACTACACAGCAGGCTGCATGCAATTAGCGAATGGTGGCCACTAATTGGTACAGAGGCCATCACATGCTCATGTGCAAATTCCTACAAAAGCAGGCTGCAATCTCTGCCAACAAACTCAATCACTCTATTGCAAAGACTGACAGGGAGAGAGACAGAGAGAGAGAGAGAGACAGAGAAAACGAAAAAGAAAAAGAAATATTACCAAATCATACAAAGGAAAGGTATGTGTCACATATTTATTTACTGGCATGTAGTAGATGTTATTGAAGAATAGTCTACATAATGTGAACCATTCATATGTGGCAGCAGTACTTCTTTATGCACAGATGTTCTGCTTAACTACTGCTATGGACAATACTGTGTGTACCTGTGGGCAGTGGGACATACCTGTGAAATGTGTAGCTCAGTATTAAATGTCAAAGATCTGATCCATGTTATCTGTGTTCTGTACAGTAGTGTGGCCAATGGCTGTTGGGGGGATTAGCGCTGACATTATATAAACATGGGTGTGACAGAACAACACATGCATGATAGTCATATTAAAGTGTAGCTTAGCATTGGCAACTGCTGTAGCAGTCTAGTATGCTTATCTAGCATCTGTAGCCATATATACCCCCCCCCTAATGTTAGTGTGTGTTCATATATGACACCTGTTTGTGTTGCAGCAAGGCCCAACAGTTCAGCTGTGAGGTCCAGGGACTTACAACAGTGTGGACCTTGTGTGTGTATGCCACACACATACAGAGAAATATATATATGTGTCATATATATTCACATCTGTATATGTGCATAAAGCAGGGGACATATTGCAACTGTTTGTGACGGGTGGAGATATATATGTTGGTGAAGGTTAGTATGCGCATATTTGTATGTAGGTTTTAATGTGCGACAAACAAGACAGCATACAGTGCTGGTATATGACATGTGGTGGTTAAACACTGTGGGTGGTTTATTCAGTTTGCAATGCTGAAGCCAGTAAGGCCTGCTAAAGCTACCTGGGCTGTGAACACCTTCAATGCATTTATCCCAAGACTGCGATTTTATTACATTACTGTACACCTTACATTCTTTGTATAATTGATATTCTCACTATGAAAGGTGAAATGTATATGTGCCTACATATATATGTATATGTAGACCAATGGATGTGTATATGTATATATACATATATATATATATATATATATATATATATATATATATATATATATATATATACTCATGCACACCTACATCTACTTGTTGCAATAGATTCTCTGTACTGTTGACTGACTGTGATGGTCAATATGTTTGTGAATACATCAAAGATATGTATCTGTGGGACAGCTTAGTGGGAAACTGTTTATGTCATGGTATTATGAGTCCTTGCTTTGATCCTAGCAAAAGCTGTGTATTCTGTTGCTAGGCAGAACAAGTGCTATTGCGTACAGTGTGATTAAGTCCCTTGGTTTTAACTAGGGTGTGTCATTGGAGGCTAAAGCACTACATCTATGATTATTGATTGGTACCAATGTTGAATCCAAATCCTGTGTGTACTGTAGTACTACTTGAAGCTCTGGGCCTGTACAGCAAAATATGGTGTATGTCCACATTGCTTGCATCCACTGTTTTGTGTGGTCCCTGTATTTATCACAGATTACATTTCTCAAGATTAAGGTTGTGTAAGTACTGACACACAGTACTGTATAGTACACATTGAAAGCTTGTCTGGGTTGTCATACCTTTGTGTCCTGTAATTATGTCTGATGCGTGTGTGGGTATGTCTGTAACATGTCCTTTGACATATGTGTGGTAAAACATATAACTGCATATCTAGCAACATTCATAGTGTACTACAGCAGTATGTGACCTATATTCCCAATTGTGCACATATTTTGGCCACGGGTTTGCCATTAACAAGTTGAGTGGTATAATAGTAATACATTTACTGGACCTTACACTGATTGTGATGGATGATATATTTCTTTACATATCAGCTTGATGTATATCTGATGCGGCTAGGTGGTGCATCGTGTTGCATACAGTGTGCCAGGTACTCTTGTATAGTCTTATATAGTGATTTTATTTTGTTGCTGTGCAGAACATGGTTCATTAGATAGACAGTGAGCAAGGCACATTCAAGCAGTTGAGGGGTGAACAGTGATAAGTGGCAATTACAGTGTTTCACTCTCGGTTAGCTAATACGTTGCTATATATAACAGTTCAGTGATATATGTACTGTATAATGTTAAATGTGTCATATGACTTGCTCAGACATATTTTTGTATTTATGTCTTCCAGGGATCATGGCCCATCACAGGAACCCCAGTTACAGTAGTGCTGAAGATGATATAATTATTAGCAGTATGATTCAGCACTAACATCTCATGTTCTCACGAACCAGCCAGGATCAGCAAGAGCGTACTGCAATGTGGCAAGATGTTGTCCACAGGGTAAATGAGGTAGACCTGCATAACTGGACATATGAGCAGGTACGCCATCACTGTAGTGATCTTTTCAGACATGTCCGTCAGTGTGCTGCTGATGTGCGTAGACAACAGCTTGCAACAGGAGGTGGTGTTAATATCCATCCCCCCCCCTCACCAAAGTGGAGGAGCTGCTCCTGAGCCTGGTGGCACCTGCCCAACAACAACACCAGCAGACATACACCATGATGCAGGTTGGAGCCATCCAGCAAGCACACATGGAGCATGCAGGTAACATGGCATATCTGTAGACTACTGTTATCTGTATTGGTAGATCATGCATATGTGAGATGTGTAGTGTAGTGTGTCATTCAAAGATGTGGAGTCTGTTGTGCAATACATTTGGAACATAATCTGTAGCCTTGTGAATGTAAACTGTTGTTGTACTGTAAGATTGCAAACACACAGTAGCAATGCCACAGTTGTGGCCACTGACAAACTGTCTCGTCTCTATATAGGTTCTTCTGGGGTGACATCAAGGCAGCAAACAGATGCTGGTGAGTGTGTTCTACATTTATTATTGTAAATAAAAAGTGCATGTCATAGTTAAGGTGTAGGCCGTGTACACATGTAACACACCCACCCGTAATGCATGCTGTGCATGTTTGGTGTAAGAGCACGCACATCCCACTAATGTGATTAGCTGCCTCAAAACACATGCAATACCCAGACCATCTCAAACAAATGTGGCTAGACTGTAGTGACCATTGGATAGGCACAGTTGATACTCAACATGCACATAACATACAAATCTATGTCTTACACAGAGCATTTTAACATGCTACACATAAAGGATTCCAAATCCCTCTGTAAAGACACACTCCAGTATCCAAAATCTCATCCACACATTACACATAATATACCTGAAGGGTAGAGGCCTATCATGGGGCATTTAAACACTCTGCAACACACTACACATTCATGTCAGGGAATGCTCCTTATTCACCTCCTTACAAACTCACGTAGCAACTGGTAGTGAAATGGTGAATGTAGCCAAGGTAGTACAGTTCTGGCACAGCATGATTAGTGCTGATTTGGAAAACATTTGTGGTCTTGAGTGACCACATGATGCTTCATGATGATGGCCTATGGTACTATACCCCATCCAGTTATTGTAACCACAGTACTACACATAGCTTTTATTGCTGTACACCTTAATGTTGCGTGTGTGTACACATATGCACCTCTAAACAATATGCATACCAATCACCATTTGCACAACTGACACATGTATGTCTTGTGATGCTATTGAGTGGCTAGGTCATATGACACACATTGGGTAGGTGTAGTGATTAATATGCAGTTGTGTTTTAGCATGCCATGTCATGGATGAGACTGGCATGCCCACAATATGATCTATACTCACCATAAGTACCGTACATTGGGTATGTGGCTGAATGGTATTCCATCAATTATCCATGCACCACTGATGATGTTGTGTGAATACTCATCATGCATGTGCTAAAAATGTGTCCACAATTATTTGCTAAAGACACAGAGGCTGTAATCAGCATTGGATACCTATCTGACACACAGATACACATCCAGCAATGGTATGTACACCTGTGAGTTATGGTGCACAGTACATTACAGGGTTATGAATACCTGCACAGCAATGTTGTGTCCATGTATGCATTGTGTTCCAGGGGGAGACCCATCACCTAATAACAAAACACATGCATCAAAGCCATGTATACTGTTAGTAACAAGGACTGTCTACACTTGCACTGCATGCTGTTGAGCAACACATGTCCTGCATGCTGACATGTGTGATATGACTGATTTGCTTGTGATACTGTACCCCACCATCACCTGCTATTGTGTATGTTCTGAGATTTCTGGTGTTGTGTGTGTCTGCTTTAGGGAGGAGTGTATTTCTGTGTGTGCATGTGTGCATGCGTGCATGTGCGCATGTGTGCATGTGTGCATGTGTGCATGTGCGCATGTGGTCTGAAGTCATGTTCATGTCTTAAAGAGTGTTTCCTGATTTCCTCTCACAGGTACCGAGGTGGGGCTGGTTCAGTACAGCAGGGAACCTGATGTCACTGAGACAGTGATGATGAGTATAGGTGTGTTGAGGCACAGGCAGGTTTGTCAGGGACTGTTGTTGGGCCACCAATTGACAGTACACAAGTCTCCTCCCCATCCATGCACACAGTCATACTGCCTGTACATCCATCATCACCATTGCCCTTAGCTGAGGGACAGTGTATGGTTGGCACTGGCCAGGACAGTGTGGTATCTATGGCACATGTATCAGGACACAGCATCCATAGCCAGATTTCTGGAAAGGTACCACATAGGCAGATGCCCAGGGGTTCTCATCAGAGCACTGCTGGTCATCATGCCCCTGGCAGACGTGCCACACCTCTTTCTACAACATACATGTTCCAGGCTGTCATGGAGGCACAGACACGAATGGAGCAGTACACCAGACAGGGACTAAGGGCACAGAGGGCTCATAACACCTCTGTAAATGACAGTATCCGTGACCTAGCAGGTGCCATAGGTAACTACACTGAGGTCATTGATAGATGTTGGGGTGAGACATTGGATGTCCTCCACAATGTCATGTCCATGTGTCAGGACAGTGTGGGATGGTTGAGATGTTGATGTGGACGTATGCCAGTAACATCAGCAGCTGGAGGTCACCGTGGATGTTCAGCAAGTCACAGCCACTCCTGTAGTGCCAGTACCAGCCCCAGCAATGTTGGGGGGGCTGTCCATAGACTGTCCTAGCAGACCACATGCACGTGGCTCTGGCCAGTCCCAGCAGGGACATGGATCCAGTGGACATATATCAACCTCTTCAGATAGTACCCAATCTGGATTAGTACCTGATACTGTCTGTAGCACCCCTGCCAGACACATGTTCCGTATCCATGACCAGAGATGGTGATCTGTAAAGCCTGCCAGGTACAGTCTGTAGCTGTCTCACAAATCCCCATATATGGCAGTCACATGGTGGAACTGTGTGCATGAAGACACACACACACATAAACCAGAAACCTAGGACAAACACATACCCACACACATTACATCAACATTGGCCCATAACAGTACTCATGGCCCTCACACACACACACTCACACACATGTTGATTGTATGGCTCAGTGTAGGCCTCTGGAAAACCAACAACAAACCCTGGCATATGATGAAACCTGTGCCACCTCCTGTCATCTGTAACATTGATGCAGGAATAGGCTTACATGGTGCTGATGCACAGGGTGACTTTAATAAAGTATAGCAATGGTTAAATGTGTAGCATGTTGTCAGCAGTAAAGTGTAATGATATCCTTGTAGGTGTAGCCAAGCAGGCATGATGCATTAAAGCTGTAATTAGCAATGTTGTATTGTTTTCACCAGTGTTTATTCCAATAGTGTTTTGTTTGCCCATGTGCCACTTGGCTGATGTGTGTAGTTCTGTCAGCATGCATTATACAGCGGACAGTAATTGTGGGGGGGTGTGCAACACAGGTTTGCAGGTGTCCATTTGTGAACATGATGGAGGTGCACTGTCTGCATGTACATGCATATTGGACACATGGGCAGGGTGACATGCCCTGTATTGGCTAGTGTTAACACTCCATAGTTTCTATTGGTGGCCAGTATGCATTGTACTACACACATTTTGGAACTTGAGTATGCATGTGTCTGTATGACACGGGTTGACACTGTGCTGTGGGTGATGCTGTTGTTGCTATCTATCATTGGTTTGCAATACTAAGGATAGCACTGTCCCAGCTGCATAATCCTTTAGTAATGCACACTGTTCATCTACAGGGTTGCATGGACCGTGCTATCACAAACACAAGAAATTATCACTTATACAGTAAAAATGCACTAGTCTCATGACCCCTGCCATAAACTAAATATATAATAGAAGGTGTGAAGTTGTACCAAAAAAGATTTACATACCAAGAAGGGATAACCTCTCTGGTCAGTATCATTGGGAAAATACAATCCCTCAATAAACATACAAGGCAAGCTTCAAAATACAAATGGCAAGGATTCCAAAGACAACACCAAAGCTTTCTTTAGTGTTGTTTATAATCTAGAGAGGAAATCTCAGATTGGGTCACAGTTAATGTAAATGGTCACAAAGTACACTTATCTGACTGACATTACCAATTCCTTGTCAGACAGCTTGAATGCGGATTTCACCACCATGTCGTTACACAAGGGCCACATTTCCAGACCTGAAGAATGTAAAACCTGATGATTCACAGACACTCTAGTTAAAACATCTCTTTACCAAAGTCCAAACCACAGTGGCAATGGTACTGGACAGTGTCGCTGGCTGTGTCATACACAAGCTGACATATGAAGTCACCATTCACCTAAACACTCTGTCCAGATGCAGCCTCTATACAGGTTACATACTTGTGGAATGACACACGGTAATGGTGTTCACAGTCCACAAGGGTTGAGCTGCAACGTCTTCTTCTTCTTCTTCTTCTCCTTTCGGATGCTCCCATTAGGGTTCGTCACAGTAGATCATCTGTTTCCATTTCTTCCTGCTCTCTGCATCTTGCACTGTCACACCATCCACCTGCATGTCCTCTCTCACCACAGCCATAAACATCATGTTAGGCATTCTTTTTTTCCTGTTACCTAGCGGCTTCATCCTTAGCATCTATTTCACAATATACTCTGCATCCCTCCTCAGTACATGTACAAACCAACTTAATCCTGCCTATCTGGCTTGGTCTACTAACCTTCAAACCTGGCCTGATCCTCTAATATACTTATTCTTAAACCTGTCCACCCTCATCACACCCAGTGCAAATGTTAATATAAATTGATTAAGGGTAGTACTACAACAGATCCTGGAAACTCTCACCCTATAAGCCAGACAAATGTTATCTGGAAGGCTATGGAGCACAGCATTATGGAACTCATTAAAAAAGACGTTATGAACCTGCAAACACTGCACCATACCCACTTAGGTTCTCTAAAGGCCAGATCATGGCTCCTACACCTAGTAGACTTCAAGCCAGTTAACAAGGCTATAGGTGAGGGAGGGGAGGTCAACACAGCCAAGCTATAGCTCACCAGCAATTCATACCCATCCCACATTCTGGTATTATATATAACCTCAACAGACTGACCATAAACGATTGTTAGATGATGGCTTGACAACTGATGCACAGATGTAGGACACACAGTAACATTTGCAGCCTCCATGTACTATTCTATGCCAGTAACAAGTGGTATTCACCTGCACTCAGTCCTGGGACCACTCCTGTTTGGCATATAGCTTTCTTAGGTACAAGCAAACACAGTAGGGATATGTCTGCCCATGTTTGATGAAAATGCATACTGTGGGCTATACTTTATTCTCCAGATGACACACACATCCTCCAAAAGGGTATCATAGAGACAGATACCTGGTGTCAAACCCATGCTGTAAAACTGTAAGCCAAAGAAAGCATAGTTATTCACTTTTAGAAAACAAAGTATCCCCGGAGTACCACATAGGTAGTAGCTGTCAAAATGTGGAACAGGTACTCATGTATACATAGAGCCATGCATTTAGTCATCTCTCCTTTGATAATCACATTACCAAAGGGTTTTGGAAATCCCTCTGTGGAGTACATAAGCAATAAAGGGTTTGCATGCAGATCCACAGAGGTTGTTGCAAACCTATAATGATTAGTCATCTTTGCCAGACTTTGCTTGCTTTGGAACAGGTTTCAAATATACCTCAAGCATAAACCCTCACTCACACTCTTCAATAGAAACCGTGATGAGTGGACGTGAAACAGAAGACGTAGCCCAGGGATCACTGCAGTGGCTAAGCTTGTCACAAGCATACAGAAGTGACCTAAGGTCTGGAAAGTGCCAGCACACTCTGGCAAAGATAACAGATGCATTTATGGAGAAAGCAGAGTACTGACCTATGAAATAATTGAGGTCACATGTATGTATATGGATTTGCCCCACAGTTACCTTACATGTGTAATGCACATACAGTTGTCATTGTGATATGTCATACACTGAAAAATCAAAACCCCCTCCACATTGACCAACGGTGTCACACACCTGGAGCACACACAGTCAGCAAGTTCAGGATTCAAGTTCCTTCCTAACTACATTATGATACTACGGCAGTATGCGTTTACATGACACGCTATACACATTATGGGGATTTCACTTTTCCACAGGTATATTTGTAGGATGGTGACATCATCAGACTTGTCAAAGATGAGTATACCACTTTTAAGGGGTGTGAGTATTCTCCAAAAAGGTTGCACCTCCCCAGGGAGACATACACAGTTGGCAAGTGCAGGATTCAAACCCTTATTTAACTACATTATGATATTACAGCAGGACGCATTTACATGATGCAATATACACATTATTGGGATTTCTCCTTTCCACAGGTATATTTGTAGGATGGTGACATCATCAGACTTGACAAAGATGAGTATACCACTTTTAAGGGATGTGAGTAGTTTCCAAAAAGGTTGCTCCTCCCCAGGGAGATACAGACACTCCAACACAGTTGGCAAGTGAAGGATTCAAACTCTTACCTAATTATATTATGATACTACAGCAGTACGCATTTACACGACGCACTATACACATTACTGGGATTTCTTCTTTCCACAGGTATATTTGTAGGATGGTGACATCATCAGACTTGACAAAGATGAGTATACCACTTTTAAGGGGTGTGAGTAGTCTCAAAAAAGGTTGCTCTCTCCCCAGGGAGAGACAGACAGACACACACACACACACACACACACACACACACACACACACACACACACACACACACTCACACAGTTGGCAAGTGCGGTGTTCTTAATCCAACCTAAGTACGTCTTTACATTTCAGCAAGCAATATGGAGTTACAGGGTGCAATACAGAAATTACTTGCTGACAGTTTGCCCAAAGGTTTTTTTCACATTTGCTAACTTCAGCAGGCTTATCATACTACATGTATTGTGAGTGTATTGTATGCATAGGCCATGACCATATCATATATGGGTTGATGCACCACATGCTGGCACACACAGGGTCAAACCAGTGGCTAAGCTCTGTCAACCCAATACTGGACAATACAGTCAGGAGGAGTAGGGTCATACAACCACAACACCTACTGTCTCACATAGATCTATAATATAAGCATCAGCAAAACACACACATAAATGCACATTACCATACTCGGAGAATACAAATATTAATCTGAAAAAGAGAGAGTGTCCTCCTAAGCAGACAAGCAAGCAACATGCACCTCCAAGCACACGCCAGAAAACACATAATACACCAAAGCAGTGTGCCTCACAACAGGCCCTAAGGCAAAACAACATACCCAACACACTAGTAATAGGTGACTTCATAGTCAGGCACACAGATGTTCCACTCACTTGGCTAGACAAGGGGAAGGTTACTGTCAGTTGTCTGTCAGGTGCTATGATCCGCCACATAACACAAGCACTTACATCACTCCAGAACAGGTATATATATGACGTGTTCTTTGTACATGTCAGTATGAATGATCTGAGACATACCTCCCAGGACAACATGACAAGAGATGTATATTAGCTCTATGATCATATAGCCCAGGCTGTTATGACTCTGACCTTGAGTAGCATCTTACCTTCACCTACATGATATTGCAATAAAACAGAAAGATGATAAACTTCAACAATTGGCTGAGCTTCTGGTGTCATTCAAAGGAGATCCAGTCTCTGACTGCCTGTAATGACATGATAGACAAGCCTCATTGCTTCGCTAAAAATGGTTTGCACCTGTCGCCCCTATGCTTCTGAATACTGGCCAAGGCTCTTGTTGTCCCCATATTACCTTTTTTTAGGCAAGGCTCAAGGGTTCATAGGTTCATAGGTAGGTACTAGGCTATCAGCCCTGGTGCCTATACAAGCCCAGCCAAAAAGGTACCCTGGCTTTTGCCACCCAAGAAATTTATTTTCCTGTGCCACTGTTGAGCAGAGACACAGAAGTGATCCCCAGGGTGACTTTCCTATTTCCCATCCAATCATCAAGATTTTTCTTGAAGAGTGCTAATGAGGAGCTTTGTTTGATATAGATAGGTAGTTTATTCCGGAGTATGGGAAGTCTCTGGGACAGGAATCTATCCATCCGGCATGTTCTGTTTATTGTGGTGACAAGGTTTAGGTCCCTAGATCATGTAGGTTCATAGGTTCATAGGTAGGTACTAGGCTATCTGCCCAAGGGCATTTATAAGCCTAGCCAGAATGTGTTGGCTTTTGCCTCCCTTTTAAATTAGTTTCCTGGGCCTCTGTCTAGCAGGGCCACTGAAGTGATCCCAGGGGTAAATTTACAATTTCCCATCCACTCGTCAAGATTCCTCTTGAAGAGAGTCAGCGAGGGGCTCTGCCTAACATAAACTGGGATTCTATTCCAGAATGAGGGAAGTCTCTGGGACAGGAATATATCCCTTTAGCAAGTCCTGTTTATTGCTGTGCTGAGGTTTAATTCACTGGAGTGTGTGGCTCTAAGAGATTTGGTTTTCTTGAGGTGGAGCATGTCCATTAATTCCGGGTTGGACATGGCCTTATACGTCAGGCATAGATCACCTCTGAGCAGGCAGTAAGCAACCGAGTAGAGCTGTAGTTTCTTTAGTCGAGCTGCATAGGGCATGTCTTTGAGGCCCATGATCCTCTTGGTGAGGTACTTCTGTGGTCTTACCAGCTGTTGCATGTGCTGATTAAGGTACATACCAAATGGGGCATTGCACTTTATTATGGGCCTAATGAGTGATGAGTAGAGGGGCACAATGACCTCTCTTGATCTAGAGGTGAACCCTTTCATGATTAGGTGGGCTACATAGAAGGAATTTCTAACCACTCTGGCAATGTGATTATCAAAGGAGAGGTTACTATCTACCTGGGTCCCCAGGACCCTAATTAAATTTTCCATACCTAGTGGATTACCACCTATGTGGTAATTTGTGGGCACTTTGTTTTTTTTCCAAAGGGGATGACTACACATTTTTTGGCATTCAGCTTGAGGCCATGGTTTTGACACCAGGTATCAGTCTCTGTAAGACCCTTCTGGAGGATGTCTGTGTCAGCCGGAGAGTCTATTATGACCCCCAGTTTGCAGTCATCTGTGAACTTGGTCAGCTATAGTCCTCCCGTGCTTGCCTGTACCTCAGAGAAGTATATACTGAACAGGAGGGGTCCCAGGACCGAGCCCTGTGGGATGCCACTTGTGACTGGTTTAGAGTCAGACATGGCACCCGCAACTCTGACCATGTGTGTTCTATCCGTGAGCCAGTTGGCCACCCATCTCATGACATAGGGGTTAATGTTCAAGCTGGTAAGCTTGTCTATGATGCCAGAGTGGGGAATGGTGTTGAAGGCCTTAGTGAGGTCCAGGTAGGCTGTGTTGACTACCTTCCCTTCATCTATGGCCTTGGTAACTGTTTCAAAGAAGTCAACTAGGTTTAGGAGGCAGAATCTGCCTTTAACAAAGCCGAATTGGGGAGGGTCCAATGTCTGGAGGTTACCAATGTCTCTGTTTATGAGTTCCATGATAATTTGCTCCATAGCTTTGCAGACCAGGCTGGTTAGGCTTATAGGGCAATAGTTCACAGGTTCTGTTGTGACACCACCTTTGTGGAGTGGGATGACTGTTGCTGTACGCCATTCTTTGGGTACATAGCCTGTGGTAAGGCTGAGTCTGAACAGTGAATTTAGGTGAGGGTTTAGTTCCTTTTGGAGCTCAGGTAAGACGCAACCTGGGACACCATCTGGTCCCATTGATGCTGTGCTCTTAGCTTTGGAGAAGGTTGTTTTTACCTGCATGTCCATGATGTCTGGGGCTCTGCATTCTACTGGGATGGACATGGACCCTTTTGGGGTGGGGGGTGAAGTTTGCACTGAACTTGTCCACCAGGATGTTGGCAATGTCAGTTGGTTCAGTGTATTTTTTGCCATTTTGCAGTAGCTCAGAGCATATCTGAGAGTTGCTACCTAAATGTTTGATATAGCTAAAGAAGGCTTTGTGGTTATCTTTAGATTTGGCAATTTTTCTTTAGAAACTGGCCTTGGATGATTTTATGAGCAGTCATAGTTTCTAATAATGATCAGTGATGCCTTTCCTTTTTGGAATTTTGCTCTATCATGTAGTAGTTTCCTCCTTCTGTTGTAGAGCTTATTTATGGCCAAGGACCACCAGACTGGTTTCCTCTTTTTGGAGGAGTGAGTCCTGGTTTTACTTGGGATGGCTCGATCCATGCATCACTGTAGATGCTCATAGAATGCACTTGTAAAGGATTCTGCGGATTGGATAGCATTATCCTGTAGCAAGGGGGCTTTGAAACTTTCCACTTCAGTCTTGAGAAGTGTGAAGTTTGCTTTTGAAAAGTTTTTCACATTGGTTTCCTTGACTGGGGATGGGGTCGGGAAGTGGATGTCCAGTGTGATTACTTTATGATCTGATCTTACCAGTGAGGGGTTTACCTCTGGTGTGGAACACTGATCCCCTATGTTGGTGATGATCAGGTCCAGTATGTTGTCACCTCTAGTGGGCGTGGTGACCAGCTGTTCCAGGGAGTTTGAGTTTCTAAACTCTAGGAAGCATTGGGAAAATGAGTTTGTTTTTGAGTAATTCTCCCAGTCAATGTTTGGGTAGTTGAAATCTCGTAATATCATGGTGTTTGGTAGGACCTTTATATTTTCCAGTGTTCTCAGGAATGCTGAGTGAGGGTCCTGAGACACGGTAGGTGATCTGTAGCAGGCTAAGATCTGATAAGCAGCTTTTCCCACTGTTAGTTGCACTTGGATGGTCTCTGAGGCCTCGTCCTGTGCCACTTACCTGGAGGTGTGGGTATCCTTTATGAAAATGGATACACCCCCTCCTTTTGTATTTCAGTCCGGGTTTTGGGGCCGAAGCTTGGAGGGATTGGGATTTCTTTAAGTGGAGCATGTCCAACAGCTCTGTGTTTGACATAGCTTTGTATGTTAGGCAGAGATCACCTCTGAGTAGATGATATGCAACAGAGTAAAGCTGGAGTGTTTTGAGACAGTCTGTGTAGGGCATGTATTTGAGGCTGCTAATCCTCTTTGTAAGGTATTTCTGCAGGCTTTCCAGTTGTTGTAGATGTCTTGTGAGGTGCATACCAAAAGGGGCATTGTACTCTATAATGGATCTAATGAGTGTTGAGTAGAGGGGAGCAATGACCTCTTTTTTCTGCATGAGAAACCTTTTGTGATGAGGTGTGTCACATAGAAGGATTTCCTGAATACTGTGGTGATGTGATTATCAAAGAAGAGACTACTGTCCACCTGTGTCCCAAGGTCTCTTATCACACTTTCAGTGTTAAGTATGCTACTGCCTATGTTGTAGTTCATGGGTACAGAGTTTTTACCAAAGGGGATGACAATGCACTTTTTGGCATTGAGCTTGAGGCCATGGCTTTGATACCAGGCATCTGTCTCAGTGAGGCCCTTTTGTAAGATGTCCACATCGTTAGTAGTTTTGATTATGGCTCCTAGTTTGCAGTCATCTGGGAACTTCATCAGCCAAAGACCTTCTGTGTTAGCCTGTACTGAAGTAGATACCAAACAGGACAGGACACATGACTGAACCCTGTGATAATCCACTTGTCACTGGTCTGTAGTTGGATTTGGAGTCTGCTACTTTCACAGTGTGGGTTCTGTCAGTGAGCCAGTTGGTAACCCATCTTGTCACATAGGGATTTATACCTAGTTTAGTGAGTTTATCTATAATTCCAGAGTGGGGGAGGGTGTTGAAAGCCTTGGCAAGATCTAGATAGGCTGTGTGAACCACCTTACCCTTGTCTACGGCTTTGGCGACTGCTTCAAAGAAGTCTATCAGGTTTAGGAGACATGATCTGCCTTTTACAAACCCGAATTGGTTGTGGTCCAGAGTTTGGAGATTACCAATGTCTTTGTTTATAAGTTCCATGATGATACGTTCCATGGCCTTACAGACCAGTCTCATCAAGCTAATGGGGCGCTAGTTCCCAGGGTCAGTGGTGGCTCCCCCCCTTGTGTAGTGGGATAACCATTGCTGTGTGCCATTCAGCAGGCACAAAGCCTGAGGTGAGGCTATGACTGAACATGGTACTTAGGTGTGGTGCCAGTTTGTTCTGTAGTTCATGTAGAATGGAGCCTGGGATGTTATCTGGTCCCATGGATGCTGTGTTCCTGGCTTTGGAGAGTGCATTTTACCTGTGCAGCCATGATGACAGCAACTTTGCATTCTTCCGGTATAGTGATGGGCTCTTTCATGGGTGAGAGGGGGGTAAAGTTAGCACAGATCCTATCTGCCAGGATGTTGGCAATATCAGTCGGGTCTGTATATTTAGTACCATTGTGCTGTAACTCAGAGCAGATCTGAGTGTTGCCATTGAGACTCTTGACATAGCTATAGAATGCTTTGTGGTTGTCTTTAGAATCAGTGGCAATTTTGTTTTCATAACTAGCTTTGGAGGATTTTATCAGGGATTGCAGCTTCTTACTGAGGCTGACCAGGGAGCTCCTCCACTCATGGGATTTTACCCTCTTTTGCAACAGTTTCTTCCTTCTGTTGTGCAGTTTGTTTATGGCAGGGGACCACCAGATTGGCTTCCTTTTCTTGGAGGATAGCATCTTGGTTCTGTTTGGGATAGCACAATTCATGCACTCATGTAAGTGCTTATAAAATGCAATTGTGTAGGAGTCAGTAGTCATAACTGTACTGTCCATCTGCATGGGTGTCCTGAAGTTCACCACTTCTGTCATAAGAAGCATGAAGTTGGCTTTGGAGACATTTTTAACATGGTTTCCTTAATGGGGGGTGGAGGCAAAATGTGGATATGTAGGGTAATTAGCTTATGGTCAGATCGGACCAATGAGGTGTTGACTTCAGGTGTGGAACACTAGTCACTCAGGACAAACCAAACACCGTAACCAACACAAATAACTACAAAGTGAGCTAAATGCTACTCATTGCCAGAAGTCTCAGCCTCGAAATGCACACACTCGAGGCACTTCTCAGTATGGAGAATATTGATATCTGTGCAGTAACAGAAACCTAGTTCAAGGCTCCAGAGAGCACACCAGCACTACCAGGATAATACTCATTCCATACCTTCCAGCATCAGAACCTGGATCATAGCACATAGGGTGGGGATGTATCCATATTCATCAAGGATACCTACACCTCTCTACATCCTCTCTACAGGATATGTACCCATAGAATGTTGCACAGCAACATTCTTCCCACTCCACAGGGGTGGGACCACAAAAGACCCTTGGCATTCACGCTCTATGAGCCTGACGAGTCTGATCTGCAAGGCAATGGAGCCAATCCTAATGGAAGTCAACAATAAAGACATTGGGAGCCTTCACACAGTTGAGCACACCCAGTTTGGCTTCGTCAAATGCAGATCACGCCTCCTGAACTGGGTGGATATCTTTGAGACAGTTACCCAGGCTACAGATGATTGAAATGAGATCCACACAGCCTACCTATACCTCGCTAAGGCCTTTGACACCATAGATGAACTCGCCAACCTGGGCATGAATCCATACATCACAAGATGGATAGCAAACTGCCTCACAGGTAGATCCTACAAATTAAGAGTTGCTGGCTACATGTCAGACTCTACACCGGGAACAGCTGGTGTCCCCCAGGGTTCAGTCCTGAGGTCCCTCCTGTTTGGTATAGACTTCTCAAAAGTACATGCCAACACAGGAGGGTTGTGGTTGACTAAGTTTGCTGGGAACTGTAAAGTGTTTGCCATAACAGATTCCCCGGATGACACAAATATTCTCCAGAAGGGACTGTATGAGACAGATGTGTGGTGTCAGAATCATGGCCTCAAGATCAATGTGGAAGAATGCATAGTAATCCCCTTTGGTGAAAACAAAGTGCCCACAAACTACCGCATAGAAGTTACCCCCTAAAAACTGACAAGGTAATAAGGGATCTGGGGACACAAGTAGATAGTCATCTTTCCTTTGACAACCATGTTGCCAAAGTGACTAGGAAATCCTATGTGGCCCATCTAATCAACAAAGGATTTGCATCAGGATCAAAAGAGGTAGTGGTGGCCCTCTACTCTTAAGTCATCAGACCCATCATTGAGTACAATGCACCATTTTGGATGTACTCGACTAAGCATATCCAGCAGCTGTAGAAACCATAGAGGTACCTCACCAAGAGGATTACTGGCCTCAAACAGTTGTGTTATGCAACACAACTGGTAAAACTAAATCTATTCTCCATTGTGTACCGCCTATTCAGAGGGACACTCTGCCTAACATACACAGCCATGTCCAACACATAGCTTTTGAACATGCTCCATCTACAGATAACAAAATTGAGTCACACTACACACTCCAGGGATATGAGCCTAATCACAACAATGAATACAGCATGCTGGTGGGACAGAGTACCATCCCAGACACTTGCCTTACTGTGGAACAGAGTCCCAATGTACATCAGACAGAGCCTCTCACTGACACTCTTCAATAGGAACTTTGATGAGTTGATGGGAAACAGACAATTCATGCCAGACATCACGTCAGCAACCCCACTAGAAAGGGGCTTAAGGTACTAACTATTAGAACTAGGGTTTAGGAGACTACCCAATGGGGTGGTGAAAGCTGCACAACTTGCCTAGGCTAATATATGCCTTTGTGAAGATAGTCTACTACATACCTATGAACCTATGTGACAGGTACATGTCTACAGATAGTAGATGTGTACTTCATTGTACAGTCATGTTGTACAGCAGGCACATGGACCACATACACTGCAATGCTTACAGATACCGGTGGCTGTTATGTACAGTGGGTGAGATGTGCACCTCATCTCTTTTGTGCCATTGGGATGTGTGCTGAGTGGGACAGTCCTGGATGGCTCCCTGTCATGGTCAACCTTTTACACACATCTCTGCCCATCCATCTTTGGCTTATTATACTGTGTTCCCCCTACATATATATATATATATATATATATATATATATATATATATATATATATATATATATATATATATATATATATAGGTACATAGGTAGGTAATAGGCTATCTGCCTGAAGTCATATATTAGTATGGCCAGAGTGTGCAGCTATCACCACACATGGGGTTAGTTCCCTAGGCCTCTGTGTAGTAGAGCTGATGAAGTGATCCATAATGTGACAGTTCAGTTTCGCATACACTCATCAAGGCTCCTCTGGAAGAGTGTCAGTGAGGGACTCAGCTTAATGTAGGTTGGGAGCCTGTTCCAAAGCAAGGGAAGTCTGTGAGTTAGTGATGTATCCCTCCAACATGTTCTATTTATTGTTGTGATGATAATATCCCTAGAGCATGTGGCACAGTGAGCTTGGGTTTACTTCAGATAGCGCATGTACATTAGTTCTGCATTGGACATGGACCTGTCTGTTGGGCAGAGATCACCTGAGTAGACAGTATGCAACAGAGTACAGACTGAGTTAACTTCAGTCTTGTTGCTTGGGGCAACTGTTTGAGGCCAGTAATCCTCTTGTTGAGGTACTTCAGTGGTCTTTCCAGCTGCTGAAGGTGCCTAGTCAGATTCATCGCAAGTGTGCTGTGATGCTCTCTGATGGGTCTGATGACTGATGAGTAGAGGGAACCTCCTTTGACCTACATGCAAAGACCTTGGCAATTTGTGGGAACACATAGCATGATTTTCTAACCACTTTGTGAATGTGTTTCTAGAAGTAGAGATGACTATCCACATGTGTCCATAGATCTCTTATTATTACCTCCATATTTGGGGTGTTGGCACCTATGTGGTATTTGTATGACTGTAGCTCGAGGCCATAATTTTGACACCACATCTGTCTGACTGAGACCCTTTTTAAGGATGTCTCTGTTGTCCCAAACATCGATTATGACAAACTTTTTGCAGTCATCCACAAACTTTGCTCACCATAGCCCTCGTGTGTTTGACTCTATTTCTGAAAAGTATACATCAGACAGGAGGGGTCCCAGGACTGAGCCATGGGGGACAGCAGTCATTACCAGCTTGCAGTCCAACAGGGAGACCACAATTCTTACCTTGTGGGATCTATCTGTGCCCCAGTTGGCAATCCATCAGATAACATACGTGTTTATGCACATGTTGTTGATTTTGTGGATATGAATAAGAAAAACACTGGAACCACCACGAAATAAAACAGCAACTGATTTAATTAGTAAAAAGAACGAGCGCTTTCACGCACATCAAACGTGCGCTTCATCAGGTTACAAAAAACATAACATCTCTCCATCCTTATATACTCTATAAATCACCTAGTAATAAAACAATTAAGCAATAAAATCAACCATTAACATATTATATTAACTAAATAGGAAGTCTTGACCAAATTAGGCAAAGTTAAAACACTGACACCTAGGTGTCAGTTATTATAGAACACCACAGTACAATATGCAAGATGCAAGTCTCCAAGACATAAGGGCTTAGTGAGAGTGTACTATCATGTCTCCACTTCGTTGTATTAATGGATGTACCCTGTTCATGGCTAAAGAATATTAAATATAATCAGTCATTCTGTCACCATGATGAATCACCAAAGAATACAATATAAAATGTATAAAAATACACTAATCCTATATTAAATTAAATGTGAAACCCATCCTGAATGGGCAAAAAATAGGAGATGAAAGTATGAAGGAAAAAGAAGAAGAAAGGAGGGAAAAAAGGTGGAAGGGGGTGGGGGTAGGGGGGGGGGGACGGGAAGAGAGGGGAAGGGAAAGGAAAGGAAATGCAAAGAAGTAAAGGAGGTGATAGAATGAGAGGTAGAAAGAAAAATAAAAACAAAAAAGGCAAAGAAAAAAGGGGAGGAAAACTAAAACAATAAAAATAAATATCCTGAGTCAAATGGAGTAACAAATGGCCCCCAACCATTATAGAAGTGCTGGTCTGGTCATTACCAGCTTGCAGTCCAACAGGGAGACCACAATTCTTACCTTGTGGGATCTATCTGTGCCCCAGTTGGCAATCCATCAGATAACATACGTGTTTATGCACATGTTGTTGATTTTGTGGATATGATATGTGTGTGGGGTGTTGGAAAAGGGCTTTTCAAAGTCTATGTAGGCCGTGTGTAGCTAATTTAATTGATGTATGTCCTGGGTGACTACCTTGAAAAATGTCTAGCAGGTTTAGGAACCATGATCTGCCCCTCACCAAACCAAAATGGGTAGGGTTGGATGTTTGTAGTCTCCCAATAGCTCTGTTTATGAGTTCCATAATGATGGACTCCATGGCCTTGCAGATCAGATTATAAGACAATAGTTCCCATGGTCTGTTGTGCATCAACACTTGTGGAGTGTGCCAAACGTTGCTGTAACCCATACAACAGTTTCATATCCTGTACAGAGGGTGAGTCTCAACAGACTGTTCAGGTGCAGAGTCTGTTTGTTTTTTAATTCACATATGACACAGCCAGGGAAACCATGTCATCCCATAGACACCATGTTTTTAGGTTTGGATAGAGCTGTTTAACCATTGTATATGTGATTTCTGGGTTTTCACAATCTCCAGGTATGGTAATGGGCCCTTTTGTCAGTGAGAGGCGGGGTAAATATGTATGAACCTGTCTGACAAGATGTTGGCAATGTCAGTCATGTACATGTATTCATTTACACTTTGCACTGACTCAGAACATATATGAGTTTACATTGATATTAATGACATAATGAAAGAAAGCTTCATGGTTCTCTATGGACTCTTTGGCAATATTTTTGCCAGAACATGGCTTGGATAATGTTAGGAGTGCTCATTTTTTTCTTGATGATACTGATCGGAGATTTATTGATCTTCTTTGGATTTTCACTTTCTTTGAACAACTTAAGTACTTGTAGTACATAGTTTGATTATGACAGGGGTCCAATATATTATATGTGTCTGTTTTCATATCACTGTATGTGCAAGGCAGGATTGGTGAATAGTGACAAGTGTCTGGAGTAAGAACTGCAACTGCCAGATATGTGTGGCACACTGTTGTACTCAGACATGGCCTAAGTGTGTGAGCATACCCAGTATGACCTTTCAGTATGTTGTTGACTGGCATTTGCTTCGTTTGTTTAAGTGTGTGAGCATGCCCACTATGGGCATATATACTATATGTGTGTGAAAAATCAAGTTGGGTTTTACTTCAGGGCTCACCTTTGTGTTGTACATTGAGAGGAAGCACGTTGTGCCTCCAGGGCTTCCATGAGTCAATTTGCATAGACTTATCAACATGTCTACATACAGGGGGGATAGCAATTATTTGTACATTTCTACCCGGGGGGGCACACTTGATTGTTACTGTGGGTGTACATAGGATGAGGGGTACACCTGACACTTATACACATTTGCTAGGCCTGCACTATGTCAGGTACTCCATTTCAGTCTGTACTGTTGCCTATCGTACTGGCTTGATGCATACCACTGTACTACAGACCTTAGCTTCCAATTACATGCATATTAGTTTGTGACTTCATAGCCTACCCAACCCACATCACACTGCCTGGCCTGCTGTTATCTGTCTGCATAGGCCTGGGGGGTGGTTACTCCTATTCCTCTTCAGAGGGCATGATACAGCATTTGTTTGTGTTTGCGTTTGTCTACAATTGTCCTGCTGGCTGTGACTGTTAGGTATGTGACCCCCACAACTGGTATGTGTGAGTGATTTAAGTTGTGTCTGTGCCAGTGAAATGCTGTCATGGTTTATTGCTTCAGTACTTTGACTATAGTGCACAGTATCCTGAGTTCGAGCCCTGTCACTGCTTTTTATTTTCCTGCTGGGCAGACCTGACTGGTTAAGGAACATTAAAGCAGGTGTGAGCGTGTTTACCCAACTTTGCTCAACTTTGCCCGACTTTGCCCAACTTTGCTCAATGTTGCTCAAAATTGCCAGACATTGCACTGGTTAGCACAGTGCGCAACTACACGCAATTGTATTTAAATAGGCTCAATACTGGTAAAATGTGCTTAACAGTGCTTTACATTGCTTAAAATAGGGCACTCATACCTCAGGTGGTGCTGCAGGGCTGCCTCTGTCAGATGCACATAGTACACTCCCTATACATGTTTGAAAACAGGTAGTGTCAAGTTAGGCATCCCTTTTATTGTATGTGCAAGTCAGAGAGAGGTGTCATTTCCAGGGTTCCTACTGAGTCAGTGTATGTGCTATGCGTTGCCTCTTTGCCAAGAACAGGGCATACTGGGCACTCCTCCTTCTGCCTACTGGGGCAGGCTCAGGTTGTTCCTCCTCTGAGTCATGCTGTGCCTGTGCAGGCCTTGGCAATGGTGGGGGGCTGTTTGGCCTTGCCCCATGCTGTTCCTGCTGCAGCTGTTTCTGCAGGATCATATTGTGTAGCATGGCACATGCCATAACAATTTGGGTACATGTATTTGGTGAGTACTGCAAGGCTCCACCAGATGTGTCCAGGCACCGGAACTGTGACGTGAGCATCCCAAACACATGCTCAATTATGTTTCTTGTTTGTGCTTTTGCCTCATTATGGAGTTCTTGTTCAGGTGTGTGTGTGAATTTCTGATGGGTGTCATCAGCCATGGCTCCAGTGCGTATCCAGCATCCCTCACTAGGTGACCATCAGGGATGTCCCCATTGGCAAATCTCTGCTACAGCTGCATCAGATGCCAGATGTGGGAATTGTGATAGCTTCCAGGGCAGCCAGCACACACATTCATTATTATGCCCTGGACATCGCACATGACCTGGCAGTTAATGGAGGGGAAGCCCTTGTGGTTGATGTAGACCCTACCCCACTCACCAGGTGGTACTTTGATGCATATGTGCGTGCAGTCTATTGCACCCACTACCTCAGGGTATTCTTCTATTTGGTGGAAAAGATGCATATTGCTGGCCAATGCCTCAAGGGAACTGGAGAAATATACATGGTCACCGACATGTCCTGACATGGTATCCAGGAACTGGTGGAGTACCCTGGATGCTGATGCCTCTGAAATCCTCATTATATCACCAGTTGGTCTCTAGAAGGTACCTGTAGCTAGTATTCTTATGCCAACACATACCTTGGTATCCACTGGGATGGGCTCCCCTCTGTTGGTTCTGTGTGTGAGGCATGGCCGGCACAGCTCAACAATTTGCTGCAGGAGGTCTCTGTCAAGCCTATAGTGCTCCACTATCTCCAGCTCATGTAGCCCCTGGTAGGTTACCCTGGGTCTGTACACTCTTCTCCGTCTACTCACTGTGGGTTGCTCAGCAGCATTCACAACATCACCACCCTCAGCACCTTGCATATGTTGGTTTATGATAGCAAGAGTAGCCCCTAACATTTTGTCTGATTTAAGATTTTTAAGCTTTCCCTCTTTGTATACTGCAGTGTTGCAAAGTTCTTAGGAAAAAACAGGGGTGAATGCTGTTTGCAGAGTTTAAAGTGCTGGGCTGGGCTGGGATAGTATGCTGCCTGTTTAATTGGCTGATTCTGATATATTTCACCTGGCAGCTCTGCTAGTTCTCCTTGGTTAACTTCCTACTACTTCTTTTCCTTCCTTTTCCCTTTCAGTTTCTGCCCGGGGCAGCGGTGCGCAAACACGCTCACATGTACGCACACGCACGCACATGAGCACACACGCTGTGTGCACATTTGCAATAAATTTCCGATATTTTAACAGTGTGCAACTTTGGTTTCAGGTTTTCAAATAGGACAACTGTAGGCACGCCTCTTGCAATCCTGAGCAACTCAGGGCAAACACAAGCCACTGTGCTCCAATTAGCTTACAGCCTTTCTGACATACCTCCTCATGATGTCACCTATATGCTACTCTACTACTCAACTACTCCTACACTTACACTCTTGGGACATGGCTCACATGCTGGGGAAAATTGGGATTCACTATCCTTATCCTCATTTGCATAGGATTGCCTACTAATGTATGGTTACATCTCTCACACTGAGCTTCCCCCCTTAGCAACCACTACTCAGCTAACTTCAGCCTGCCATTCACCTGCATGGCAGGATAAGCTTTTTAGTGAAAATGCCTATTTTTGGCTATTTTTAAATTATTTACTTGTTTTTTTAAAGTGCTGCATGTTTGTGTGGTGCTGCGCTATGCTTAAACATCGGAGATTGGGGGAAAAAAAAGTTAGATTTTAATAATTTTAAACATTTATAAATGCCAATGGCCTTATATTTGGCCATTGGCATGCTTTCTCAACTGCATGCATCCTTTATTTGGAGCTGTCATAGCTCCATTTAGCTATTTGCAGAATGCTACTCTGTTACCAACGGAGTACATTTATACAGATAACACTAATCTTCCATGGACAGGTTAGTGTTTCCTGGATTGCAAATTTACCTTATTTGCATAGCTTTTCGCAGTAATTTGCATACCATGACGCTGTCCGTGCAAGAGTAGCTTTAACAGCTCTTGTGCACGCCCCTGCCGGCTGTACCTGGATCGCACGGCAGACATATCCCCGGTGTGAGCTCCTACACTCTTCTTGCACTCCGTGCAAGCTTTCATAAATCCGGCCCAGTAACTATTACATTTGTAATATGTTGTAAGCAACTTACAATATCTCAGCAACCACTCAAGTTACACACATACTGTGAGTAACATTTTATTCATCTAGCTGAGAGCTTTCATATGAGGCTAAGGAGTTCTATATGTGTTACTTGGTTAATAATATATTTAAACAAATGTGAAAATGATATCTATATAAATTAATATCATAAAAACAACAATTAATATCTATTTACTTGTACTAGACAGAGGTCAAATATTAATGCAGTTGAGTTTGTCATTGTGTAGTCTTTAAGATGATATCTTTTAAAACCTTGTACATGGCATGGTTTTGGAATTATTAATGCAAATATGAACAAGCAATATTTGATGCCTAGAGGTGTCAGTAGGAGTTAACTGCAAATGCACCTGGAGACGTCACTCAGATGTAATGAGTTAATGCCTTGTTTGTGGACAGTGCATAGCTGTATTTTGCAGATATCATTCCTATAAGCCAAGAATGTCATTGGGGACACCTCACACAGGTTCTGATTGAGTACATTTATGACTAACAGTCTACAATGATGTTTATCTTCTTACACATTTGATCGTATACTACAGCTTCCACACTTACCTTGACATTACTCAGTTATGAGTTGTGTGGACATTGGATGGCATTTATATGTGCTTAGGTTGTTAACTGTATTCCATCACTGGTGAGTGTGCATGCTACCCTTTGTCTCTTAGCCAGGGCAAAGGCATATTGTGCACTTCTACGTCTGCCAGCTCCCTCTGAGAATGGAGGTTCGTTCTCCCTCAGAATCATTGTCTGTTTGTGCTGCAGGTGCTGGCTCTGCCTGTGGTCCAGATCTGTGTGTTCCTGGCCCTCCCTGACCTGGTTGAAACTATTTCCTCAAGATAATATTTTGCAACATGGCACAGACTGTGAGAATTTCTGCACGGGTGCTTATGTCTTACTGAAGGGCACCCCCTGATGTGTCTAGACACCAGGACAATGACTTCAGCATGCCAGACAAGAGCTCTGTGATGTTTCTAGTTTGAGGATGGCATCATTGTATCCTTTTTCTGTGGGTGTGTGTGCATATCTGATGGGTGTCATGAGCCAAGGTTCCAGTGCATAACCTGCATCTCCCAGTTGATGGCCTTGTGGAACATCAATCCCTAGTAAACCTTGTGTAAAGTTGCAAGGTGTGCCATATGTGTGAGTCATGTTAATTGCCAGCTTTGCCTGCACACGCACTAAGGATGATCCCCTCAGCCATTACAGACAACCTGAGTGGAACTACTTCCTATTAGTGTATGTCCATCCCTGCTCACAAGGTGGAGCTTTTATTTCTATGTGTGTGCAGTCTATGGCCCTCAAACTTCAGGGAAGCATGCTACAGCATAAAGTTCCTGCATTGTTCTTGCTCTCTCCTTTGGTGTGTATGGAAAACAGATGTACTTCCTTGCATGTTCGAGCATAGCATTAAGGCACTAGTGCAGTATTCCAAAATGTTGTCTCTGGAATGTACTGGTAGCTAATAACCTTAATGCTACACATACCTTAGTTAAGTTAGTTAAGTTCCCACTGATATAGATTAATATAGAATTAATCCTGTATCACTCTAATATTTCATTATCATGCAGTCCATGATATGTTAAGCATGGCCTAAATACTCTTCTTCCCCTTGGACAAGGTCTGTTATCATCATCATCATCATCATCAGAAGCAGAATAGATTTGAGCCTGTTGCACATACACCTACAAGAGAGCAGCAGCAGCTTCTAACATTGTTTTTTTTATCAGTGTGGTGGTTTCTGTATTCCAATAGGTTTTGGAATCCATGGCAAAGAGCTACACCAAGTCTACATGATTACTTTACAGCTTCCTGAATGGCACCGCTATCTTGCATTGGTTAAATAGCATGTAATTCAGCTGATTATGCTTTCATCAGCATACTCTGCTGTTTATCTTTGTTTGGCAGCTCTACATATTTAATGGATATAAAATAACACACTATCTGCTATATGCACACTATAGCAGCACAGAATTTTCAAAAAGTGATCATCTGATAAAATTAAATCTGATAATGGCTTTTAAATTATGATTTAGTAAGTGCCATATGTTTGTGAAACAGTGGTAATTTATGTAAACTGCTCAAGTCCTAGGTATCTGCAGAGCAATGGAAAGGTGAAGCCAATAGTCCAGACAGTCCAAAAAAACTGTAACAATTCAGGATTTGAATTCCATAAAAGTTGTGAAACTTGGCCCAGTCTGCTGAGATCTCTGCAAAAATTGAGGATAAACAAATACTATATGCAGATATGCCCAAGTCAATGGAGAACACCTCAGTGCAAGGCAGACATAATCAGCAATATCAGCGCAACCACAATCAGTCATGTCAAATACATATTCCAGGAAAAGTTGTTCCTGAAGTAATATATGTATGTACATCACCAATGCACAGCTATGGAATGTATACAAGCCCAATGGAAATTACATTAAGATGTAGAAAGTAATAAATGAAGACAAATGTATGTCTGCCATTATGTCTGAAAAATCACAAATATCTGCAAACACTTATGGATATTGTCATAATTCATAGATGAACATATATAAACACAACCTTCAGAGTTTGTAGAATCTGATGTAATCTGCAAAATTTCTAATAAAAAATTAATTAAGTCAGATGAACAGCAATCACAGCTGCTTCACCATGACTTCCAGAAGGTAGCAGTGGGTTCAGAATACACGTGGGGAAGACAGGTAACATGTATACCCAAGGAAATGGGGTGATTAAAATAACAGATTTGTGTTTAGGGCAAAGAAGAGGGGCACACAAGTGGTGTGATGGAATCAGTAAGTCATAGGGAGAGTCAGAGGGGCATGGTCGTTTTTTGTTTGTTTGTTTGTGGGAATATACCCTCTATTTTGTTTTGGAGACTAGAAGGGATAGAAAAGACATGGAAATAGGAGGTGGGCAAAAAAGGAGGTACAAGCATATAACAAATATCACAATATATGACAGACAAAGACTGGAAATACATGTATAGAGTAGGTAAGGCACACAGACAGCACACATATAGACCGTGCAACACAGGTGAAGGAAAACTAACAGGGAAGAGATGCATACCAGATATGGTGCAACACAAAAACAAAACCATATGTACAAAAGTGCAAGTCATTGCTGACATGTTGCAAACTGTGTGACGGTCATACCAGAATGAGCATGACTAATAGCAGGTGTATGTTGAATAACACTAAATGGAGATTGATGTTACTACAGTACACATTGGATATTGAATCCAGTTATCCACTAGGCTCTCAGTAGTGCAAGTGTAAGCCAAGCAATGATGAGTAAATGCAGGCCAGGAAATGCAGGAGCAGACAAGTGAAAGGCAGACTAGAGCCTCTAAGCCTGCATGTGAAAGGCAAACAACTAAGTACAATGCCAAAAAGCAACACCACAGACAAATATTAATGTTGTTGCAAAAGAAATAAATAAGTATCTTCTTCTTCTGACTTTTCCCAGTTAGGGGTCGCCACAGCAGATCACCTGTCCACTCATGATTGGCAGTGGAGTTTTCTGGTGACAAGTTGCCAGCCCAGCACCCAACCTTCCACAGAAGGCACACACACACCTAGGGCCAATTTAGAGTGTCCAATCCACCTACAGCATGTCTTTGGGATGTGGGAGGAAACCAGAGCACCAAGAGGAAACCCACATGACCACAGGGAGTATATGCAGACTCCACACAGAATGCACCCCAGCTAAGGATTGAACTGGAGAACCTCTTGCTGTGAGGTGGCAACTCTAACTGCTGCACCACTGTGGCCACCCCGAAAGAAAGAAATAAGTATATACACACCAAACACAGGAGAAAATGGATCCATATGTCAAAGGCACATAGGCTCATACCTTCATAGATGTTTACTAGGCTAATGGCTACAAGGGCCTTTTAAAGCCTAGCCATGCATCCCAAATCTCTGACGAGTTCTGATTCCCTTGATAAGTCAAAGCATGGACTTGTTTGCATCAGAGACATAAGTGCCAAACCAGGGATGAATTTTTAGTTTCCCATCCAATTGTCCAAGTTGCACTTGAATTGGATTAGGGAGGAACTCTGCTTCACAAGGATGGGGAGCCTGTTCCATACACAGAGTAGTCTCTGGGATACATACCTACCTCTCCAACAGGATCAGGTCGTTTACGAATGATTTAGCATGCAGTTCCCCATGAACGTGCAGTACACTGCTGCCTCTCTCCAGCAGTGTACTGCACATTCCCCATGAACGTGCAGTACACTGCTGGAGAGAGGCAGCCCCCTTCCATCCACACTCTGACCCAGTGGCGAGTGGTGCTCTTTGCCGACGTTGCGGCCGGCTGTCCATGGCCAACTAGAGATCTGCAGCACTGTGGTATCATTATGTTTAGGCAAGATTCTGACTTAAAGGCATTCAGTCATAATCCCACAGATGATAGCTTTGCACCATTGGCTAATCAGCCAAGCACATACACCAAATGTGTGGAACCTGCAGGTCCTCTTGTACTGAGCAGGATTGCTATCACAACAACACATCATCAGTAGGGTAAAACTAACCTGTCTCATGACAGGCCATGCCAAAAGGTAACAGATATGGGTGTTCAAGAACATAACATATATGTATGTCATGCAATGGCATTACATAAGCCAAACAGGAGATTTGGTGTAGTGGTACATTGCTATGACTCCAGTGCATAGGGGCCCAGGTTCAATACTTGGCAGGGATGACTTTTTGGGTGGGAGGTTGGCGTAATGTTTAAAGTGCTTACCTTAGAAACACAAGGTTCAGGGTTTGATTCTGACATGGGGTAATTGGCTAGGCTTAAAAATGGCCCATAAGGGCAGTTAGCCTAGTACTAACCTATGAACCTATGAACTGAAAGAAGGCTGATCACACATACCCACAACAATGACACAGAATATTATGTGAATGGTGATACATACATGATTAACGAAAGATAAGGAATGCAAGCATGGACATATGCAGGAAGCATAGAAATATTTGGATAATTCGCAACACAAAAGTGCAGCATAAACACTGATGGAATTAATTAAATTGCTACCACCTTGTGTGCATATGCATTGCATGTGTATGCTACCTATCATGGTGGCACAAGGGCATATTGTACCAATGCACCTAGATTACTTTGGTGATACATTTCAGGAAGGTAAAAATACACTTAGCATATGCCATGTACATACCTCTCAACTGTACTGAACTCCTTGGTATTTTTCAGTTATGAGGGCAAAATAATGGGGTGCCACGAATTACCGAGTAGCAATTTTTTTTTTATTTGAAACTATCGCTGACGTCATCACATGCAGTGCGTGTGTGATGATGTCAGCTAAGTGAAGGAGACTGTCAGCAGTTGAACAGGGCTCGGGCTGTGTGTGTGTGTGTGTGTGTGTGTGTGTGTGTGTGTGTGTGTGTGTGTGTGTGTGTGTGTGTGTGTGTGTATTAATGCTTACCTTTTTTTTTTCATACGTTCAAGTCGTACATTGACTGAACCATGAATGCTTGCCGCAGCAGCACACAGCATCCGAGTGGTGTGGAGGAGCTGTAAAGCTGCTTCTTTTAATATTTAATTAATAAAGTAAAGTTAACTAAACTTCAGCATTCTGCTTCTGCCACTGGCAGCCAAACCGAGAAGGAGCAGGTGCTGTAGCCTGCAAGTTCAAGTTGTACCTTCTACATGCAGAGTCTGGAGTCCCAGACCGGTCCACCCAGTGTCTGCTGCAACTCCAGGAATCCCAGACCCAGACTTTTTCAGGACAGGAACAGAGGGATGAGAAAATTTCTCTATGGAGGCTTCACTTCCTCAGGCTCCAGGTAAGAAGAAAAATAAAGGAAAACATAATTATATATATATATATATATATATATATATATATATATATATATATATATATATACACACACACACACACACACACACACACACACACACACACTGACACTACTCATCCTAGATTCAGCTCAGCTCAGCAGCTCACATAATATAATGTTAATGACGGTATGTATGCCTGTTCAGCGCTTATGGAGAAAGGCTGTACAACTTTCACATGACTCTGCTTTATTAAAGTGCATTGCTAAATTGCTACATTTCTCTTGTAACTTAGCACTGCAGTGTTACAATTATATTTACTAGACTAGAATGTGTATTTACTGGATTAATATACCATGACTAGATAGGCGCACTCTGTCTAGAAAATGCACAAAGCACCACAAAGTCTTATCTAATATATGAACTCCCTGAGGAGATAGAAGCAGGGCTGACCTAACCCTAAAGAAAGCTTGTCTGATGTATTTTGAATAAATGACAATTTACAGAACAAGACGGCACAGAATGTGATGTGGTTTGTTGACTTTTAAGAATATACTGCTCTAAGTGCTGTTGTATAATAAGGCATGATATACTGCTCTAAGTGCTGTTGTATAATAAGGCATGATATACTGCTCTAAGTGCTGTTGTATAATAAGGCATGATATACTGCCCTAAGTGCTGTTGTATAATAAGGCATGATATACTTCTCTAAGTGCAATTGTATAATACGGCATGATATACTGCTCTAAGTGCTGTTGTATAATAAGGCATGATATACTGCTCTAAGTGCTGTTGTATAATAAGGCATGATATACTGCTCTAAGTGCTGTTGCATAATAAGGCATGAGATGCTTTCCAAGTGTAGACATGATTATGATGCACAGAAGCAATGTGAATGACTAATCAGATGCATGTTAAAATATGTAAAAATGGGATGTACAATATGTTTGATGTGTGTTTTGTTTTGATTATAAGCTAGGCTAGGATATTCACATACATGTATGCAGCAGTTTACAAATATTGCACTTACTTTTGTCCATATTCTGGACGTTACTTAGCAGCAGTCATAAAAGTGAACAACACTAATGTTATGATATATGTATATATAGCAATGTATTTCCTGAATATATGCAACATACATGGATAGCATGTACTGCAGTATACCAGAGCAGGGTACCCTTCACTGTACTGTAGTGCCCCCAGTTGTAGGTCATATTTTATCTAAGGGCTGACTGGCATACAGGGATCATACACACTCAAAAGTTCAACACACTTTCAGGGTTAATGGAAGACTTGTACTTTGAACTCTAGTGTCAACTGTATTGATCACCAGCTCCCTGCCAAAAGAGCATATACTTTTATACTGATCACTTGTATGCCATTGTAGACTGTCTCTGAATGGCAATGTATAGATTATAGAACTCCATCTTGACCTTCTAAATAAATCGACTTTGTTTATACACCTTTCTTGAAAGAGAAAAGCAATCCTGGTACAGAGTACTAAATCAGTATCTTCAATTTTATATTTTTTATGATATATTGTGGACAGTGACCGATGCATTATCTAAGCAAATGGAAGGTACTGATGATGGCCATATACTATTAATTCAAAGCATTTAAATTAGTAACAGGCTCACTTAGGGGATAATTTATCAGATTTTACTGAATGCACAGAATACTACTTGCAATCTTTTTTGTAATTTTAGAGTACTGCAGACATCAATGAAATATGGACAGTAAAACATTATGAAAGCTAAGATCACTGGAGTGTTGTAATGTGATATTACTTATTTTCTTTATATTTAGCAGACATAATTAGTTTCATATTTTGTATATGTAGTGGAACAAATTTACAATGGTTAAGACTGACCTATCCTGAAAAGTATTTATATAGAAAGCTTCATCTGAATTAGCATTAACCAGATCTCTGAAGGGTGAAAGGGTAAAGTGACAATGCTTCCCCTCTCTCAGTCTGTATGTGTATATGTGAATATGTGTATAGATAGATATATAGTTTTATATTTAAGATCATATGGGCTTGACCATATGTGGTTCGCGTTTTCAGAAATTCAAGATTCTAAAGTGCTGCCACACACACACACACACACACACACACATATATATACATATATATATATATATATATATATATATATATATATATATATATATATATATATATATGGGTGCAGTTCACATTCTTGAAATACTGAAATCTCAAATTCAGTATCTTGAGACTAAAATATCGAAAGCCCAGTTGCGCGAAAGTCCACATAACGGAATCCGGAAATGTTGAATCAGCGGTTGTGGTGATGCGCTGTGTTAATGGATAACTGGAGATTCAGGCAAGTGTTTACATGTTAAAAGCTTTGATTAGGGATTTTAGTGTATGTTAGTGTGTTGGGAAGTTGTAGGTGTAGGTTACGGTATGTAGGTAATTGTGTGAGTGTGTAAGTGTTGAGAATGGTGGTGTTTGTACATATGTGATGTGTGTTTGTGTGAGGGAAATGTAGAGTGTGTAGTGGTGGGTTTAGTGCCTTTGTCTTTTTAGTGCAACCTCAGAGTTTGTATATATAAGTAGCAGGGAGTATGTATATTTGTATATATAAGTAGCAAACAGTATGTGTGTTTGTTTGTGTGGTGGAGGGTGTATTTAAAAGTCGCAATTTTGAATTTCGCCCTTTTGGGGTTTCTGTATTTTGAATTTTCGGCTTTATAGTCTCGAGATACTGAAATTCAAGATGTCAGTATTTTGAGATTATAAAGTGAATCTACATATATATATATATATATATATATATATATATATATATATATATATATATACACACACACACACACACACACACACACACACACACACGTGGATACAATTAATTTGGTTGATTTTACCCTTTGTATGTGAATTTTATTTTCAACTCTGGGGCTCTGTGTGTGTGTGTGTGTGTGTGTGTGTGTGTGTGTGTGTGTGTGTGTGTGTGTGTGTGTGTGTGTGTGAAGCAGTTTCTTTTATAAAAGAAAATTATATTTTAGTTTTTCTGAAGTTTAAAATGTGATACAATTTCAAATATTAATAAAACACTATCATTCTATTTATTTTGTATTTCATATTTTGTCTATTCTTCAGTTTGCATTTAAAAGTTGGTATCCCACAATTCCATTGGAGTGGATGGGGTTACATAAGTATGTATGCAAATATTATGTTAATCAGCATACAGATTTTTGGCCAGTTGTACCTATTTTCCATGAGGCTTTGTCCAGATTTTTTATGATTCCAGGATGAGAGGAATGGCCATGTATGTGTGAAACAAGTAGGGCAAAGCTATAAGGGGGGAAGGGAGATGGACACCATAGGCCTACAAAAGTGAGGAAATGTCAGCAAGAGAAAGTAGGTACATAAAGGTACATAATAAAGTCAGACAAACATAACTAAGGTGACACAAGTGCTCATGCATGTGTCCACAATGCAAAATGGACAGCAAGTCCTGGCAAGGCACATTGATGCATAGTGCATTGAGGATGGCTATAAACACATCTGTGTACAAATGACACAAACAACACAGCAATGTGTAACAATTAGAAACCAAATGCATGTACAGTGTGACAACCTCAAAGACCAAAGAAACTGTAAATGTCACACACTATGTGGAAAATGTCAGGCTGTTTTTTTTTCTATGTAGGAAAGACAGTAAGATCATCATGGAAAAGTATATATAAACACACCTATGGCATAGATAGAAAGAACCAAAACTAATGCACTTTATAGACACACTCTTTCTTGTGCCAATCCTTGCAATAGTATGAATACTAAAAAACATGTTTTATTTGGGATACTTGAGATTATTAAAGGAGTGTAAAAGAGCGGTTTTGGGGAAAATGCAATTGAAAGATATGAATTAAAATGACAGTTTAGACTTAAAGCTATGACACCCCCTGGCATTAATGATGACATTTCTATTGTCCCTGTTTTAAAGATGAGGGCTTTGACTTTTTAGATAGGATATTAGTTGAATTGTTTTTTATATTTAAATCTATATATATTTGAATATTATGTTTTAGTGAACATTTGTAGTAGGTATTTTGTAAGTGAAGTTTTGAGGGGTATGTTTTCTTAAAAAAATTGTTTTGTTTTAGTCACATGATGGGGATGAAGATATTTAAACTGTCAGTAAGGTTGTTTTAATGGTTCTGATGAAGTCCATGTGATTACGGGACGAAAATGTTTGACCATTTGATTCTTGTGGATTAAAGTATTTTGTTTGGATTGAGTTCCTTGTTTTATTGTGCAGCCTGAGATTTTCCACATAGTGTGTGACATTTACAGTTTCCTTGGCCCAATGTGCAACAATTAAACAGCAAATGACATGGGTATGCATCAAAAACGTTTTGAATATCACATACCCATATATACTGCCAAGCAAACATAATACAACAGGTGGTGCAATCATTATTATTGCTGTATCGCCATACATGTGAAAGGCTGATTCAAAGACAGTCCTTTGTACACAAGTACAGCACAACAAAATGGAATAAGTGCATGTAACAAGTTACATGTTACAAGGTCAGTTGTGTGTCAATCTTATTATGTAAGTACATCCATTTAAATCAGTGCATATGTACTACAAAGCCATACACACAGATATTTATGCTAGCCTGCATATACATGTGCTAAAATCTACTAGTTTCAAAATGACTTGCTAGTACCATAAGCAAAATACTAAAAAGGGAATCATGAATGATGCTAAGCCAAGTACCATCTCCATATATTCAGTAAGGGACCAATGAATGTCAATGCAATATGTGGAGGATACATGTTGATATGAACCTGTCACAGTACTGTACAACAACATGGCACAATAATTGCCAGTGCATGGCAAATACAAGGTCATTGTGACAGTGAGATAGCATGACCAAAAATGTTATATTAGTTGCAAAGTCAAGGATATATCATGTTGTACAAGTGACAGCAACTATCAATTCACAAATGTGTGCAATACATACCCATTCATAACATGTACAAATAAATTTGACTGACTTCACTGTGTTATGTGATAAGAGTGGGAATAATATAGCATGTGAATTGCTGTCTTCCCTCATAAGTATAGACAGGAACATCTGAAGTAAAACAGTTGTATCCCACTCACATTATACTAATTGTAACATGTCATATCAGTCACATACAGGGCCAGAGTGTATTGGGCATAGCAATATTATGTTGCACTGCATGCATATCAGTACACATACATAGAGATTGAAGGAGTAACACTCTGCCCATATGGAGCAATGTATAGAGTAATGAAATCATGTGATGATTATGTAAATAATGGTAATGTATGTGACCTTTAGTAACGCACATCATACTGCAGCAGCAGTATAAAGCCACATATGACCTCATATGTGCAATGTACATTATGAAGTATGACAGAAAAGCATGACAGCAATATGGGATGTTTGTGCAAGTGTGCCTAGGCCATTCAGATTTGAATATGGAAAGCACCATGTTGGCATTACAAAAGCAGATCACACATCCTATACTTACATTCCTGAGGGACCACACTGATGGGGTCAGACATAATGAAAGATGTCTCTAGTGATCTCCTGGAAAGAGTTGCACATGGCATATGTTATGTCCTGAAAGAAGTTACCCATCATGTCCACTATCTGCTTCTGGAAGACATCTGTCATTACATCCCAGATCTGGTCCTAAAAATCATCTGTCTAGCATGATAGTCAATGTCTTATCCACTGAGCTGTAGGAACAATAGCACTTGCACATATTGGTCTACCATTGTCATCATCATCATCTCTGTCACAGTCATCATTCTAGTCACCCTTATTTATGGAGTCTGACTTGTCTGGCAGCAGTCTGGAGCATTGTTATCATCATTGTCATCATCCAATCAGTGATCTGGCATGGGACCCACAAGGTATAACAGCTTGTGTGATGTTAGGCACACATCCAATCCATAATAAATTACAGCATGGTGTGTAATGTACATCACAGTCATATGCAAAACACATCTGACATAAAACCCCATCAGTGATAAGGCATGCACAGAAATGCATATGCCAGTTAAAATACATTTCCATTATGTATGTGTGTATATAGTCAGACATCATATACATGGTGTGACCCTGTACAATGTGTTGCTATAACAGGTCTGTTACAAAACATAATAGTATTATATGTGTATGCATTGTATAACAAACTACAGATTAAACTGTCCACAATAAATGTTACTGAAGCATAAAGAAGGCCATGGGAAGGAATTCACTCTCACAATACTGTATCTGGATGTATCACACATGTCAAGTCATCCTATATTACCACATCTATCTGTAGCGTCACAGTATGTATTTTCATGTGCCACATATCACAATCAGCCTTAACTGCAGACATCTGAAACAACTATGTATCACTCTAATGACAGAAGTGAACCAACATAACTTTAAAGAGATTCTATGATATGCAAGAAACAACATCAAAACGTTTGAAACTGATAATGTCTGCCCAATGTACATTACATTATGTTACATTTGTTGTGGCAATGTAACAGTCACTAGATTTGGGTCATAATGTTTATTTATCTGTTGTATAACAAAAAGGCACAAAGGTGTAATAATAAGTGTATTGTCATGATTATGCAACATTCTAAATGTCATAATAGTCATATATCGATGATATAAATAGATGGCCAGGAATGGGTTAGTGTGCCCATTACACATTGTCATTAAGTTATTCTGCTACATTATATGGCATGCAGTAATCAGTCCATTACACATATGTCTGCTACTATTTGGACATTTACTGACATTTCAGCCTTCAATATAAATACAAAACACAGATGTGCACAGCACACAGATATTTATATCATTATTTTTTTTCTCATCTCTTGTTTTCCTCTCCCCATCTGCTCCATCTGTGGCGATGTGCAAGAGTGGCTAGTTTCATGTAATCTGTAATGTAGACCATTTTCTGCTGTTAGAAAAGATTACCTGTCCCCTGCAATACAAGACACCAAGTGATACTACCACCAAATGTACTATTGAAGCTTCTTACTATCCTTACCACTGAGTCTGCAAGTCTTCTCTGTTTTTTAAGCTAAAGTTACCTGTTCCCAGCAATACAAGATACCATGTGAAACTCCCACCAAACATACTACTGAAGTTTCTTACTATCCTTACCACTGAGTCTGCAAGTCCTCTCTGTTTTTAAGCTAAAGTACATGTATCCATTTATTTTTCTGCCTATACCTGCCTGTGTACAGCTGCCTGCACATCACCCCACCAAGCTCCTAGTTCTGCTCTCCTTCCCTTATCCCTGCTGACCCTACTCTACTGCTTCTCTACTGTATATATTGCCTATTCCCATTGTAGATACCCACCTCTCCTTGCACTCGACTGTTACTGACACTACTTACCTTTTCCTTTTATTTTCTCAAAAATAACAACTATACTATAACTTCTTTTTCACTAGCCTAATCTGCTTCGTTCTCAGTCCCATTAAAATCTGCTTTAGGTTACTGCCACTTAGATTTTTAACTGCCTCCACTCAGTTCCACTGATTGTTTCTGTTACAAACCCACACTTTCAGGTGTAGTCCCACTCCATTCACCCTCGCTATGTTCAGGCTCACTCCGGTCCCCTACCCTACCCCATTTTTCACCCACTCCTGAATACTCTAAATTTATTCTCTAACCTGCCTGTAAGGCCCCTCTCCCTCATTCCAATTATCTAATTACTCTATAGTCTCACCATACTCAATCACTCCTCCCCTACCTTTCTCTCCATTTCCTACCTCTCTCCGCTCCCCTGCCATTCTATCAGTCTCCCACCTCTCTCCTCCTTCTTCCTTGCAACTCTACATCTCCAGTCCACTTCCCACTCCCCACCTCTACTTTACCTCTGTTTTTTATGTCATTCCTTCTTTTCCATATATTACTCAATGTTTTTCTCCACTACCTACTACTCCTCCCTACACCTTCACAACTCCCCTATAAAACCCTCCATACATTCAATACCTCCACTCTCCTCATTGCAATTATACACCCACATACAAGAACATCACGCTACTGTATTTCACATTAACTCCCTTTCTCTTTCTCCTGTCTGGGGTATCATCTTATCACTCTAACCTAGTTTACCCTCCTCTATCACCCACTCTTACCCAAGAAGCATCCTCCTACTTTAAAATCCTGCACTACCATATTTCTCCTGCTCTACAATACCTCCTATATTCTCTGTCTCAAACTAAAACTTCTTAATTCTGCTCTCTCATCTCCCAAACCAAAGTTCAAACCCACTACCTACTTCATCTATTTCTCTAAACCTAATTTACTTCCTATAATTCTCCTACCAGATGGTGACATCCACCCAATTCCTGGGCTGTCCTCTTCCTCCAACTCTAACACCTCCACCTCTCCTACTTGGTACAGTCTCTCCCCATCCCAACTAAACACCTATCAATCTACTCTATAAACCTACAAAGTCTCAAAAAAATCACATAACTACATGCTTGGGTAGCCCACCACTCTTGCCCCATCTTAAATCTCTTGGAAACCTGGCTCAAACCTCATATCATAAACTCAGAAATGTTACCCCCAGATACAACATCTTCAGACAAGACAGAAAAAAGGTGGCAGTGTTGCTATTATGTACTCTGTTCAGCTTAACCTTTCCCCCTCTCCCTACCAGCCCCTAGCTTCTCCCCAGCAGAATGTATGTTTCTCAACTGTCACCTTAACCCACACAAGAAATTTGCAATAGCATCTATCTATATACCTCCCTAGTAACAATCTTCCTGTTCTTGAATCTATTCTATTGTGGATCTCATAGAATATTCCCTATGAGACTATCTTTCTAGGTGACTTCAATATAGACTCTCCCACCACTCCCCTAGCCTCAGTATAAACCTTTTTGGCTTCAGTCAACGTATTTCTACTCCCATTCATATCAATAAAAGCTCTAGCTCCATTCTTGATTGGATTTTAACTTCCAAACCTACTCACTACCAGACCCCCAGCACTTTACTAGACTCCGTAAGCTATCACATCACCATCCCTATACTAAGAAAGCCTTCACTAACCTCAAAAAAACACCTTTATAGAGACTGTCATAACCAACCAATTTCATCACTGAAACTTTCAACAACCAATTCCTCTTGTCAATTGGTCTCACCTGTTTAACCTTCCTCTAAATGATGCTGTTCTCGAGTGTAACACTATATTCCTAAAAATTCTAAACACCCAAGCACCCATCAGAAAAATTAGGATCAAATTCAATCCCACACCTTGGCTCTCTAAAGATACCCTTTCCACCATGAAACTTAGAGACACTACTTGGAAACAATAGACAAAGTCAAAATACTCTTCTCTCCTCCTTAAATTCAAAGAATTAAGAAACCTAGCAAAAAAACTCACTATCCAAAACAAGAAAAAATTCTACCAAGAAGCTCAATCTACTCACACCTCAAACCCTAAAAAAATTTGCTGTACCATGAACAATATCCATCATCCTGGGAAACCTTCCATCCCTAACCCCTTCCCCAATAAATCACCCATTGAAACTTCCACATTACTAAAGAACTACATCACAGACACTATTCGCAAACTAACATACCCTGACAACAACCAACCACAGCCCCCTACCCCCTCCACCAACTGCCTCTTCTCATCCTTCACCCTGAAACCTGTTTCCTCTCCCTATATAAAATCCCTTTTGCAGAAACTTAAACCCTGCTCTCCTTCCTTCAATAACCTACCCCCTCCCCAATTTCTCAAACTTGCAAACAGTTGTATAGCATATCTCAGTCCTAATCAACTGGTCCATTAAAGAATCACCTGCCCCTGATATGTGGAAATCCTTTTACACAATTCCACTTCACACTGGTGGTAATTCCACAGACTCCTTCCAATTTCTGACATATAGCTATCCTTTCCTCTCTCTCAAAAATTCTAGAGAAATGTATTCACAGACAATGTCTTAAATATCTCCTCCAGGAAGATGTCCTCAACCACTCCCACCATGGATTTAGGCCCCACCATAGCACATCCACTGCCCTTGTATCCTTCACCCAAACTATACAGAGGCAAGAGATAATAAACTAGTGTCATGCCTATTCCTTGACCTTTCCAAGGCATTCAACACCATCTCCCACTCTAAGCTTCTTACTAAACTAACTGAATTTAACCTCTCTGCATCAGCTACCTTCTGGTTCTCTAGTTATCTTACCAATAGATAGCAATCTGTTAGATGGCAGACCTCCTGCGCACCTTTCCTACATATTCAGACAGGTGTACCCCAAGGATCCATCCTAGATCCCCTTCTCTTTAATATCTTTACTAACAATCTCCATTCCACCTGCTGCTGCTCTTCTCTTATCCACTACACTGATGATTCTACTCTTATTACCATCTCTGACAACCTCACTGACCTTCACTTCCTCACCCAGACTTTAACACCATTGAACACTGGTTAATCAACAACCAACTCATCCTTAATCCAAAGAAAACTAAGCTTCTTCTTTTTCTTCCAAAATCTATGTCCAGCCCCAAAACTTCCTTCAGTCTCTCCCTAGACAACACTATCATTCATGCTGACACCCATACCAAACTTCTAGGAGTCACAGCTGACGATCAACTTAAATTTGACCTTCATATCCAACAATCCATCAAAAAGACCAATCAAAAACTTGGTTTACTGTATAGAAATAAAACAATTCTTATCCAGCTCTTCTAGGACTTTACTAGCTCTAGCCTTCCTCCTCCCCTGCCTACTATATGCTTCCCCTATATTTACCCACCTCCAAGTAAAACTATTAACCAAACTTCAACAAACCTACAAGCAGATAGCAAGATTTGCCTGTGACTTCTGTTACAAATCCCACCATTGCCTTACCCTTAACCAACTATAATGGCTGGAATTTCCTCAACTACTCCAACTTTCTCAGCTGCTGATGACACATTCTCTGTTATATAAACCCACCAACTTTCCCTCCTTGTCTACCCTCCTTTCCCTATACAAACCCTCACATTCCCTTCATAGTGCTGACCAATGGCTACTTGACATATATAGGCCTAACAAAACAATAGGCAGATTATTTTATAAATGCTCTTTATCCCAAGTCTGAAACAATCTCCCAACCAACATACGTTCCATTCAGTCCTCGTTTCTTTCAAAAGAGAACTGAAGAATTACCTTTCTAACTCTCCCTCCTGCACCTGTCACCACGCAACCTAACACAAACTCAACCAGTTGTCAGGCCATAACAATTTCTCCTCTCCTTACATAATATAACTATCTCATACACTAGTACCATAGACCGTTAACTCTGCCACTGAGCAATACTATACTTATATATCGTCTTTCTCTTCCTTACCAACTACACTCCCCTTCCCCTCTCTCCTGCAATACACTGCTCCCCTAACTCTCCTCCTCACCCCTCTACTTCTTACCCTTCTTTTTATTATTCCTATTTTTCTCCCTCTCTTCCAACTTTGGTTTAGTGATTAAAGATGTTTAAGAGCTTTTTCCATGTTGCCGTAGCGGTAAATCTTCTAGTTTACTACAGGCTCAACTTCTTCTACTTACTAGGTTTTGTTTATGCTGAACATTTTGCATTGTTATTTTTTTCTCCACTATCATATGATTGTATATTGGCTCTGTACCTGTTCATAGTATGATGGCACATTGCTATGTAAACCGATTCACTTTACTTGTCATGGAAACTTTGTTATTGTTATTATTGTTATTGTATTGACACTTTTTTGTTGTGGAGCTTTTCTCCTCAGGTCTCCACTGAAAATGGGCCACCAGCCCAGTGGACTAACCCAGTTAACAAAAGACAAATAAATAAATTTGTAAGACAGGCATGCCATGCCACTGTTGCATGCAACACTGACATAGGGTCCAATTCCAAAAGGCTTGTTGCAATGCAAGTTGGCACTGGCACACATACATAACTGTCCCCAACAAATGTATCACTGTCATTGCCTACTTTTTTATGCTTACATATGTACTTGCACAGTGAAAACAATGCAATAATGATCATGAAGGTAATATTCTTCACCTCAGACATAAAATAAATCTATGCATGGCATGTAGAAAACCGAAAACAGGAATGTAGTGTTGTGTTTAACAAACCATCACAGTGCAGTTATACAGTATTGCAAGAGAAGTGGAACTCAAGAACTACATGCCAATAAAGGTCTGCCAACAGCATTAAGAATGCTGAGTCAGCAGATACCCACACAATAATAGAGTAGGCAGGGTATGCACAATTCAGTCTGAATCACTGCCATACATACAAGTTTGCTACTACCTTCTGTGCAAAAGCAGTAATAGCACAAGCAAACCATATCATCATAGGATCATAAGATCAAAGGAGGTAACTAGGCTAATAGCTCTGGGTATCTTAAAAGCCAAGCCAAGAGTTTATCTCCAAAAAAGAAACCTCAGTCAGCACCTGTCACACTTGTCAATGAGGGACAAAGGTGGAACCTCTGGGACAAATTTGTGGTTTCCCATCCACTCATCAAGGTTGCACTTGAAGAGGGTCAGTGAGGTACTCTGTTTGACGTGTATGGAAAGTCTATTCCAGGGCAGTCTCTGAGAGACAAACCCGGCTCTCCAGCAGGTTTTGTTGATGTTGCATATTAGATTTAGGTCTAGTGAGTGGGTAATGTGCGAGGAGTTATACTTATGGATATGGAGCATCTCTAGTAGGGCAGGGTCTGATATTACCTTGTAGGTGAGACACAGATCACCTCTGAGCAATCTGCATGATACCAAGTAAAGTGATAGTGATTCGAGCCTGTCTGCATAGGACAGGTGTTGGAGGCCATGGATTTTCTTTGTGAGTTATTTCTGTGGCCTTCCAGTTGGTGCAGGTATTTGGAGAGGTACATACCAAACAGGGAGTTATACTCAATTATAGATCTAATGAGGGAGTAGTACAGAGAGGTAATAACCTCCTTTTTTTCTGGATACAATCCCTTTACTTATGAGATGAACCAAGTAAAAGCTTTTTCTGACAACTGCTGCCACATGATGGTTGAATGTGAGATTGTTGTCAACCTGAGTACCCAGGTCTCTTACCATGAGTTGTATTCTTAGGGGTTTGCCATTGATGTGGTAATCAGTAGGGACCGTGTTTTTGCTGAATGGTATGATAATACATTTTTTTGCATTTAATGTAAGGCCATGACTTTGGCACCAGTTATTTGTAGCTTTGAGACCCTCTTGCAGTATGTTAACATAGTTTAAAATGATGTTATGTCATGTAAAACAATCAGATCAAAGCCAATATGCCAAATGAACACAGATGCCTGTTTTTGTTGATGTTGTGTCAACAAACAGAACATAAGCTCAATGTAATAACAAACATTAATGTTATTCAAAATATATCCCTCAACATACCTTGCAGATGCATTATGGGAAGTCTGATATAACATTAGCATGCCTGAATGTCATAAGATTACACATCTAAACCTGAAGATTTAAAGTTGTTCGACTTTCCTCAATAGGACTTTCACAATACTCCTTGTTGTGGTTTCTTAATCACCTATCTGGAAGGCAACAAGCCATTAAATACCAACAAACCTACTTATCTTTTTAACCAATTACTGCAGGTGTCCTTCAGGGCTCAATGTTTGGTCTTTTCCTATTTAATATATTTATTAATGACCTCCACACATCCACTCATCATGCTAGTTTAGTTTAGTATGCAGAGGACTCAACAATAAATAAACTCCAAGACATTACCCAAAAGTCTTTCACCTCGGTAGAAACCTGGCTCAAAGAATCAAACCTCCTAATCAACCCCAAGAAAATGAAGTCAATGCTTTTTGCATCAAACAGTTGCCAAAATCAAAAGCAATCTTTACCCTAAAGTCAGCAAATAATACTGTCATTGAAACTGTAACTCATAGTAAACTTCTAGGCATTATAATAGATGACAATCTCAAATATGACAAGCATATACTGCACTCCATTAAATCTACACATCAGAAACTACACTTCCTTTATAGGATCAATAGATTCCTTACAGATACTGCAAGAAAAGCTCTAGCCACCACTTTCTTATTGCTGGCTCTCTTATATGCTGCTCTTATCCTAACAAACATAAACAATACTCCATGAAAGAAACTTGCATCCTGCTACAATAAAATAGCTAAATTTGTCACCAAGCTTCCTCACAGGATCCACCACTATCATAGCTTAAAGCAATTAAACCGTCTCAAATTATACAACTACCTAACATATTCACAACTAACTATAGCACACAACTCATTCATCATCCAGAAAAATGCCCTGCACTACAAAACATATTACTGCCCTACTGCCCAACAAGGAACCTCTGCTCCAGTAACAAATTTTTATTACTTACAAATAAGTCAAATAATGTTGCAGGAGACTCACTCTACTCCAAATATGTTGCTAAACTCTGGAATAGTATCCCCACACAAATAAAACTCTCCGTCAAACTCAGTAGTTTTAAACCACTGCTTAAACAACATCTTAACCAGTCCTGGTCCTTCACATGCTCATCACAAGGTTAAGACTTTGTATTTACTGTACGATACTCTCCAAGTACACACCTTAAACAGAATACTCTCAGCCTCTCACTGAAAGACAAAACCATTTTTATACGTAACTGCTGCCTGTATAATCCACTAAGTTGCATGTGGCCTTTCTCATTAGTAACTTTCACCTCTGTGAAATCTTAGAATGTATAAATGTGATTACTGTTTGTGTTCCAATGTAAATAGAAGTGCAACTACTCTCTGTTTAACTGGAACTTAGTATAATGCAATGTTAGCAAGTGGAGCTTCTCTTGCCAGGCCTCCACCGAAGATGGGTATTACCCAGTCGAACTTTTCCCAAAAACCAAAGACAAACAAACAAACAAACAAGCAAGCAAATAAATAAATAAATGTTAACACCATTTGTGAATACATAAAGGTAGAAAGTCATAAAACATCCCTCTCTCCCTCTGCTACTCCTCAAGACTATGCATGAGTCTGTGCACAAGGCTCTGATCCTGAAACGATCTTCGGCAGCTGCAAACAGAAGAAGATGATATATTATACCAACAGAAGGATTGCTTAAGCTCAGTACATAATGACTGTTATGTACAAAAAAGAACAGCAAAAACAGTTATTAGTACTTGTTAGCAAGCATTTCCATACAATACAGGATAACATTTTCCATATTTACTCACTGATGTGTCGCTCTTAGTACTGCACATACATGAGGATTATTGTAGACAAAGAGGAAAAACCTAGATTCAGACCTACAACACTACACATCAGAACCATATTTGCCTAGCTAACCAATCTTTGCTGTCTTTGTATGAATTGATGGACATCAAACAAATTACAACTATAATTATGCAGAGAAGCATTATACACACTTACAGGTGTGCCAGTTTAAGATGACATTTTGTAAGTGTACAGACATACCTAACCATCTGGACAAAGACCTACCAATGTACACAGTCAAGTTTCCAACCATAATAAAAATAACTTGGTAGATGCTGTGAGTTTCCAACCATCATAGTTTGCAAAAAACATTTGTCTGCACTTGCAACATAAATAGCCATTAAAGGAATTACTGTACAATTATGCTCTTCAAACCTACACATGTACAATTTGTTCGAGAGAAGTCAGTTAATAGAACTAATGGATTATAACAAATTGTTGTGTAATTTTAAACTATAAAGGTAATATATGTATGCATGTATTACACAGCATTCACACATACAGCATTATCAACAAAGGTATACTGTATGATGTTTCTAGAAACTTTGCGAATAACAGAGATATGGATAGTCATCTGCGAGCTAAGCATTTTAGGTGTTAATGCACCACAACTATGCTAGATGCATAAAAATCCATCCATTCATCCACAACCACTTTTTCCCATTTTTGCACATGGGGTCAGGGTGTCAGTTCAACAGTGACAGTCATCTAGAGCCAAGGTTTACAACACCGGGTGGATAGCCCTGCCATGGTTGTTCTTCCACACCATACACTCGCACGCACACTCACGCCTACGGCCAGTTTAGAGTGTCCAGTCCTCCTAATGAATGCCTTTGGAATGAGGGAGGAAACCGGTATGTACTCTATAAGTTACAAAATAAATATTGACATTCCATATGTGACATGCAATGGTTCATGAATTACTAACAATAATATTTATAAAATAGCCTACAGTGAGATTTGAACCCACACACATAAGCAAACAATGTTTATACTAACACATTGCTTAACCATTTTAGCTAATGGACTTAACTTTTTTTATGTTGTCAGAGTCTATGGAATAATGAAAGAATGCATAATCAGTGCTATAAAACTATCACATCAGCCAATTGAGTATAACTTTCATAGTTTGCATAAAATTAATTGCATGTACTTTAAAAAAATGCATGATATGAATTATTGCACAACCGTGGGATCTAAAACTACACATGTAAATTAGGTGCTAACCCTAAAGCCATAAGGGTGGCCTAATGGTTAAGGTGTTTGCCTTACAAACAGAAGGTGCAGGGTTTGAGTCTCACAAGGGATAATTAGCTATGCTTAAAAAACGTGCTGGAGGGACAGATTCATCACCCAGAGACTCCCTATGCTGTGGAACAAAATCCCAGTACATGTGAGGCAGAGCACCTCGCTGGCCTTGTTCAAGAGGAATCTTGACCAATGGATGGGGGATCGCAGATATACCCCAGGGATTACTTCAGTGTCACTGCTTGACAAAGGCACAGCAAAATAATAGGCATAGTTTTATTCAAACTAAAGGGGTGGCGAAAGCCAAATAACTATGGGCTAGGCTTATAAATGCCCTTGGGCAGATAGCCTAGTATGAACCTATGAACCTATGAACCTAAGACATTATAAGGCTTTGAAATCCACGCTTCTAGTGCTTATATTATGTTAACAAGACTCACAGGCAAGGACTAAAGGTAGAGGTATCTCTATTTACATCAACGATAACTATACTTCAAGGCTGGTCAAACAGGACAATGCACTCAAGCTGCTCTATGTTCAAATCACCATAGGCAAAATCCAATACCACTTCCTTGCAAGCTATAGGTCCCGCTCTATGACCCAGGAAACCCGTATTTAAACTTATTAGAAACATTAACCATCCAACTCACTACCATATACTTAGGTGACTTTAATTAGCCCACTATTAACTGGGAATCATATACGACACCAACCATACATGCACAGAGATTCTTGGATTTTGTAAACACAAATTTCCTGGACCAGATAGTCAATACACCAACCAGGGGTAGAACCATGCTGGATCTGGTCCTCATTAATATGGGAGAGTGCCTCATTCCCTGGTAAGGTCAGACCACAAAATGGTCTCCTTTGAAATAAAAATAAAACCTGGACCCCCAGCTAAACCTGGAATATTCATGAGATATTCTAAGGCTAACTTCCTGCTATTAAGTGAGAACCTGACAAAATTTCAGGCCCCCATAAACCCTGAGAACATTGCTGCCTATGCAAGACTGTTCACAGAAATTCTATACAAGCATGTTAATAGCTGCATAGAGGCAGCTGTACCCACGAGGAAGAAGTACAGAACTAACTCAAAAACAAGCCACCCTGGTGCAATCAATCGGATATATAACAGGAGGAAGAAAATCATAGCAAAAATTAGGAAGTGCAGCCCCCAGCAGGATAAAAGCACTCTCATCAAACTAAACAAAAAAACTCAGAGGACAAATAAAGTCTACCAAAGCCAAATTTGAGGTAGGTTTGGCCTCCCAGTCCAAGGACAACCACAAAGCATTATTTAGCTATGTCTGCAACCTCAAAGGCAATACACAATGGTATGCAGAACTCATTGTAAATGGAGCCACCTGTACTGAGCCAGAAGACATAGCAAACCTCCTGGCTGATAAATTCAGCTCCAACTTTACCCCTCTCTCCCCATCAATCTTCCCTCAGGAAATATCATCAAATATAACTCCCCCTACTATGACTTGGGAACAGGTCCTTAATGCTGTCTCTAAGATCAAGAACACTTCAACAAAGGGCTCAGACAATATCCCAGAATGCCTTTTAAATAGCATGAAACATGACCTATCAGGGCCTCTGGAATTACAATCTAACTGTAGCCTCCAAACAGGTTTCATGCCTGATGAATGGAGAAAGGCAACAGTCATCCCTCTGCACAAAGGTGGGCCATCTACAGACCCTGGAAACTACTACAAACCCATAAGTCTCACTAGTTTTATATGTAAATCCATGGAAAGAATTATCATGGAGATGATCAACAGAGTTATAGTAAACCTCCAGACACTGGACCCAAGCCAGTTTGGTATCGTCAAGTGCAGATCATGCCTACTCAACCTGGTGGTCTTCTTTGAGAGGGTCACCAAAGCAATGGATAAGGGAAAATTTGTTCAAACTGCCTACCTTGACCTGCCAAGGCATTTGACACATAACCCCACTCGGGCATTGTTAACAAACTCAAGAAGTTAGGTACAAACCTGTATATCACCCAGTGGATAGCAAATTGGCTCAAAGACAGGACCCAGGAAGTTAGAACTGAGGAGTCACACTCTACAAAGAGACCAGTCATAAGTGAAGTCCCTCAGGGATCTGTCCTTGGACCGCTCTTTTTTGGCATTTACTTCTCAGAAGTCAAGGCCAATGTCAGTGGTCTCTGGCTGACTAAATTTGCAGTTGATTGCAAATTAGGAGCTGCCATTGAATCTCACACTGAAACAAATGTTCCCCAGGAGGGACTGCCACAGACAAACAACTGGTGCCAGAGCCATGAACTAAAACTAAATGCCAAGAAATGCATAATAGTATCCTTTGGAAAGTCATCCATCCCTTATAACTATCATATTGACAACACACCCCTTAGAGTTACACAGTAGTGAGGGACTTAGAGACACACATAGATAGTAATTGAGCCTTTGATCATCATGTGTCTGCAGTGGTGAGGAAATCATTCTATATTGCACAACTTATAAACAAAGGTATGGCATCTAAGTCCAAGGAAGTCATTGTTCCACTATATTCAGCATTCATCAGACCTATCATTGAGTACAATGCCCCCTTTGGTATGTACCTAACCAGGCATATCCAACAATTGGAATATCCACAGAGGTTCCTTACTAAAAGAATACAGGGCATAATTAAAATGTCCTATGCAGACCGCCTCAAGGCCCTATCCCTGTATTCTGTCTCCTACAGGATTTTAAGGAGCGATCTATGCCTGGCATAAAGGGCATTGTCAGACCCCACTCTGATGGACCTCCTGCATATCTACAAAACAAACAGCACCAGAATTACCTGTTCTAAAAACTTAAACCTTGCCTGTGATATAAATAGGTCCTGCTGCAGAGATAAGTATGTGTCCCAGAGACTACCATGTCTATGGAACAAGCTCCCCATCCATGTGAAGCAGAGTTCTTCCCTAACCTAATTCAAGTGCAGCTTGGACAATTGGATGGGAAATTGGAAATTTATCCCTGGTTTGGCACCTATGTCTCTAATGGACACGGGTAACCTATAAATGGATCATCTCCCACACCCCTGCTTACACTTATCAAGGGTATCAGAACTTATCAGAGATTTGGGAAGCATGGCTAGGCTTAAAAAGGCCCTTGTGGTTGTTAGTCTAGTAAACATCTATGAACCTATGAACTTTTATTTCAGCCATGATTACGTGTATTAATCTTATATTGATTAAACTGATGAAAGCAGACATGGATTCTAAAATACTGTTGTGATTTTTAAACTTTAGGTTTTGCTAATGTATGTATTACTTAGCATTCACACATACAGGAGTATATTGTAGGATGTTTCTAGAAGCTTTGCTGATAACAGAGAAGTGTGTAGACATCTGCAGCCTACATGTATAGGCATCAAAGTATCATCACAGCCTTGCTAGATGTGTACAAATCTGTATTGTATAAGTTATCAAATAATTATAGACCTTCCATATGTAATGTACAATAGTAGATACATTACTGACAATAATGTTTAAAAAATAAACTACACTGGGATTTAAAACCCACATAAACAAGTAACACTAGCATTGCCATATTCCTTAACCAGCTGAGCAAAGGGACATCACACTTTGATAGATATTATGGAATAGCAATAAATAAATAAATAAATAAATAAATGTTTGCACTGGCCTAGTGTTGTTGCAGATAACTTCAGAATGCTTTTGCATGTAACTGTTAACTTTAATGACTAGAAGAAAATTTACTCCATGTAAATTACAATGAATAATACAGATGCCAATGGAATACACTTGAAACACAATGCAACACATAAACAGATATGCTTAGTACAGCCATAAATGAAAATGTAGTTGTTAAGGTGTGCAGTACGAAACTTGTAGGCATCTGTTGGCTGTCGTCGAACCTCTGCAACCCCCCCCCCCCCAGGGAAGATCCTCTGTTTCTTGCAAATTTAGGCCAACATAGCAGTGGCAGACATCGTGCCAGTCCAGTAGATCCTATTTCATTCGTGGTGCTCCCTCGCAATCCAGTTCCAGATGTTGATCACCACAAAGTTCTTAGGGTGTCCTCCCATCCTCTCCTTATGTCCAGCATAGACAATGAGTATCTGCATATTCTCCGACTCTGTCTGGTTTGGCACATAGACTCACTGAGGTCTCGTCTTAGTCAACATCTTCACTAAATCAGCATTATATGGAAGAAAAACTCTTTACAAAAATGTTAACTGACCTCCCACTCAGTTCACAGGTAGCAATGGTATGAAAAGAATATGTATCACTATTACATTTAAAGTTTGCACTTATAGGATGGAGAGCATTGGACACATGTTACAGATATGCATGTTTATTGATAAATATTGGGCAAGTGTGCTGAGCACTGTACACTTACGTCAAGCTATTGATTAATGCAACAAGATTCGAGAACTTTTGCAGGCATTTGCTAGTGGGATTCCAAAACACTGGATGCTAATGAACCTCAATTATGCTTGGCACAAATGATACTTAAAACATGCATGTGCTTAGTTAACTTCTCTCTGGGATACTGCTGAATTAGAGCAAGCTTCCAAAGGTAAGCTGTCACCTGCTTCCATGCTGTGATGGAATACAGTGCTATTATCACATATTTATGTTCACATTACACTATGTAAAACAACTGAAACATGTTTTCATGCATATGATGTTTGAAATTCTTTGCATTACAATCTGGTAGTTACATAAAGAAGGGAGGTAGACTTCCACATTATGCATGCATACGTGTACATGTCCATAAGCAACAAAGAGGTTTTCCCCCATATGCATTTCCCCATAACCAGTCCTATTGAAGTGCAGATATGGATGGAAACAACATGCATCAGTAATTGATGCAGAATAACCTGTAATGTCTAAAGTGTTTGTGGACACCAATGACTTACAGGATTATTCACAAGCTGTATGTTCATTGAGTGATTTACATATACTCTCTGATGTTGAATCATATATCAGTAGTTGTGATAACATTCAATGAATAGGATATAGGCAATTCTAGGATGCTTTAGCCTTTACATTATTTATTGTGGTGATAAGTAGTCAGGATTGCATAACAGGTCATTTTCAAATACTGTTTTTACAGCTTTGTTTCTCATAAATGTCAGGGCTTGTGCACCATATCATGATGGTCACATTTGTGATGTGTCTGTGATGATATCTGAGATGCAGCTTCAATTACTCAAGTTGAATTGTTAGCTGTGTTCAAATGTGCATGTAACTGTGGCAACACCATTGTTGTACTATTGTAGTTGTGGCACATTGGGTATGTCTTTAGCCTTTACTTATAGTATCTACTGACATGGGTTCATATTCCACCTCTGCATACATAATCTTTATCAATTTGTTTAATGGATTGATAGCTGTGCACATGTATGCTGATAATGTGAGGACATATGGATAAGCTCTTATGTCATGTTTTTAATGTTCATTCTGATTATCTGTACATGACAGTGATATACATGACATGGATTTTTTTGCATAACTATGCAATGTAAATAAGAGATGACTCATTCATTTGACATATGCTTTTAACATTGGCATATAAGTGAGTCCCTGTAGAAACTGAAGATGTGAATATCACCCTGTTTTCCAGATGTAGAACCATAATAGGAGAAACAATTTCTCACTGAGAAAATGAGATTATAATGGAGGTTCTGCTCCAGCATGGATGCAATATTCTTGGATGGAGGGGCAATACTGTGTAAAATAATCAAGTGTGGACAGCTCTGACACACATGATAAATGCTGTGGGTGATCACAAAAGATCTAGGGGAGGCCTGCCAGTGACATTACTCTGACATGATCCTCCCTGTACCCAACAGACTCTCAGCTATGACAGGGTGAGTGATGCCACTGGAGGGAGACCACCATTGCCTCTCCTGGATGAGGTAACGATGATCTTGGCCTCCCATCATACCACTTGCCAGGATCATGGAATGCCTAGGGAGGTATTGAAGCAGGTGTTCCAGGACATATAAGTATGTCCAATGTTCATGAACATTCCACCATACACCGATTCTCACTGAAGGACATTATTGCACAATTCTTAACATGTTCTAATATTGTTGTTCTAGCAGCAGCATAACTACACTATAGATGTGGCAGCACACCTCATGTCAATGAAAAACACAAGTGTTAAAACATGTAATCTTACTAGCACAATACATACATAACACTGTTAGCGACATGTCTGCTATTGTGTTTTTCACTTGCATAGACCCATTAACATCTAAACATCAGCAACACATGTCCTGTAAAGTGACTCCATATCCTGTTAATGTGACCAACAGTTGCTGTGTGGCTCTGCCTCCTGATATGACTGTGTATTATACTCACATGTCACTGTCTGTGTGCCATTTCAACCTACAGACACATTATCACAAGACATTGGCCAGGAACCATCTACTACAGGCAGATCTGGTAAGGTTGCTCATACTGTTGCTGTTGTGCAGCACTGTTTAGCACACCTGTGATACATGATATTAATGTTGACTTCTTCCCTACACAGATACTTCTGCATAAATTCCAATGCCCTGGATCAACTAATCCTTAGTCCCACTAGGTGCTCCAATATCCTAGACCTGGTCATTACCAACATGGGAAATCGATGCACCGCACCTATGGTCACCCCCTCGTTGGTCAGGTCTGACCATAAGCTAATCACCCTTGACATCCACATCCCTCCCCCACCCCACAGTAAGGAAACCTCTGTAAAAAACATCTCCAAAGCCAACTTCATCTTACTCAAGTCAGAAGTGACAAACTTCATGACACCCATGCAGACAGGAACTGAAAGTTCGACTGCTGAATCCTGCACTAAGGCACTGTATGAGCACATCCACTCATGCATGAATCGTGCCATCCAAAATAGAACCACCAAGACACTCATCTCAAAAAAAGGAAGTCAATCTGGTGGTCCCCTGCCATAAACAAACTTTACAACAAAAGGAAGAAGCTGTTGCAGAAAAGAGGAAAATCCCAGGATGCAAAAAAACTCCCTTACAAGCTTCAGTAAGAAGGTGAGATCCCTAGTAAAATCCTCCAAAGCTAGTTACAAAAATAAAATTGCCAAAGATTCCAAAAACAACCACAAGGCATTCTATAGCTATGTCAAGAATCTAAATGGCAATGCTCAGACGTGCTCTGAGTTACAATGGAATGGCATTAAATATACTGATCCCAAGGATATTGACAATATCCTGGCAGATCGATTCAGTGCCAACTTCACCCCCCTCTCACCCCCTAGAGGGCCCATCTCAATATCAAAATATTGCAAAATTCCAGTAATAATGGCCACACAGGTAAAAAATGCACTCTACAAAGCTAAGAATATAGCATCCATGAGACCAGACGACATCCTGGGCTGTGTACTACATGAACTACAAAATGAACTGGCACCTCACCTAAGTGCCATGTTTAATCACATTCTCACCTCAGGCTTCATGCCCACTGAGAGGCACACAGCTACAGTTATCCCACTACACAAGGGGGGATCCACCTTGGATCCTGGGAACTATTGCCCCATCAGTCTGACGAGCCTGATCTGCAAAGCCATGGAACATTTTATCATGGAACTTATAAAAAAAGACATTGGCAACTTTCAAACACTGGACTCCACCCAGTTTGGGTTCATGAAGGGCTGATCTTGTCTCCTAAACCAGAGGTGTGGATGAGAGTCAGGCAGTCCACCCAGCCTATGTGGACCTCTCCAAGGCCTTTAACACCATCCCCCATTCTGGAATCATCGATAAACTTACTAAGCTGGGCATTAATCCCTATGTCATCCAATGGGTTGCCAACTGGCTTACTGACAGAACCCACACTGCAAAAGTAGCTGACTCCAAATCCAGCTCCAGATAAGTGACAAGTGGAGTACTTCAGGGTTCAATCCTGTCACCGCTCTTGTTTGGAATCTACTTCTCTAAAGTATAGGCTAACACTAAGAGACTCTGGCTAACAAAGTTTGCAGATGACTACAAACTGGGAGCCATTATTTAATCCCCAAATGATGTGGATATTCTACAAAAGGGCCTTACAGAAACAGATGCTTGGTGCCAGAGCCATGGGCTCAAGCTCAATACCAAGAAATGTAAAGTTATACCCTTTGGGAAAAAACATGTACCCATGAATTACCACATAGGTGGCAGTACACTAAACACCGAAAGTGTGATGAGAGACTTAGGGACACAGGTGGACAGTGGTCTCACCTTCGATAACCACATTGCCACAACAGTCAGGAAATCCTTCTATGTGGCACACCTCATCACTAAGGGCTTTTCATCCAGAAAAAAGGAGGTCATTGTCCCACTGTACTCATCCCTCATTAGACCCATTATAGAATACAATGCCCCTTTTGGTATATACCTCTCAAGACATCTGCAACAATGGGAAAGGCCACAGAAATACCTCACTAAAAGAATCACAGGCCTAAAGCAGATGCCCTATGCTGACCATCTAAATAAACTCCAGCTATACTGTGTCACATATTGTCTACTCAGAGGTGATCTCTGTTTAACATACAAGGCCATGTCAAACCTAGAGCTGTTGGACATGCTACACTTAAAGAAATCCCAATCCCTCAGAGCCAAACACTCCAGGGATCTAAACCTTGTCATTGCAATGAACAAAATATGCTGGAGGGATAGGTTCCTGACCCAGAGACTCCCCAGACTCTGGAATAGACTGCCCATACATGTCAAGCAGAGCACCTCTTTGGCCCTCTTCAAAAGGAACTTTGACGATTGGATGGGAGATAAGAAATTCATCCCGGGGATCACGTCAGTCACCCTGCTAGACAGGGGTCCAGGGAAGTAAATATTGTGGGAAGAAATATCCAGGGAATTGTTATGGCTAGGCTTGTATAGACCCTAGGGCTGATAGCCTAGTACCAACCTATAAATCTATGAACCTATGACGTCTTGCACCATTTGCCATGCATCTCCATATCCTGTTAGTGCAATCGGTAGTTGTTGGGTGCCTCTGCCTCCTGTCATGACTGTAGATTATACTTGCATGATTGTTTGTTTGCCATTGCATACTATAGGATCCACTTTATGTTGGATGATAAGTTCCCCAACCATGGAGGATCTACATTGTAAGGCTTTCTAGATGTTTGCTACTGATCACTATTGATAATTACATATCTTCCCTTCATGCCTAATGTGATCTTGTTCACCTGCACAGGTCACCTGCAATCACACATCACCATCACCCATCCGGTATGTGTATATCTTATTTGTTGTGAGTTATTCCTCAGGTTAATGCTACATTACACCTTGTATGTGGTTACTACTGAGTGGTGTACATGTATTTTTTAAATGACAGTGTCATTTCAATCCTCACCACTGTCGGTGGAGTCAGAGGAGGACATTTTAGGTAGGTTTTACTACTACTTGTGATGACATTACCTGTCATGCATGATTGATTTGTAACTGACATGATCTATCACTGTTTAATAGGAACCTGCAAAGCCTACAGGCATAACAACCTGGTAAGTCCAGATAATCCTTAGCAGTGTTGTTATATAGTTATCAGAATGTCAGTTCTATGATGTATCTTTTGACCTCAGTGAATGTATATGACATGTGTCATCTGTCTCTTTTTGCAGCGTGTCCACTACCTGCCTTCTCCAATATCCTGTCCACTGATCCTGAGGTGGGATGTGATATGCTCATTGGAGTCACTGTCCAGTCTGGAAGGAGACAGATATGTGGTTCATGATGTATCATTCGATAGGGAGGATAATGTGTCTGACCCTTCTGATGAGGGGACATCAGATGATGGACATGATGATGATTGTGACCCACTGTCCCATGTTGAATCTGGTAATGATATTGAATCTTCCCCATGATGGACCACTACTTTCTGATTTGCATGGATGTGTGTCAAAGGGTGTCCACCTCCTATTACAGGCAAATGAATGTTCACAGTGACATCATGCATCTGACCTGCCTGCACTTGCCTGTTCTAGCAGTCATGTAGCACATCAGCTACATGTGTTACATGAAGCTCATATCTGGAGAAGTCAGGCAGCATTGGCTGCACAGCATAACAGTGTGGTATCAGTTGCATGCTCTGTTGAAAGCCTTGTTACAGTGGTGCTAGATTAGTGCCATAGTACAAACTGGGTGTTATGTGTCCTAACTGTACTGATCAGATTACCTCCAGTAAGGAGAAGCATATTCCCTCTTATTGAACCCACACATGGCCCTTGGACATCAGTGTCTGTGTTGCAATATGCACACACATCTGCTGTTGGTCACTCAACTGTTAGCCTTGCAGCCACATCCAGATAGACCCATCACACTACTGTTCTTACCCACACTGTGTCCCACACTGCTAATGTTACCACATCCAGCTCTTCATTACAACACCGTAGACCGATTGTTTCCAGACATGGTGGGTGCAGCAGGCATGAGCCACTAATATGCACATCCTAGATGGCATTAGAGTACACTGATAGTTGATCCAGTTTGTGTGCTGTTTTGTCATTCTGACCCTGTGGTAATGATGACTGCTTTGCTAATCATTGACTAATCAATCTGTAGGTCATTTTTCAAATGTCTGATGCCACAAGGTTTCTCCTGACCATTTTTCTGACATAGGTGACTGGTTTCCAGTTATGATATGTAGTACTTATTTATCATTAGTATATGATAGTACAGATATTGACAACAGTAATGTTCTTTGAGACAGTCTTCATGTTTCTATGTTTGAATCTCTTTCTAGTTGGCATGTAGTGCATATTTACATGATTAACAGCATGCTATTTTAGTCATCCAGCATTGATTGCTACAGTACACATTTTTTTGTTTTCTGGCATTCCCAAATTTGCAGGGATGTCTCTGTATGCATATCTATGTTACTTATGACATTTTAATGTAGCACTGCACATACCTCATCCTTAACACTCACTGCACATCTGTCAGCCTGTTTCCATTCTGTATCGCCATGCAAACCTGTAGTTCACATATGTGCCTTCTCATAATTCACTGATTACAGACACATACATACATACCCCAACATTGCTGCATGTTCCATGTCTGCTGAGTATTCGCTGTGATTGATGCTGTACCTGATTAAACATAGTCTTTACTCTGAGCCATGTTGCAGCAATAACAGGCAGGACGATGTAAGGCTTTTTTTATTTTCAATTTTGGCCAGTCCTTGGGATGTTTGTAATTTCTCATGCTGTTTACTGCATTTACTGTGCTGCACCACACTGTTACACATCACACAATTCTATGTGTGATGCATCACTGTTAGTGTATGACTCCTGCCTTTCAGTTATGTTTGTGCTGCTACATTCCCATACATTGCATAGGCCCAGATTTCTTGTGGTACTGGCTATTTTATGGCTACTTTCTCATGGTAGTTATCTGTATGATGATATCCTGGTATCCAATGACACCTTCTGTTGTGCACACCTGCATCCCACACATTTGCCTGTGTGGTCCTCTTTGGTGCTGTACCTTGCAAAGAGAGGCCTCTTGTGGTGATGTGTCCTCTGTATACATCCAGATGTGTTCCTTGTTGAGTGTTGTGTATATTTTCTTACTGGTACACCTTACATTTGTATTGTATATGATGTACAATGTAGACAATTAATAGTTTCTTTCCATTAGGCATGCTCTGTGCTGTTGTTGTGGGGCAATACGTGAATATCAATGTTTAATCTGTGTACTTTTGTATGTCTTGTCATAACTCAAAGGTGAGTGCCAGACACTGTCATGTTGCCTGAGCTAGGACATATGTCTACAACCTCTGTCACCCATGCCTATTTATTCTCACCCCTGTGTCCTCCTGATCATCCTGTGACAGCTCTGATATAGCATTATCAAACATCTGGGGCTCTTGGAGTCGGTCACCCATACCTGCAGCTGGCAAGCCACCATGTTTTGCTGTTATCATGTTGTGTAGCATGGCACACACAATAAACATCTGTGATGCCTTTTCTGTTGTATATTACAGGACACCCCCAGATGTATCCAGACACCTGAATCTTGCTTTCAGCATGCCAAACATATGCTCAGTGGTGTTTCATGTTGTGGTGTATACTCTGTTGTATGCATCTTTGGCAGGAGATGACGGGCTCTGTATGGCATCATTTGCCAAGACTCCAGTGGATAAACGCAGTCACCTATTTGTAGGAAGGAGAAAATGCATATTTAGTCCTCATGCTTACTGTCGACAGGTCTAGATTTTGATTACATCATAGCTGTGGTCCTGTACCTACCAAGTGGTAGCCCCTCAGGAATTGCACCATGTTGTGAAGTGGATCTCAGACTCCTTTCCCTCCATATTACAACATCATGTACAGTGCCAGGTGTACTGCCATGATGTTAGCAATTAGGCTGTCTGCTGAGCACATCGCCTGACAATTGTGCGAGGGCCACCCCTTTCTATTTATGTACAATTCAAAATCAGGCATAGCTGGGGTTTTAATTGGGATGTGGCTGCAGTCTATTGCACATAGAGCATAGGAGAAGTTAACTATGCCATAGAACTGCTGGTTGTTGTTGGAAATTGAAAATATTCATCCATATTGGTGCACATCGAAAGGACTCAGCTGTCAGCTATCTGGAACACTCCTATGGCACCTCCCATATGTTGCTGAACTGTCCCAGAGGGCAGTTTACCTAGACTCAGGCACACTTTTTTTTCTGTGGGTACCAGGATAACCCACAGACTGTGAGCATACAAGTGAGATGCACTCATTCTGCACAGAACCTGCATCATTTCTCTGTGTAATCTGTATCTATCTATTAATTCCTGGTGAGAGAGTGGCTTAACTGTGGCTGGCTTGATGCCTAGCTTGCTGCCTTCTGTGATAGGGCTGGGAGGGTGGCCTAATGGTTAAAGTGGTTGCCTTGCCACCACAAGGTGCAGGGTTTGAGCATCACAAGGGGTAATTGGCTAGGTTTAAAATGGCTCACAAGGGCAGTTATCTTAGTACTAATCTATGAACCTACAAAACAAATATCTATACATTTGCAGATTCTCCTCTATTATTGCTACAGTACCCCAGACCACTGTAGTGCATTAAATGCTGGTTGCATTTTTTTAGTAAGATTTGCTGATTCCTCAGGATTCTCTAGGAATATATAGAATATAGTGGTATTAAGATAAAGCATATAAGGTCTCCTCTGAGTGCTTGCACAAAGTTGTCAGTGCAGTACTTTGTTGCATTTATGTTGTGTTGGGCATGCTTTCTGTGTTTTGGAATCTGATGGGCCTGCACAGAGTCCATAATTATCCTGTGCTGTATACATAATTGATGCAAAAACAAAACTTAAGTACACTCAAACCAAATGAATGAAGTCCATTCGAAATGTCACCACTCAGCCAAGTAAGATGCAAAGATTTATTGTAAAGCAACACACTTCTGCTTTTCGTCCTGCTCAAATCGCAAAACGTCTTCAGACAAATTAAACACAAACTGCAATGCCCTTAAATACTTGCTAATCAGGCAATCAAGTCTGTTAATTGAAAAAAGCTACAAGGTAGTATATCCAAAAACAGTTTGTCACTTTAAAAAGTATATAAAAACATGTATAAAAACGTGTGTATGAAAACATGTATATAGGAACTCCAGCATATAAAAATCTATAATCAGTTTACACTTCTTCCACTAAACTTCTACTTTAAAATGTATGTGAATGTGTAAATATTTTATTTCTAAATAAAAATAAAAGTAAAATTAAAGTTAAAAGTAGCATTAAACTTATTTTACAACTATAATTCTCTACCAGGTTGTGATTTAACCAGTAGAAAATAAGAACTATATACAGAAAAAAACTATCTAATGAGGCTTTTGAGCCTCAAAATACATTCAATCGATAAGTAATCATTGAGACCAGGAAAGTTACTTGCATCTAAATGTAATTGCCAAACTAGTTCTAATTGTTTTAGTAATAGTGAAGACGGACCTCCCCTCGCATTAACCGGAACCATGTCCATCCCTTTAAAATTAAACTCATGTTCAGGGTAGGTATCTATGTGTTTAGCCAAGGCATTTTCGCATTTGTTTTTATTAATGCAATACTGGTGCTCGTATACATGTTTCCTCAGCTTCCTGTCGGTTTTCCTGACATAGAAAGCTGGACAGTGATTGCACTTGGCCAAATAAACTATCCCTTTAGTTTGACAATCAATTTTGTGGTTGATGTTAAATTTAGTGTTCCCCATAACAAAAGAAGACCCTGTGGTCATAAATTTACAAAACCTACACATGTTGCATTTAAACATGCCTTTTCCTAATCTTAAAAGAATTAAAAGAAAAGCCACACGGGAGGAACTGAATTTGGTGGGTAAGTTGCTCAATATTATTTTATCTTGCAACTTCGTGACTTTTGACAACAGATTCTACCTTCAAAAGGTTGGCGTAGCAATGGAGTCCCCCTGTGGGGCCAGCTTCGCCAACCTAGTAATGGCATAATGGGAGAATCATTTCCTATTGAATGACAGTATCAGTGCGTCCAAAAGCATTCACTTTTACACACACTTTTTGGACGACATATTCATCTTATTTGAAGGAGACTCTACTCAGGCAACAGATTTGTTGTCATATTTAAATTCCACCACTACATTCCTACAGTTTACATTTTCTTTTTGCACAGAGAAGACAGCATACCTGGATGTGGAACTTTCAAAAGATCATAGTAAAGCTTGTTACATCTCCAGAATTTTCAGGAAGGAGACTTACTCTAATGCCTTTCTCCACTACTCAAGTTGTCATCCCTTGTCACAGAAGAAATCACCTGTGAAAGGGCAACTTGTTAGAGCCGCATGAATGGTCTCTAAAAAAAGATGACTTCTTGTTGGAATGTAACTTATTAAAAGATATGTTTATCAAAAGGGGGTATCCCCCCCGGGTTGGTTCTGGAAGTGTCATACAAAGTCCAATCCAAGAGAGATAATGGCTTGTATGTACAATTTTGAGCCAAGGGCAGAACCATCCACTTTTGGTACCTACACTGGAAAATCCACCAGTTGAACATAATTTTATTTGTACTTTTAGCGTCGATGCTGGCAGCATCAGATCTATAATACTAAAGAACTGGCGTTTCCTTACTAATGAGAACTCAATAAGAGGAAGTCTTACAGACCAACCAAGAATTGTGTTTAGAAGAGGCATGAACTTGAAGGGCATTTTAGAAGGAGACAATAATTCTTTTAAGATTAGAAAAGGCATGTTTAAATGCAACATGTGTAGATTTTGTAAATTTATGACCACGGGGTCTTCTTTTGTTATGGGGAACACTAAATTTAACATCAACCACAAAATTGATTGTCAAATTAAAGGGTTTGCTTATTTGGCCAAGTGCAATCACTGTCCAGCTTTCTATGTCGGGAAAACCGACAGGAAGCTGAGGGAACATGTATACGAGCACCAGTATTGCATTAATAAAAACAAATGCGAAAATGCCTTGGCTAAACACATAGATACCTACCCTGAACATGAATTGAGTTTTAAAGGGATAGACATCGTGCTGGTTAATGCGAGGGGAGGTCGTCTTCACTATTACTAGAAATATTAGAACTAGTTTGGCAATTACGTTTAGATGCAAGTAACTTTCCTGGTCTCAATGATTACTTTTCAATTAAATGTATTTTGAGGCTCAAGAGCCTCATTAGATATATTTTTTCTGTAGTATAATTCTTATTTTCTACTGGTTAAATCACAACCTAGTAGAGAATTATAGTTGTAAAATAATTTTAATGCTACTTTTAACTTTAATTTTACTTTTGTTTTTATTTAAAAATAAAATATTTACACATTCACATACATTTTAAAGTAGAAGTTTAGTAGAAGTGTAAACTGATTATAGGCTTTTATATGCTGGAGTTCCTATGTACATGTTTTCATACACATGTTTTTATACATAAGTTTTTATATACTTTTTAAAGTGACAAACTGTTTTTGTATATACTACCTTGTAACTTTTTTCAATTAACAGACTTGATTGCTTGATTAGCAAGTATTTAATGGCATTGCAGTTTGTGTTTAATTTGTCTGAAGAAGTTTTGCGATTTGAGCAGGACGAAAAGCAGAAGTGTGTTGCTTTACAATAAATATTTGCATCTTACTTGGCTGAGCAGTGACTTATTTCAACTGGACTTAATTCATTTGGTCTGAATACATAATTACTTGGTCTTGCTTTAGTGTACATTATGAAATCGGATCAGCCGCTGATGTGTTCAAGTCTTCCATCAGCATGTTGTGCTGCCTGCAAGATACTTTTGGAATCCCGCCCCGGATAATTTAGACTATTATCAAGTAGTTACTGCAAAGGATGAAGGGTTTGACCTGTTAACAAGCTGCATCCTGTAGTACAGGTGTCCATTTCCATCTGTCTTCATTTAACAACTGCATGACTTTAAACAAGTCACTTAACCCAATTGTGCTGAAGAGCAAAGTCTGAAAATATTCATTGTAGACCTGTGTTCCATCCCAGTTAACAAATATAAATATAAAATAAATACAACTATAAGAAAAGTATACAGCTGCCTGTCAATTATGTTCTATGAAAATTTGCAGGTAGGCCTATCCCTGGCACATTTGCTTCAACTATCTGACAGTAAGACATGTTAGAATTTTATTACTCCCAGCACAAACAAAACTTCTTTTCCAAACATCTCATACTGCAAAAATATGAAAGAGTAAGGATGAATATTTAGCAAAATTCAGATCATTATAGTATTTTAAAGAAAACATGTTTGATAGGCATTATGGCTGCTGAAACAGGACATACTAGATCGTATCTGGCAGAAGGTCCTAATAGCAAATTATAGAAACAGGAAGCATTTGTTTGAGCACCCAAGCTGGAGAGATGTGAAAATATCTTTGAAACTACATATGAAAAAACATAACAGAAATGTAAAGAGATAGCTGTCTGCAGCATTAAGGTAGAGGACTGACTTCACTTCCTTGTTATTTGTGAAAATGCAAAAATAAAAAGCACTTAAATGTTAACAATATTAGGCAACAGTAATAAACAGTCCAAAACTTCAGATGTCAATTCTTCTTCTATGGAGGTACTGAAGAAACAAACTCAGACAGGCTTAGTCACAGGAATAACTCCACTTTAATTTGCTTTTGTCCACCAACTGAATTTCATCAGATCAACTTTTCAATAACAGCTTTATCCCATGGAAAACAAATATACACATAAAAAGACATGCATCTGGAGCATTGCTCCCCAGGCCTCTGCTGAAAATTGGATCATCCCAAGTTGGACTTTCCCGGTAAACAAATATTAAATAAAATAAAATAAAATAAATAAATAAAGCACAAAACATCATAAATTCTGACTGCCAACCCCATACATAGTAATGAACCTAATGTACAACTAAAAGCAAGCCTGGTGTAACACAACTCATTTTTTTGCAATCCAAACTAAAATGAGAAACAGAAAGAGTAAAGTCCAAATAAACTGAAGTGCGGAACTAGTAAATAACTCCTAGTCTGTCTCCAGACTGGAACAAGGTGTCACAAAACTACTTTTACTAAAGGCTATATAGCACCAAGATGACAATATCTTTACAAAAGGCATGATAAACTAAAAAAATAAATAAATCAAAAAAGTCAGATAGCTGAAGTGAAGGAGAGTGTGTGTGCACACCTGTATATGTGCATGTGGTATGTATGTACTTGTGTGTGTGACAGCAGGGACATAAATTAAGAAAACAGTACCCATTATAATAACCTTGCAAAAGATGCAATTTAAAGAAACATCTGAGATAAAAATACAATCAGAACAAAAAACTTTAATCTTAAGTGTATTAAAAACAAACAAAAAAGAAAATAAAAGCTCTTTCACCCATAGGGCTTCATCAGTACACTATTAGAACTGAGCATCTGTAGCATCAATTATACACTAAAAATAGAGAAAAAACAATACATTTTTTGGAAAAAATACAAATGACTATGTATATGTATACATTGTAGCAGAACAGAAAACAAGCAGAAGCTATCAACAATGTCATGTCAAAACCATTAATAAAATAATTTGTGGTCCAGTTTCATAAGCTGATGAATGCAGCTATTTGATCAAGCAGAATTAAGTCCAGGTGGGTTGTAGGTATTAAGGTGAATTTGTCATTTCACCTCCTTCTTATCAAGAATGGCATGACAGCTTCCCTTGAGTGGACCCATCCTGATCATGTCCGAAACGTGAAAAAAGAATAACCTGGTGATTCAATACCGTGCTTTGCAAGACAATTTTTGCTTAGTCTATTTCTAATTTCAGATATGTGTTGGGCTATCCTCCTTTTAAATTTAGAAATAGTATTTCCTATTTAAAAAAATGACACTTGAAACATTGATCTCTGTAAGCTACCTTTTCACTGTTTCAGTTCCCAGCTACCTTACTGTTATATGTCTTACCATATGGGGGAAGATGAAAATAGCTCTGAAGCTCATGAACTCATAAAAGGTACAGAAAGGGAGCCCACATTTAAAAGTGCCAAGGCTCTCCATACTGTACTTGTTGAATGTCCCTTCTAAATAACCTTTTTTGAAAACAAAAGAAGGTCCAGGATCCACAGTCTTACTCACCAGATTATTCCAAGACAAAATGGACCACTTTTCACAAATCATCCTTTTAATCTCATGGGCATCTTTACTGAAAATTAAGGCCATACTTCTTTTCATTTCTCTTTCCTTTAGTAATTGTAAGGACTTCTGAAATCATGTAAAAAAAAACATCTTCATGGTTCATATAAGGAAGTGTCCTCCCTTGCTTTTAGGTCATTAATAGGATCAAAAATAAGTCTGACTGTCTCATTTTCATACCCCCTCTCAAGAAAATCTTGGTGACAGCCCTTCATGTTCTTTAGAAAATTATCTGTTTCTCTGGACACAGGAGCAATCCACATACCATGTAACTTTATAACACTATGCTTCGTCATTTGTGGGTGAATGCTGCTAGCATGAAACAGTAAGTTTACCTCTGTGGGTTTACAAAATAAATCATTGTAAAGTTATTGTGACAGTGTGTCTTAATAAACAATGAGATCCAGAAAACTAACCTTATGGTAATCATGATGAATAGTAAGTTTCAAAAAGTCAGTCAGTTGTGCAATGTGTACAAAGAAATTCTTAAGGCCTTCCACTGGCCCTTCCCATATAATAAAAATATTGCCAACAAATCTCAGGTAACATTTGATGAAGCACCAAAACTCAGACTTATAGACTGTTTCACTCCCCCACTTAGCTAACACCACTTTTGGTAGACTAGGGGCCGTAGCTGCTCCTACTGCAATTCCACATTTCTGTTTGTAAATGCTACCATTAAATCCAAAAAAGTTGTTGCTCAGCACCAAATGCAGTAATTAGAAATTAGGGTAATCTCCCCTGGGGGTCTAATGCTTCCTTCATCATGGAATCTGTAACAGCCTCTATACAGTAGATGTGGGGCAGCACTGTGTAGGGTGCCTCTGCATCAATAGTCACCAAAATCAGATTGCCAGTGACACGAACTGATATGTGGGGCAGCACTGTGTAGGGTGCCTCTGCATCAATAGTCACCAAAATCAGATTGCCAGTGACAGGAACTGATATGTGGGGCAGCACTGTGTAGGGTGCCTCTGCATCAATAGTCACCAAAATCAGATTGCCAGTGACACGAACTGATATGTGGGGCAGCACTGTGTGGAGCGCCTCTGCATCAATAATCACCAAAATCAGATTGCCAGTGACACGAACTGATATGTGGGGCAGCACTGTGTAGAGTGCCTCTGCATCAATAGTCACCAAAATCAGATTGCCAGTGACAGGAACTGATTTAATTTTTCTCAAAAAAAATCAAGATTGTCCAACACAAGAGATTTCACCCTGCTAGCCAAAGGTTTAATATAATATTCCAGAAAACTCATTGCTGGTTCAGTGATGCCACCTTCCCCTGCTACCACTGGCCTGTATGGGGGGGGGGGGTCCTGAAGAATCTTGTGAGGCTTAGGAATCCCAAAAAACCTAGGTAGCTTAGGATGAGCTACTGTTAGGAAATCATGAAGTCTTCCATTGATAAAGTATTCCTCATAAAGCTGTAGCAGGGTGCCATGTATGTGCATATACATAGGTGTAACAGATTCAGTGCTGATTTTATAATAAAAGTCAGTCTTACTATGCATTCCTTCAGCCTTTTGCATATATTTGTCAGTGTCAGTAACAAATATGCTCCCTCCATTGTCAGCTTTTATGAACCAATGTGATATATCCAAGCTTATGTATCTGATGGCTTAAATTTCATCTTTGCTCATATTGTAAAACCTCCTGTGGCAAAGTCTGCATAGGGCTCTTCTGATGTCTGCCTCATATTTACTCTCAAAAGCACTCTGCATTGGATTAATGATGGGGCAAGAATCACATGTTCTTTTCCACCGTACCCTCTTCTGGCTGTTATTGCTGTTGCCTTTCACTTTATCATGAAAAAATACTTGCAAATTCAACTTCCACACATACAGCTTTAAGTCAGTGATGGTGTTTATCAACTTAGTCTGGTCATGGGGAATAAAGATCATGCCTTTTTCTAAGATATTTCTTTCTATAACAGGGAGGGGTTTAGAAGAGTGGTTCCCGATCTTAATATGGGGGTTGGGAATCCTGTTGTTGGGTAAAAGGTCATGAGCCTCCTCAGGTCTATTTTCCCTTGGTCAAAGCAGTTCCTGCAATGGTACAAGATATTCTTGGTATCCCTGCTGAACAGACCATGCTGTCTGGGTCTTTGGAGTGGAATTCAGATGAGTATCCATCTACAGTTCTCTCCTTTGATGAATGTCTGGCTCCAAAGGAACAGAACTCCCTTGAAAAACCTATGACATATCTTGCATGAAGTGAACACTGGTGTTAGGTTTCCTAGTAGACAAATTTCTGTGATGACCTGGATAACTTTCAGCCGATCTACAAGAATAATCAAACTGTGGAGGGTGGTGGTGGTATGCATCCAAATGTTTAGTCTTAGATTTCTATTTCCAGGGGACTAGGATATTGTCTTGTAGGGTTTCTCTCAAAATGAAGTCACCATCTATGCTTTTCTCTTGGTAGTCCTTGTAATCTCTGATGTCACATTCAGGTTTTCACAGTTTAATTTCTTTGACTTTTGTTTTGCAGGCAACCACTCTGCCTTCATTCTCATTGAATTTGCTGTCAGGTACATCAAACTATCTGGCTTTTTCTTAAAGGGTAATGTTTTTTTTAGCAACCAGATAGTAAGATCACCCACCAGTTTCAAACCTACTTCCTCAAGAATGTTCTTCCATTCAGTCATAAGGTCTTTTTAAACATTATTCCACACAGGAATTTTGTTAAGTCTTAGTACTATGGGTATTTTCTTATCCTCAAAGCTAGTGTTAAGGAAAACTTCCTCCAATTATAAGCTTTTCAGTTTTTGCAGACTTTTTTCCAGTTGAAACATGGTAGTTTCCAGATTGCCGATGTTGTCATTTGTATTCACTGGGCAATTTTGGTTATTAGTATTCCAGTTCAGCAGTTGTGTTTTGTCCAGCATGGAGCCAATTAAAGTCTAAAAAAATTCAGTTTGTGTTACTGGCGATTTTATTTTATTTACTACTGATGCAGAGGCACACTACATCATACTGCCCCATGTGTACTATACAGAGGCTATGAGAGATTCCACGATGAAGGCAACATTAGCCCTCCCATGTGAGATTACTCTAATGTCTAACTTACTGCATTTAATATTGAGCAATTTTGGATTTAATGGCAGTATTTGCAGACATAAACATGGACTTTCAATGGGAGCAGCTATGGCTCCAAGCCTAGCTAATATGGTGTTAGCTAAGTGGGAGAGTGAAACATTCTATAACTCAGAGTTCTGATGGTTCATCAAATATTACCTGAGATTTGTTGAAGATATCTTTACTGTATGGGAAGGCTCAGTGGAAGCTCCTAAGAATTTCTTTGTACATATTGCACAATTTTATTTTTATTTTATTTATTTTATTTTATTTTACATTTGTTTACCGGGATGGTCCAACTGGGACAGTGCCCATTTTCAGCAGAGGCCTGGGGAGAAACTCTCCAGCCTAAGCTTACATACAAAATCATATCATCAAGTAATAGACATTATAGACAAAAAATGAGTGTTAACACATTTACAGGATACAAATGTAAAAACAAAAATATAAACATAGTATCAAATAAAACAAGACTTTAAACACTTGAATATAGACAAATATATGGTTGAACTTATGTATGTGGAAGAACATAACATTAGTTAGGAAATTAAGTAGGGAGAATCACTTAGGCAAAGTAGTGCATAGTTAGTAATGCTTCCGTGGTGAGAGTTGCAGCTAGGAATGTAACTACTTATAGAGAAGTAGTGTTGTCAGAAGGGATATGTTAACAGAGTTAGTATGTACAGCCACATTGTATAAGTAATGTTAAGTTAATAATTAACCTGGTGTGTTACATGTGCAAAACCAGGATTCAAATATGTTTTGAGAGATATTTTGAAATGATTAAGATTGCTTATGGATCTAATACTATGTGGAAGGGTATTCCAATTTTTAGCAACAAAGTTAGAATAAAGAGAGCTGCCTGCTGTACTGGATACTTTGGTTACTTGGAGTAAGTCTTTGTTAGATGATTGAAGACTATGAATGTTAGAGTAGGGTTGTAGAAGATTTTTTAGGGAAGGTATGTTTTCAGGATTGTGCATTATTTTGTGAACCATTATTAACTGGTTATAATTCATAACATGAAGTAGTTCCAACCAAGAAAGATTTTTTTAGGCATTGGCAGTGATGGGTTGAATGTGTGGAATTTGTTGCAAATTTGGCAATCTTATTGTAACATGATTCTAATTTACTTAGTTCTGACTTTTTCAGGTTGGTAAGTATGGGGGATGCATATAAAAGAGTGAGGACAGAAAGTGGGTTCTAGCTACGGCTATTATTGCAGCGTCTGTTAAGAATTTTTTGTCGCTATACATTGTTCCCATTTTTTTGTGAACCTTTTTGATTGTGTTAAAAATGTATATGTCAAATTTTAGTCTGTTGTCAATTATGACGTCTAATAGTTTTGTTTGGGAATCTGGGAAAATCCTAGTATTATTACTGGCAGTGATATAAAGTTAGCTGGGAAGTTAGTAGATTTAGATGGGTGAAAGATCATAAGTTTAGTTTTATTAGGGTTGAGAATAAGTTGCGAGTTTGCTAGCCATGTTTCAATATCAGAGAAGGCTTTTTTGTGTGATGGTAGGAAGTTGAGTTATTGTGGATGTTGCACATATATGGGTTGATCATCTGCATATTGTGTGATAGATGCTTGACAGCAGGCAATATTAAGATCATTTATGAATATGCTGAAGAGAAGGGGCCCAGTTGACAGAGTTTTTGAAATTTAGTACTCGAGGTTGTTACCATCAGGTTAGTTTTCTGGATCTCACTGTTTATAAGCACACACAGTCACAAGAACGCATTTTGCAAACCAGACTGGGTAAACTTACTGCTTCATCCCAGAGGCTTATACTTGCAAATGCCTAAGCATACTGTAATAAAGTCACAGGGTGTACATGTTGCTTGTGTGTCCAGAGAAACAGCTAATTTTCAAAAGACCCTGTAGGACCCCCCCCCCCCAGAGATTTTGAGGGGGTATGAAAATGGGAGTGTCACATGCATTTTTCATCCTATTACTTACTTCCTTACATGAACCACAAAGCAGACTTTTTATGTGATTTCACAAGTCCCTACATACATTTACCAAATGAAAGGGAAACTGAAAAGAAATATCCCTTAACTTTCAGTAAAGATGCCCAGGAAATTAAAAAAGATATTTTGTGACAAATAATCCATTTTGTCTAGTAACAGACTGGTGAGCAAGATACTAGAACCTGGACCTTCTTTTGTTTTCAAAAAAGTAGGAACTTTAGGTCTTATTTAGAAGGGACATTCAACAAGGACAGTATGGAGGACCTTGGTACCTTTAAATGTGTGACCCTTTCTATACCTTTTAGGAGATCATGTGCTACAGAGGCTTTTTTCATCTGCTCCAATATGGGTAATAAATATAACAGTAAGGTGGCTGGGAACTGTAACAGTGAAAAGATTGTTTACAGAGCACAGTGGTCCAAGTGTCAATTTTTTTTTACAAAAGAAAAACTATATCTAAGTTTAAAAGGAGGATGGCCCAAAACACATCTGAAATTAGAAATAGACTAAGCAAGAATCCTCTTTAAAAGCACAGCATTGAATGACCAGGCCATTCTTTTTCACTTTTCTCACTTTGGACATGATCAGGATGGGCCCACTTGAGGGGACTGTAATGTCATCCTTGAAAAGAAGGAATTGAAATTGGAAATTTGCCTTAAACCCCCACAACCTAACCCACCTGGACTTAATTATTCTTGTTCAATTAAATGTATTCTTCAACTTAGGAAACTGGACTACAAATTATTTTATTAATGGCTTTTGACATGATATTTTTGAAGGTTTCTGCTTGCTTTTTGTTCTGCTATAACATATACATAAGCATAGTCATTTGCATTTTTCCACACATTTTATTGATTGCTTTTTCCCCCTGTTTTTAGTGTATGATTGATGTTATGGATGCTCAGTTTTAACAGTGATCTGATTAAGCCCTATGAGTTAAAGCATTTTTTTTCTTTTTTATTATGTTTTTTATGCACTTACAATTACAGTTTTTATTTTTATTGTATTTTTATCTGTGATGTTTCTTTATATCAAATCTTTTCCAAAGTTACTATAATGGGTGATGTTTCCTTGATTCATGTGCCTGTTATTACACACAACTATACACACACACACACACACACACACACACACACACACACACACACACACACACACGCACGCACGCACGCACACACACACACACACACACACACACACACACTCTTCTTCACTTCAGCTCTCTGACTTTTTTGTTTTGTTTGAACCAAATTCTTTGGATGTGATGCTTAGTTTCCTTAATTTATTATTTATTTATTTATTTTATATTTGTTTACCAGGGATGCCCCACTGGGTTAGTACCCCTTTTTTTCAGAGGAGACCCGGGGAGAAAAGCTCCACATACATACAGAATAATAACATACAAAATAGAAAATGTGAGAGTAAACAAATCAAACCAAATAACACAAAGATATAGGCAGCGTAGAAGCAATCCAAAAGCAATCCAGAAGTAATCCAAGTTTATTAAAATAGGTTAGCGCTTTCAGCTGTGATACCAGCCTTCCTCAGACAATCATTACAATAAAATCAGCTTATTATATAGTAAGCCTTGCATACTAATTAAAAACAATTATTCAATTAAATTAGTTAGATGTATTGAATAATTAAATATATTAAAAGACAATTGCATATATTAAAATCCAGTTACCAAAACTATGATTATATATTAGATTAAACATTGCACAATGCCCTATCTATTGTAAACTTTTAACTTTAAAATACTTGTGATGCAAGTTGAATCATTTAAACCTGGGAATTGTGTGGCATCTAAATAAACTTGCCACCAATATTCCCTTGATTCTAAAATTATTTTCCAAGGACCTTTTCTTGGGATTTGTCGAACTTGTTCTAATACTACAAACTTGAATTTGTGTGTTGGATTTTGCTCTATGTGCCTGTAAAGTGCATTGGTACATGAATTTTTGCTGATCTCATAAATATGCTCATATATGCGTTGTTTTAACTTCCGTTCTGTTTTGCCTATATAATAGGCAGAACAGTGTGAGCATATTGCTGCATATACAACGCCCATTGTATTGCAGTTATAATGGCGTGGAATGGTAATGTGTATTCCCATTATTGATAACTGATCCACTTCTAAAATATAATTGCAATATGTACACATATTGCATTTTCTCATTTTTCCTTGAGTTTTTTCTACCATTTTAGAACATGCATTGCACCAATCTTTCAGGTTCTGATCCCTTTTATAAGTAACCAAAGGTTGTGTGTCTAAAATTTTGGTTAAATTTGTATCACCTGTAATGAATGTCCAATTTTTCCACATAAGCCAAATAATATCTGCAGAATCCTTGGTATATGTTGTTATAAAACCTACACTGCCATACTTATTTGTATTCAGTTGTTCCTTTATTTGTTTGCATTTGAGGATGATTCCACTGACTGTAAGTGTGGGTTAACTATTCTACCTTTTGATAATAGTGGTTTGTAAAAACCTATATTCTTTTTGTACACTACTTCAGTGATAATACTATCCACAAATTGCTTGGGATAATCCCTGTTTAAAAACATATCACCAATATATTGACATTTTTCCATAAAATTATCTATGCCAGTGACCATTCGAGCTGCATGGACCATTTGTCCCTTTATAACTGCTTTTTCCACGTTTGGGATGGTTGCTGGTAAAGTGTAAAAACCTATTAGAATAAGTATTTTTCCTAAATATGCCAGCTTTTAGATAATATTGTGTTGTATCTTTGGCTAACAAAACATCTAAATATGATATCTTGCCATATCCCACTTCATATGTGAATTTTAAAAAATCAGTGCAATTATTTATAAATTGCATAAATTCATCAATGACATCTATGGGACTACTCCATATGAAAAAAAGATCATCCAAGAAACAGCAATACATTTGTACATGTTGCATATATTGTGACTGAAAAGGTATTTATCTTCCCACACGGCCATAACTACATTGGCATACAATGTGCCTACAGGGGAGCCCATTGCTACCCCTTTAATTTGTTTGAAGTAATGACCGTCATGGTATAGGTAATTATTGGTTAATACCAATTGCAAAAGATGTGATAAAGTATTGATGTCATCTTGGGCTATAACCATTTTTTCTGTAAAAAATTCAGTGAACCATTCCAAGCCTATATCTTGAGGTATGCATGTAAAAAGATCCTTAACATCCGCTGTAATGAATGTAATATCTTGAATGTTGGAAATTTTCAACATGTTAACCTTTGAAAGAAAATCCCAGGAATCACAACAAATATATTGTAATTCAAACACTTTTTCCTTCAATTGCATGTCTATATACTTTGCCATGAAGTATGTTTTGGAACCCCCAGCATCCATAATTGGACGCAAGGTGGATTTTCTAAATCTTTGTGAATTTTGGGAGCTCCAAAAATAATTAGTATTCTGGGATTTTGTACATGCATATATGCATGGGCCTCTCTAGTTATTTGCCCTTGCATGAGCATGTCCTCCAAATAATAATCAGTTCTAGCATTGGAAATGTTAATTTCATTAATAGAAGCTTCAATATATGCATCTTCATACAATATTTGCAAAATTAGCTGATTATAGTCCATTGCATTCATTACTACCAGCCCACCCCCTTTGTCAGGCTGCATAATTTGTAAATCACCTCTTTGTTTTAAATCATTCAACATAATTTGTTGTTGCTTAGTGATATTACTTTCATAATATGTTGCTTTTTGTTGCAATTGATGTCTAAAATCTAAATCACACATCTCTTCAAATAACTTTATCTAAGGATGTAAACCAGGATTAAAGCTACTAGGAATGTGTAATGGATTATTTTGTGTTGCTGCAGCATCCTGAAATATTACAGCTAAATTCATTTTCCTGGTAAATAACTTCAGTTCTGTTATTAAGTCAGTAACCTTTGCCCACCTCTTTGGTATGAATGTACATCCTTTACTGAAAATGTTAGCATGTTCAACATTCAAGGCTATGGCACTATAATTATAAATGTTGTAGTCTCCCGTAGCATTAGTTACTAGCTGGTAGGTACTGTACAAAGTTTGTTCACCTACCAAGTCTAGTTGTAATTGTTCCGTGAACGTGAACCCGTTCTCTGCCTCCTCCATGTGTATGTTGAATTCCCCCTCGCCGGATAATTGTCCTTGTTGCGTAGCCGCTCCGATCTGCGAAGGATAGCTTCCTCTAAAGGGGTTGGTTGCTGATTTGTTACGGTCGCTTCATCGTTGGTTTGCCTGCCATTATTGTTTGAGGAAACAACTCCATCTCCTCGCTGTTCAGTATAACGCTGGCCACGTGGTGGTTTTGGATAGGTTCTTCCGTTGGAATAATCCAACTGATCTCTTTGTAATTTGCGGGCTTCCTGTCTGAGACCAATTTACTGTGATTATCAATCTGTGTAAAAACTTCAAGATATTGATTTTGTCAGGCTTTGTAAGCTTTATTTTGTTTTATTTTAGCATCAAGTGTTGCTATTTGAGTGTTTAATTCATCCAATTTGTACCCGTTGTGTTTAATTAAAATGTATAACAATTCACACCCCTGCCGGTTGAAAAGTTGCAGGAGTTCCTTATGCAATGCACTGTTTTCATCAAGCCCCATTGGATACTTTCAATACCTTAACCCCTTAGGAATTTGTTGTCGCTTGATTCACTCTTTAAAGTAGACATTTTCATGCACTAGTTTACAATAGTTCAATAAAAGATCATGAAAGTCATTGATGAGTGTGGTAAAATTAGGCAATTGTTTGTCCATGTCCACTGTATTATTATCTATCTGGTTGAGCCATCGCTGCAGATGTATGGTTCTTCATTATGCACTGTAGATGGCTGCTCCAATTGAAGTTGCCCTGGTGGAATACTGTCCAAGCTATCACCACTATCAGCTCTAATACGCATGGGGTGGCTTGATATTGTCCTTCCTATATTGGAAATATCTCCTGACAGTTGTATTAATTGTGTTAAATGTAAAACGGAATGTTGGAGTGTTTCAAATTCAGCTCTGATGACCACTGAAATCGCTTCTTGCAAACTGTCTGATGCCATACTTGTAACCAGATAAAGCAAACAAATCAAACCAAATAAAACAAAGATATAGGCAGTGCAGAAGCAATCCAAAAGCAATCCAGAAGTAATCAAGGTTTATTAAAATAGGTTAGTGCTTTCGGCTGTGACACCAGCCTCCCTCAGACAATCATTATAATAAAATCAGCTTATTATATAGTAAGCCTTGCATACTAATTAAAATCAATTATTCAATTAAATTAATTAGATGTATTGAATAAATAATAAATTAAAATGTGAGAGTACACAATTGCATACATTTAAAGCAAGTTAAAGAATAATAACATACAAAAGAGAAAATATGAAAGTACACAATTGCATACATTTAAATTTAGTTACATAATTTGGTATGGCACTAGTTTGTGTGACTTTACAGACGATGTGAAGTAATTCAAAGAGAATCAGTTAGTTGACACAGTGCTAAATAAAAGATTGTCAATAGAGTGTTCAATAATTTTAATCTTAGAAGTCAGGATTTTGTAAACAGTCTGAGGGCCAGAAAAAGAGTTTAGTTGTACAATGAGCAGGCTGAAATTTGTTTAGTGCTCCTACAATCATACCATTCTAATGCATGTTACAGGATTTAGATTTAGTCAATTATAATGTCCCATGTGTTATTAGAGGGATTTGGAGAACACTTTGGAAATTTGAGGAGGTTAAGATTAGTAGAATATAAAGGGTTGTGGTAGTGGGAGGGTGGAGATAGAAATAACAAGAAGTGTATTAACAAAGTGAGATATCAGGGATGTAGGACTCAGATACTAGCAAAGTAGCAGTTGGTCAGCCTGGGGACAGTGTTGACAGTGTGGTTACTATTTCTCTGTGAATAGATTTGACAGTTTGAAGTCTATGAGTTTAATGTTAATATTTTAACTATGAATACATTTTTTTTAAATTTAACATGCTTTTTTCAGGCACACAGGTGTGAAATGCACTGTGCTTGATCTTCAACAGTTTACCTAGCACTTAGGCTATGAGCTGTTAAAGGGCTGTTTCATGTAGTACATGGTTTGATTCCCTCAGCCTTCATTTGTCTTCCATATGACTCTGCCAAGGTACTTCACCAGACAGTACTCCTAGGCTGCACCTGTAAAGAGACACTCGGGGCCATTGGGTTGTTCCAGGAGTTTTGCAGTAATTGTTGTTATACGTTTGTCTTTTGAATTCCTTTACCCTTCACATAAATGTTAATTTGCACTTCACTATATACTAATTGAGTATGAATCCCAGCAAATCTCTTGCATTTTAATGGACTGCCAGACGGATTTCCCCTAGATGTGAGTTTCAATGGAAGAGAAATTAATTGTTTCTTGTGCTAAATTTGTTTTTAATCTGAGAGTATTTTGTCTTGGTTTGTTTAAAAAATGTCTGTCAGTGTTTCTTTCTGTAAAATTTGCAATAAATTGTTTAAATGAAATCCAAATCTATAGGCTAATTGTAAATGTAAAGAAGAAAATAGTATGTACACTGACAGGTTTGAACAGTGTTTATGGTAACTTAGGACAGGCAGTCAAGTAATGGGATATTGGTATGGGTGGCAAGGGTCCAGTTCATTATCCTGCATAGGGCCCTATTAGTTCATAATCCAGTTTTTTGGACTCTGGAGTTATATGCTGCAACAATGCTATACAACATCATTAGCTATTCAAGGGTTGGGGTTGTTATAATGGTTAAGGTGTTTACCTCAGAGAGACAAGATACAGAGTATGATCATCACCTTTGAGGGGGTAATTAGCTACTCTTAAAATGGCCCACAAGAACATCTAGCTTAATACTTACATGTGAACCTAAGAAGGTCATGCCTGTTCTTGGTGATGTAAGAAGGGATAGATAATCCTGATGACAGAGGAGACCTAGGGAGACCAAAAATTATATTTAGGTATCCTGCAAACATCTAAGATGCTCCCACAAAAAAACAATATGCTATATGCAGTAATATTTCTGATTTTTGTATGACTTGTGGGTTTTTGAACAAAACATTTTTTGGGTCATATATTCTGCAGTATTTGGGCTGGTGATCAAAAACAACTGATCTTCAGCATCCAGTATGTAGTTATTGCTGCATATTACTATGATACAGTCTTGTCTACAAGATCGGATTTTAAAGGATTTCAGCAGTTAGTTAAAAGTTGTTCCTCTAGCTATTACCACAGAAGACTAAAGCTTGAAAATGTTAAGGGGTGGCATCCTGTGACAAGGGTGCAGAGTCTGACATTCGAGATCATTAAGCCCATACACTTTAAGCCTGTTAGCAGGATGAGCAGCAGAGCTCATTGAATATGCATTAAGCATACACACTTTAAGCCCGTTAGCAGGATGAGCAACAGCGCTCATTGAATATGCATTAAGCCTACACACTTTAAGCCCATTAGCAGGATGAGCAGTAGCGCTCATTGAATATGCATGCTGCTCATCCTGCTTGCACATTTATCAGCACCTTTTTGTGGCCAGTAGCAGTGCTAGAGGCCATGAAAAAGTAAGTGGAAGCAAAATGAATTGCTTGTTATCAAACCTATTATGCAAACATGTGCAGACAGCTTACATTAACTAAGGGCAAGTTGATTACAAGAATTAAGCTTCAGAGATTTTTAAATGGACAGAATATAAACAGAATACAGTGGCATTACTGCAGACATAAGTAAGAGGGAAGGGTAGAAGGAGACAATGTACTCAGATAAATCAGTCAAATGTTCTTATGTCAAAAAGAAACATTTTAAACATAAATACTTCAATAATGATGCAATAATTAATGTTGTTTACAAATCTTCACCCATGCACAAAACTAAAAATGGACATGTTAACAAAGGGTGTGAGATAGACACAAAGCAACATTTTAACAAAGGTGGAATACATGTGATATGTTGATAACATGCTGAGTTGAGATAACAGTTGACAAGGACCGTGGATACATTAAGATATATTTGCATAAACTGCATTTATCAAATACGACATGTATGCACATAAATGTATGTGTGATAACCAGCAGTACTGCTACATTATCCACTTCATCATGTATAAGCAAGAAGAAATTAGCTCTACAGTTTTGCCACTTGTTGCCATTTGGCAACCATAGAAAGGGGGGTATATTACCTCGAAATGTGTATTACACAAGTAAATATTGTGTACTCATGTACATCCTAAACAGTAATATAATAACACTCAAAATACACAAGTGACAAATGACAACACAGATCTGATGACATTTCAGAAGTTCAAGGTCTCCGTTCATAAATGCAGCACATCTACTACATGATTTATACTGAGCATGCTCACAAGAAATTACAACAAACACTGCCATAACAGCATGTAAACAAATACAAACACACAAGAAAATGTACGAACACAGGCCCAATTACACTTTATGATCATTTTGCATCATGTTGTACATTAAGAAATGTTATGTAAGTCCTCATGTCCTCTGAAGCTCTACAGTGTGAATAAAAGAATTACAGTAATGCATAAATGCTTGGATGAAAATATGCAATACAGAGCATTATTGTTTGGGAATTAAGTAATGCCTGTGAACAATCAATGACATATTCAACATTTTTATTTTGCCAGACTTGAACGCTTGCCAGGAAACATGTCAGAAAGTTGTGTATCAATCTCTTATGCCACAGAAATAGGCATACCATGTGTGTCATGATGAACACACTTGAAGGGCTTACAGCACTTGCCTATTGTGTTGGTTATAGATTCCCTACCTTGGAGTGTAATGCCTTTAAAACGTGGCCCTCTGATTGTACCAATTGTACCATAAGCACTTTCTTTGCATCAGCCACTCCTGTGTGATATATTTATCTGACAGTCAGATGTTACCAGATTCAAATGCCTGGCTATCATGCTACACAATCTATAGAGTTGTGTATTGACCACCCAAGTAGTTACCCAATTTAGAAAACACTGTGTTAGCCACAAGAGCAACAGGAGAACTCTGACTCTTATGGGAAGAGAGCACAGTTTTGAGGCTTACCTCATCATTGTGTTGCAAAGAAAATGTCTGCGTTAAAACAGGGATAAAGTGCAGAAGGTGCTGTGTCCAAAGTTAAATTCTTCTAAGTAGAAGTGGACATAGCACATCTGTTGTTGAGGATTTACTTACCTGTAACTAGAGCCACATACACATGCACACACACATGCACATACAGAAGTATACCACTGTTAGAGTCAAACCACCTACATAACTAGTTACACAATCTAGAGAACACAGTATGAATCAAAAGCACCACAGAAGACATCTACCTCTTAAGGGGACAGAGTACATTTTTTGACAAAATTCCCTCATCAGTGTGTTGCAGAGAAGATGTTTGTATGAAATGTGAGATAAAGTGCAGAGGGAGATGTTTCCAAAGTTGAATACTTCTGAGCGGAAATGGACACACACACACACACACACACACACACACACACACACACACACACACACACACACACACACACAGAGACACAAGTTCACCACGATCAGATTCAAACCACCTACCTACCTAGTTACACATTCTAGAGAACACAGTATGATCACAATTGCCACAGGAGAAGTCTGTCTTTAATGATGTGAAAATGCACATTTGTAAGTATTACAGCTTCACTGTTTAGAACATCGGCTACTATGCATCATATGTTTTTTGACAAATGCATGTGTCTGGACAAACCAACATGTAACTACATACTTCTCTCTGCAACAACCTATCTACTGCCATATATTGCTTTACTGTGAGTGACATGTACCTGTTTCACAGTGGGGTGTCAGTGACAATAATTGTAAAACAGTGGATTGTTAAGCAAGCATTCATGACAATTTATACTGGGATGATGGCATTTAACTAGTATCCATTTATTGTGTCACTGTCAATTGCCTTGGCTCATGTTTTCAAAATGTGCATTGACAATTCGAGCAGACACTTCCTAAATATAACAGTGCACTTCTGAATAACAGTGATGGATTATGTGTGACAAGGTTATACATCATTGTAACAAAGCTGCAAATGTAACCATTGGCATACAGACATACATTAACAAACAGAATTAATTGAGCCAACATCATTCTGAAAACCAGATACATTGTTTTCAAGGTTTCATTAGCACATACAGAAGTTGTTTATTTTTTATTTTTTAACTCACTCCATAAAGGCCACCACTGGGAAGCTCATTTGCATGGCCAATGGCAAAGTATTAGTGCATGTGGGATCATTTCTTGAGGTGTTGACTATCTAATGGGAATTAGCAGTAAGCTATGGTGCTCCATGCCAACCTTTATGCAAATAAGCAGTATGCACATGCACCAATGTCCAAATCTGATGGAATGCATAACAGATATGTGTTATGTTCACATTTCATTGGTCATGATTTACATATTTGTCATGGCAGTTGCAGTTCTTCTATCCTTATATGTATGATACAGGTCTATTATAAAACACATGATGGACATAGCATGTTATTGCTGATGGAAACATGGCTTAGGAAACATTTTTTTAATTAGAAATGTTTATTTGATGACACAGAAGGGATGGGAAGAGCTGAACATTTGTAGACAGGGATACACACATACTAAGAGATTAGCTTACAATTTATTTTTGCATATATCTGTGCTGTGTTACTCTTCAAATTCTCATCATAATTTTGCAGGCAAGGTCTATACAAGATAGTGTTCCCAACAGGGAGCTAGCACATTATTACAACAACAGGAGAATGTGTGTTTATAAAATGTGTAGCCAACACTTAACAAAGGAGTCATACAAAATATTCAAGAACACTTTGGCATACATCTGGATTCGAACCTTGACAACATTCCAAAACAAATCCATAGATATAAGTGTTATCTAATCACACCACATAGGAACTCTTATGTCACAAAATTCAAAGCTGACATTATACTGAAGCAATGGAGAATGTGTGCATTGATTTTCATTGCCCTCATGACAATTGCAAAAACACATATTGTGTACATGAACTGCGGTGGTGGTGCTGCAGTAGCATTGTCGCCTCACAGTTAGACGTTGCCCATTCGATTCTCAGTTAGAGCGTCTTTTCTGTGGCGACATGCATGAATGGGCGTTCCTTTGTTGAAGGTTGTGTGTTAGGCCTGGCAAGCCAGAACGTAAAACTCTACTGCTAATCATTAGCGGACCGGAGTTCCGCTGTGGCGACCCCTAACCAGGAAAAGCCGAAAGACACAAACAAACATCCAATAGCATAATAAATATGAAACAGTAAAAACTGATGATACACAAGAAGGAACAGACAAGAGACATGCAGACAGTGATATAGACAGACAAAGAATGTTATATTTTTTTCTGGGCCATTTTTAACATTTTTGTGGTGCATTACTGTTATGTTTTTCATGATAAGTAATCTGTCATGCTATGTACAATCAAATGTTTCCAATATGGAGCAAGCAGGGGTCGATAAGTAGAAACGTGACTGAGACATAAGCAGGATGATGGTAAGTTGCCAAGATATGTAGACAGCACTTACGCACATAATAGTAATATAAATAAATAAAAAAAATATGACTATCACATATTTCTGTATTTCATCCCTTGGCACTATGTAAAAAGCATTTTACAGACATATGGATCATGTCAACACAGCACACAGGAAATGTTATCTCACAATCATAATTTTACTTTTTTTGAAGGGACAGTTGGAAAATAGTGATGCAAAGGAGAATGCAGACATCAGGCTTCATCACAGTAATGACAATTTAAACATTACATAAGGTGTACTTTACATTCAGCAGCATAATAAATGATCCAGTGCTAAACAGTAACGTGTTATGTTAAGTCATGTTTCATGGTTTAAACATTTGTCAAAAAGCCCAGAATTTTTTGGGCAGCAAACTTCCTAGTGATATTTGCAATTGGAACATTAGACTGTAGACACATAAGGAGGAGGAGACATGCACGGGTGGAGAATGGGGCACAGAGCAGAATAATGGGGGTTCAATACAATGTGTAGGCAACAACTACACATCAAACAGTGTAATAAAAACAATCAATAACAGTTTGACATATGTCAGGATTAGAAACCATGAAAGTATGCGAAAAACAGTCTGTAAATAGATGAGTATTATCTCAACAAGCCAAAAAAGAACTCTTACTTCACACGGTTTAAATCCCACAGTTGAAGGGACAGTGACAACTTACTGAAACAGAAAGGGTGAACAAAGACACAGAGATGGAGAAAGAGACATATTAAAAGTTTTGTTTATGGTACATTTGGTGTGTTACTCAGTTCTTTCCTCATTATTAATTTGTCATGCTCTTTACAACAAAATGCTTGCTATAGGGAGCATGAAGGGGTAGGACATTAGAAACAAGATGACAAGCAGGATAAGTGTGATTTACTAAGTCTCACTGCTGGGGATGGAATTTGTTCATAAATGTTATGTTAATGAAATGTAACTGGAAATAAATGCAGATGTTGGCAGTTCAGCATATGACACAAATATAAAATGACATAAAATAATAATTTGACATACAGCTGTAATCAAACCCTTGACCCTATGCAAAAACATCAGTCTTTAGACTGGAGAATTACCTCAACACACTAGACAGAAACTTCAAGTTCATTACAGTTAGCAGCCTAAAAGTAGTTAAATTGTTCCAAAGTAGTGCCTTTCCTCTGCCTTTACTCTGTATACCTGTAGCACAGTGGATGTAGCACATTTGTATGATGGTAACATTGCTAGTGTGGCTGAAATTAAAGTCTTCCAACTTTCGTCAAAGGAAGTTAAATGCCATTCACTGTCACTCAGCATTGCTGCTCAAATCCAAGCTCTGCACACATGCTGAGGACAAAAAGTGAATGCCTTTGGATAGGCCAGTTTTTGCCATATGTGCTGTGTGTGATTCTATTTTTTAATCAGATTAAACATGTAAAAAGGGGTTGATAGGACAGTGGTGAAAAAGGGGGCACTGAAAGGAAAGTATACAGTGGAAAGAATACAGGAATTTGCAGGATGGTGGTGGGACAGTACCATAGGTATTCTAAGTGTAGAAATGTATACAGAATGTAATGACTTAGGAGAGTCACCACATGAGGGATGGGTGACAACAACAGAATAATGTTGTGTAGCCAATTGGACCAAATCAATTGTGTCAATATGACATAAAGGTGAAGTGGAGAGATATGCAGTGGGCATATTTCTTTATTTATTACTTTATTTGTTTTTGTAAGATATCTGCCCCCCCCTTTTTTTTGAAGATAGAGGAATGTTGGGAAGGTGCTTAGGAATAAGAAGGTCAGGTAGGTATGGTAGATTAGGTGGAAGGGGCAAATATACAGGACATATAAGGTTGGGAGACACTATAATATGGGACAGGTAGAAATATCAGGGGTACATCCATGTCACCTTGAGAAGAGTAAGAATCTAGTTCTTGCCCTCAGAACTGGCATCACTGTCTTCTGTGTCAGTTACCTGGATCAGTGCCAGATGTGGCATCCTTTTTGGCAGTACAACGCATGGACATTTCAGTTCTGCTGATTCAGGTATTAAGGTCCCTCTCCATTATGCACTCCACCAGCCCTGTCAGCTTCTCATTGGTAACAAAAGCGACACCTCCACCATCTGGGTGTCTGTGCTGCCTGTGGTACTGGCACTAACTTCGATATTTGTTGCTAATTCTTTCAAAAATTAAACAGTACTGTAATTATTTTTGTTTGCAATTACTCCTTTCATATAGGACTGATGTGTTTTCCATGCCTTCTTTTTAGGTGGTGACTGCCTGGTTTCATCTTATTTACCAGCTCCAAAACTCTGCATTGCTCCTTTGAGATTGTAGTCATAACAACATGGATATTTACACTCTTCCCAACAGACACTTGAGTCATCTATGCCACGATTCCACAGAGTTTTGTGTTTTTGGCAAACCATCAGCTGTTAAGTCTCTTACACTCTATAAGGAGTAGTCAAAGAATGGTGAAAAATGGGATGTGGCAACACTGTGTGTTTGAAAGTTTCTACATTTTCCTGTGATATATGTCTCCTCGACAAATCTTAGAAAATCAGATGAGACATCTCTCAGAAGCATGCATGCATACATTGCTTCTAATCTTGATAAGTATGGAAGACGCATTAATGTCCTGCAGTGCATTTGGAAGTTAATGTCATTCCCATAATGGTGAAATAGTCTTAAACTCTGGATCTTCATCCAGAGATTATTACAATAATGGAAGACTGACCCTTAGTCTTTATATGTATTACATTGCTACTTCTTCTCTTAATGGCTGTGTGCTCAAAGTCACACATTACATAGGTTGGGTTAACCTGCATAATGCTTTCATCTAACACCTCAGGTATCAAATTCCACATAATGTTATTGGTTCTTAGACATTTAGTTTGCATTATGCAGCAAATTAAAAGTAAACAGATTGTCTCCTCACATATTTTTAATAAACCATGCACAGTGTAGAACTGCTTGCATGGCTTCTCTTCTGACAGGTAATGTACCGTCTGTCAACCACATATGAGATGGAGCTAACACTTGCATATTTCTTAACATAGTCATCACAACCATCTCAATGCCAGCTGTGCTATCCACAGAATTTCTATGAATCCATTGTTTATCCTGTATTGGCTGAAATGTTGGATTAATTGAATAAATATGAATGTCTGCTAAACATGTACTTGTGTTATCCTTGCATCTAACTTTACCTACTGATTGAGCAAGGGTACAACAGGAAGGTAAATTAGTTTTCGTATCCACAGTCATATCGTTATACAGTCTGATATAATTACACAAGGAGAATAATGAGTCATGGTACCCCTATCCCATATCTTAAGCATGGCTTCATATCGTTCAGGTATTCTACAATTTGCTATATGGCTGTGCTTTACTGATTTTTTAACAGTTCTTCCTCACCTATGCAATAAGTTTTTAATGCTCTAACTGTACAGTGTTTAGTCATTTTCTATTGACATGCCCACTGCCCTGTACTTTCTATTTCTATGTCTCCTCTCTAATACATACAAGTAACTTTCAATAGTAAGTAAAGAGCTTTTGAGTTAATACACATGTATGCACGGTATTCAGTTGTCCAGGAGGAATATCACTTGATTGAGATAGTGGCTATGAAGATGTTCATGCCTGCGATGTCATGTTTGATAACTATTGATTTTGAGCATGGAAATCGGTCAAAATGGAATACATATCTCCCCATATTTAAATCGTGCAGTACCCAGTCATGAATATCACATACTTCACTCTACCAATAGATTGCTGAGCACATCCATTTGATGTCCTTGTTTGCTAAACTCAGTTTTCAGTTGCTACAACCATTACATTGGATGACTGGTGCACCTTCAGGCATATTTACTTCTCATGGATTACTTAGTTAGTCATACCTAACAACTGCACAGTGAATGCTTGCATATAGCAGATGTTTTATTTTGCTTCTTTACTACAACACTCGTACTTGTCACAACATACTGTACATCACTACATTTCAGCTTGTAATGCAAGGAATGATTACATTCACTTTTACAGAAAGCATGTATCTGTACATGAATGCATTTGCTTATCTGTCTTACTGTTCTACAAGTTTGTATACTGTTATCTTAAGATGTAATATGAAAATTGGCTATTCTACTAAAATCACATGATATGCATGCTTTCACAATGCGGTCTGTAGTTACATTAACGTCATTGTCGGTGTTCAGGGTTGTTGACATTGTTCAGGGCTGCTTAGCATCCTGTAGGCTTCTTGATCATGCCATTAATTGTCAACTAATTGCACTGTCATTTTACTTGGATGTCAGTCATATTTTGATGATATTTCTACTGTCACTTAAAGGTATACTTGATCATATTCATATATATATATATATATATATATATATATATATATATATATAAAATCTCTCCCTCTCTCTCTCTCTCTCTATATATATATATATATATATATATATATATATATATATATAAAAAAACAAAAATATAGAGATGGAAGAGAAAAAAAAGAGAGACTTATAACAATTGAATGCCATATTATAATTTTTTTTATTGTTATACACAAACCAAGATGAGAAATAAATAATGTACACCTTTGCCACATCCAGACATGATAGAAAGACATTAATATGTCATAAAATCAGTCACATTGTTTTGATATGAGAAATTGAATCATGTACTTGACTATGCCATATCAGATATATTCTTTCAAAGGTAATAATTGCATTTTCAAAAACGTGTTGTTACTGTCATGCAGTATTGCAGTTAATATCTTATAAATATTATCCTGTATAAAGCATGATGTCTGTTTCTAGGTATTAAACCCGCACACAATTAAACTGATATACTCATTACCTAATGCAATAACCAAGAGCTATTGGAGTAGGCATGTAGGCTTGATGTAAAAGTTAAGGCTGCCTGCTCAGGATGATATACAGTGACGAACTAAGAATACTTCTCTGCCTTGCATTTTTACCTGATGCATACTTACTCCATGCTTATCTGCGGTGAGTTAGTCTTGCCTGATACACCTCATAGTTTTCTACTATCTCTGTTGCAGTTGTACAGTTCAGAAAAGAAAAAAAATATAGAAAATATAGAAAACATAAAGAATATCTCTGCTCGCTGACTAATTAATGCCATATCATAGACAGATGATGATTTAGTAAACTTGCACAACTGAGGACTGTTTGCATTCTTAAATCCATCATCTCATCAGCTCACTTGGTCCTATTTGCACCTCTTCATGTTGCTTTAGTGGTGACAATATTGTCTCCACTGCGTGGGATGTCAGTTGCACTCAAGAGAGCCATGGCCAAGCTATTCCAAGCCTTAGCCTTATACTAAGACTAGGTATAATACCCCTGCAACAGCCCCTAGATGTAGCACTTCATGAGGACTGCCACAAAAATCCTAGACTGCTCAACACCCCACCTCTCTTCTCTAAATGGAACATTATCCCTACTTTTTGCCAGCTATGTCTGCAGAATTCAAGCTAGAAATATCTGTCTGAATTACTGCCCAATTCAAATCTCACTTGTAACAGTTTGTGTGCAAAGACATACAGCCTTGCCAACTGCATTTGCATAATTGAAAGCACAGCAATGGCTTGGCAGACACATTGGCACTGAGTAGGTCAAAAAGCAGTGTGATTTGTGCATGTGTGATGCTCAGACTATTGACTTGAGTTGCAATGGTAAACAGTGAAATGCTTTATGGTGTTTATTACTATCATAGTTGTAAGTCAAATGGTATGACTTGTGATATATTGGGCTGTTGGAAATTACACACTAGTAAGATTAAGTTGTACCACCTGGGAATTGAACCCATGAGAAAAAAGGGATAAAATACTAAATGTTGCTTATTAACTGTCTGTAGCACATGCAAACTCGCTTCTTAATATAGTAATTAGAAGTATACTAATGTCAGAATGAACAGAGCTGTACTTCAGAGATGCCTGTATATATCTGTGACATTACTTAGTCATGAGACTAGATTCCTAAGTAAAAAATAGTATTTGTGTTTGCAAATACATTTCAGAGGAATCCAGTTGCAAAACCTGAGTAGTACATGGTGGGTGAGGTTACACACATACTTCACAAGACATACTGTCATAAATTAGTTATATGTGATAACTTCATGACAATTATAACAAAACTATTGTGCACATCATACTTATGTAAGTGCATTTTAAATCAAATATCATTGTCATGCTTAACATACTTTACACACATTATATCAGGCTTATATAGCAATCATTAATGATAAATTTGAGGTAATAAACATAGATGTTCTTCATACTTATCACTGCTGCAGAAGCCTTAACTATATGGGTTATATCCTGCCAAGGATATAACAGTTGGCCAGCTTCATAAACTTCAGGGCATCTTCCACATGTCCAAACCATCAAGCAGCTCTGGATTATCTGACTAAAAAGCAAGTTCAGGCAAGAAGCCCTTCAGAGCTTTACTGCCACCCAACAGTATGCTCCAGTAAGGCTTTTTGAGGATCAACAGTTGGCTTGTGCTTTCCTATGTTGGGCAGTTAAGTTCCCTTCAGGGAAAAAACATCCATTTTCTTTTATGTTTTACTTATGTTTTATTTTCCTTTTCCATAAAGTTATAAGTTGGGAGTATTGAGTTTTAACAGACTGACTCAAAAGTGTAAAGTACTTTTAAACTGAGCACTCATGTTTTCTGTCAGTTTTAAAGTAGTGTAAACGTAGGGAGAAATTGTGTTTCGTTTTCCATTGTGGGGCTGCCATAGTGTTTGAAAATGCCTTGTACTTTGTTTTTTCTGTCAAAAAAGTAACTTCTGTGGACTGGTAGTTTTACCAGCATTTGCTGCTTGTCTTCCCCAGGAAAGAGGTACCATTTTTTGCTTGACCATGGAACAGGATGCTCATCCCTTGGTCAGTCTTCTTCCATCCACAGAAAGAAAAAGTTATGCAAACAACCTTTGACAGCACAGCAAACTAGCAATTTTCCTCAGCCGCAGGTGGGTGACTCAGCTGTGACCATTTGTTGTACCTCAAACCACTCGCCTTTTACCCCAAATCCATCTGTTGTAACGCCTACAGCTACTATCAACTGGGAGTTAGCCACATACTCTGCAGCAGTCCCCTCAGTAGGCAAGGAAGAGCCACACTTGTTGGTCCTGGGAGAAGGAACATGGAAGGTTTACCTGTTGTGCCAGAATGTTGAGCCCATTCCTGGGGAATAAGCATCTGCCATTAGTAACATGGTTGGCCCCTTTTAAAAGTCAGAAAGAAACAGAAAATCAAACATATATCTACTTCTCTTCAAATGTCTTTGGATAGGAGTAGTTTACCGGGACTGACTGAGGGTTTAATTTAAGCTATTGATCCTTCTTGTAGAGTAGTTTCTGGTAAAAGAAAGAGGGGTGTCTCTTTTCTTGAAGATATTCAAGATTCTGAATCTGAACAGGAAGATGCATGGATGGACTAAGGGTTTTATCCTCAGATTTCTGATTCAGACTCAAAGGAGAGGTCAGTTTCTGATTCTTCCTATGGGAATTACTCTTTATCTGAGACTATTGCTAGAATGTCCCAATGTTTTCAGTGGGAGAACACTGAGGTTTCTCATTTCCTCAGAAAATACTATGAGTTGTTACAGAAGGATTTTTCAGAACCTACCCTCATTCCTCATGTCCTGTCTGCTTTACAGGATGTGTGTGTTACTTCCTACAGTTTTCCTGATAGTTAGACATCTGTCTCTAAAAAGAGAGATATGATGTATAAAATTCCTAAATCTTTTAAATGTGCATACACTTTTCCCAAACCTGACCAAGCAGCTATAGCCTTAGTTGACCCCAGTGCTGCTAAGCACTTGGTTAATTGCAATCCTACTGTTTCTAATAAGAAAGTATGAAGAGTGTTTATCTATAATCCAACAACAATAAACGAAAGTCGAGAGCAAAGCAATGAAGGGGTTGCTGAAACACATACGCTGGAATAATAGCGTAAAAACTCAAATACTGTCACAGTAAAATGTTGTCACAGTAAAATATAGTCCAAACGATGGCACAAAGCAGCAAATAAACTGGAACAGACTGAATCCAAATCGATGAATGTATAAAAAAGCAGAATATTTATTTCGTGCACAACAGGTTAGCGCTTTCGCTAATCAGCTTCATCAGACCTGCTGCTTTGTGCCATCGTTTGGACTATATTTTACTGTGACAACATTTTACTGTGACAGTATTTTTGTTTTTACGCTATTATTCCAGCGTATGTGTTTCAGCAACCCCTTCATTGCTTTGCTCTCGACTTTCGTTTATTGTTGTTGGATTATACTTTTGGCTTGTTTGGCGAGAGCATTAACTCTGCGTGGAGTTATTTTCACAGTGTTTATCTATGGTTTCTTCTTGTAAAGAAAAAACTACTTCAAATAACTTAGCTTTTTTTCTGTTGCACAGGTCACTGCTCATTGATTGAAGTGTGTGTGTGATTCTGTTGATGCTTCTTCCAGGGCTATGGCTACTGGTACTGTTTTAAGGAGATTTGCTTGGCTGCATTCTCAGAACTTCCCAGATGATTTAAAAATGATATTTTAAATTCTCTTAGATAGAAATTTAATATTCGGCTCCCATCCTGCAGAGGGAATCAAAATGTGTGAAGAAAGGGGTAAGCTGATCCAGGGAATCTCTAAGATTTTTCAGCCCTCTTCTTCCAACATGTCCAAGGATTTTCTTTCGCCTCATACAATTTTGATCAAAAACAGAATCAACAGTCTAAAAGGAATTCAGAAAAAAAAAAAGATGTTTAAGAAAAAGTGGCATGGGAGTCCCAAAAAATAAGTCTCAAATCTTCCAAAACCAAGGACAGTCCAACAATTCTGAATGACTATTTATGAGGCCTTGTGACCCCCCCTCCCACCCTGGACCCCTATTTTCTTCCAAACTCTGAATCTCCATTTTTCTCTTTGGCAACAGATTATTTCAGACAAATAGATTTTGAAAATCTTTCAACAGGGTTACAAGTGGCAATTGGAGGAAATTCCTCCTTTCCAGTGGGTCATTCTTCATCTTGCAGATCAGACTCTCTTGTTTCCTCCTGTTCTTCATCGCTTGCTGTCCCAAAGAGTGACAGAAACAGTTCTTCCCTAGTGGGAAGGGATTTTATGCAAGGATGTTTTTAGAGTCAAATAAAATGCTTGGAGACCAGTTCTGGATCTTTCTTTTCTAAACCTGATTGTGATAGTATCCAAATTCAAAATGATAGCACTTCACAACATGTTACCTCTTCTTCCTTTTTCAAGTTTCCTGGTAAAAGTAGCCTTAAACGCTGCTTATCATCACATCCCTGTTTATTCAGACTTTGGGCATTTCTTAAAGTTTTGTGTATCTGGATCATATTATCAGTTCTCTGTTGTATAATTTGGACTATCCACTGTGCCAAGAATGTTCACAAAGTGTCTGGCTCAAATTATAGCTCATTGCAGGCTACAGGGTAACCTCATTTTTCATATTTAGACAACTTGCTTATCTTTGCAGATAAATGTCAGGAGTCTCTCTCTCGTGTGAGAGATCTCTTGTACAAAATGAGATTCCAAGATAGCATTTAAAAGTCTTTCTTGACTCCCACACATGGGATTGTGTTTCTGGAATGTCAACTAAATACTTAATTTCAAACAGCTTTTCTTCCACAGCAAAAAATAGACCTCTGTTAAAATAGATCTATTTCTAAGTTTTTTCCACTCAGGCTTCAGGCACTATGAAGGAATACCTCAGAATTTGGAGTCTCATGGCATCTATAATTTTCCATGATATGCCTGTCAAGACTCCATGTGAGAAAGATACAGTGGTATTTGAAAACTCATTGGTTCCAACATCAACACCCTTTATCTTTTCAGATCCCAGTATTGGGATTTGACAGAAGAGAAATATTTTGATGGCTGCAACAGATATCCTTAAAACCAGGTCTTCCCTTCTCCATCCCTGCTCCAAAACTGTCAGTCACCACAGTTGCTTCAGACTTTGCTTGGTGAGCAGTTTTGGGATGGATAAAAGTGCAGGGGGTTTGGGAGACCAAGGACAAATGCAAGCACATAAATAAATAGGAGATGCTTTCCTGATCAAGCAACTCAACTCTCTGAACCATAGTTGGTTCCTGGGACATCCTCAAGTAGTTACAGGCATACATCATGTGGTACATCAAAATGAGCAAGGGGGAGACTAGCGATGTTAGGTATATAGCTTTACAGCACAATCTCACTCTACAGGCATGCTACATTCCATTAGAGCAAAACTGTATGGCAAACAAACTGGCAGGAACAGGGCAGACCCTCACAAATGAAAATTAGATCGGGGGTCTTCCTATCCATCTGTAGGAAGTTTCTCAAGTACACCTCTTTGTACCTTCTCTAAACAGCCAACTGTCAAAATTCTGTTCCAGCCTGAAATATGGATGCCTTTGCTTTTCTTTGGACAGAAATATTCCTGTATGCCTTTCCACAAATATCCAGTGTACTTCTGAAGATTCAGAAGGAATTCCTCAAGATCATTCTGGTGATTCCCTTCTGGCCCAGCCAACCATGATTCTCCATTCTTTTGGAAATAGCCAGGGGCAGGTACTACAAAGTTCCTCACGGAATGGATCTACTCACACAAGAACAGGAGTGTTTGATACACCCCAATATTAATCATCAATTGACTACCTGGATGATAGGGTCTTAATTCCTTTTGGCACCTATTTTCTGAGGATGTGCAGCAGGTACTAATGGACGCAAGAAAGCCTGTTACTAGAACATCATATATTAGCAAATAGAACAGGTTTTCTATCTGGTGTCAGCAACATAACCAGCATCCATTCAGAGCTAGTTGTTCTATGTTGTCAAAGTATTTATGTGAGTTATTTTCCTATAGACTTTCTTATTCCTCTATCAAGATTAATGTATCTGCCATTTCAACATATCTGCCCATGGATTCTCCTCTTTCAAGGCAGTCTCACGACAAAATGTTCTTGAAATGGGTTTGCATAAGAGGCCTCCAAGTCAACCTGTGCCTCCTCCTTGGTACATTAATTTTGTGTTAGAGAAGCTAACACTTGCTCCAATTAAACCAGCTCATCTGGCTGACTTGAAGTTCTTAACTTGGAAAAGTTTCTGAGTTGCGGGCTCTTATGATGAGTCAACTCTACTTCATTTTCCATAAGGGCAGTGTTTCTCTGAGAACTAGTCCTTATTTTATGCCTAAGGTGGTATCCATTTTTACTTTATGCGAAACTATTTGTCTCCCTGTTTTTATTTCCTGAACCTAAAAATGAGGGAGAAAGGATACTGTATACCATGGATGTCCACAGACAAATAGGTACTATCGTGACAGAACTAAATCTTTCAGATCATTGGATGAATTGTCCATTTCTTTTGTAGGTAAGAAGAAGGGACAACATGTGTCAAAATACACTATTTCCAAATGGTTGGCTAAGGCTATTACTTTTTGTTTTACTCACCATGACAAATTTATTCCAGGCAGGGTCAAGACTCACTGTACCAGGGCCTTGGCTTCATCTGCAGCTTTTTGGCAAGGGTTGGATTCTAGATGTATTCTGAAGGCTGTTACTTGGTTCTCTGTACATACTTTTACAAAACACTATAAACTTGACTCCTTCTCTAGGTCTAGATCAAGTTTTGCTAGGAACACTCTCCAGGGACTCCTGGACCCTTCTCCTTCCTCCTCCTAAATAAAGTTAGCCATGGTAGCCTACCCATATAGCTAAGGCTACTGCAGCAGTCCTCAATATAAAGAACATAGTACAGTTGTGTAAGCTAAACTTACCACAGCAGTAGATGTGTGAATGATCACTGCTGCAGCAGTCAATCACTCCTTTCAACCCCCTCCCTTGTTTTTGGGTGTGCTTTTTATGTGAGAGTGTAGACATTTTTGTTTGACCTTTCTGGGCTCAACCTCCCTCTCTCTTCTGGCAGGGAAACTCTGAAGGACTTTGTGCCCAAACTTGTTTTTTACTCAGTTCATCTTGAGCTGCTTCACAGTTTGGGCAAGTGGAAGGTATCCTGATGCTTTAGAAGCTGGACAGCTGTTACATCCTTGGCAAGTATATAAACCATGTAGCTAAGACTACTGTTGCAGTGATCATTCGAACATCTACTGTTATGGTATGTTCAACTTACACAACTGTACTTTATGATACTAATTTGTCCCCCTCTGTAAAAGTATCTGTGAAATAGATTTGAACCCTGGACTCTTTCTATAAACTCAGTTTACTCATACCTTGTGCTACAGAAAGAAAGTTAGGTGACAGTTTTTTTTTTCTTTCCTAAGTACTTTCCAGAGTTCTGATGGCCATGCACCAGTGCTAGACTAATTTGCACCACAGAACACAGCTCAAATTAATTTTTTTACTTTTTTCCTTAGGAAGAGAACTGTGTTTGTGAGCTGTCAACCAGACTGCAAATGCAAAAGGCATTAAAATATTAAAATAGAAAAAAAAATGAAAAGAAAATTAATTCAAAGTCCAAAACAAGAAGTACATTGCAGTGACACACTCAACCTTCCCACATCTCTTGTCACATCAGGAATTTAATTTCTGGCACACATCATCAGAACTTTAGTTAATGCGAAATAATGGGAAAGAGAACAGACAACAGACGACATTTTTAGCAACACTGAAAGTACTTGAGATTCAAACAACAACGCAATGATATAACAAAATGTGTGTCAACATGTATTCAGCCACCTGGAAAACTATCTAGGTTGTATGTCATATCACTGAATGGCAACATTGTTAAACGTCATCTCATCAACAATGCAGTCCATTGAAACATTCTGACTGTTATTGCATTACAGTAGGGATCAGGAAACCTGCATTTTTCCACACTATAGTGTGATCTCAGAGTTGGTACATATAATTCGTGGGGGGGGGGGGGTGATGGGAGGGTTGGACAGACTACATCATCGATGAGATGACGTTCAAGAATGTGGCTGCATGATGATATGACATAGACCCAATGATTGGTTAACTGGATTTGAACCCTGCATCACCTGTCTTCTTTCCTTAAACTCACTGCACTTTCATATTTTGCCACAGGAAAAGTTACCTGACAAGTACATTTTCTTAACAGAGTACTATCCAAAGTGCTGATGGTCACACACCACTACCAAGCTCATTTGCATTACAGAAGACACCCAAAATAGAAATTTTCATTTATACTTAGAAAGCAAACCATATTAGTACACTGCTGAGTGGAGAGCAATAGCAAAAGGCATTAAAAAAAGAAAAAAATACATTGCAATGCAGAGTAACACATTTAATACATATATGTAGCAAGGATCACAGCAATTGTAGCATTAGCACAGCACATTTATACTTTTCACATGTGCTTGCAACATCACAAGTATCATTTAGCTTACACATAATCAGGATTTTACGTAATAGCATCTCATGATAAATAATTGTGAGATATGGATATGTTCTCCAGCATAGGTGAGACACGTGCACATTACTCATGTTACTACTTTTATGTCATACTCTACAAACTGTCATATGTCACAACATCCCTAGCAGAAACTGTTGTTACTAATGAGAAGAAGCAAGTTTACAATAACATCTTTCTAACATCAATTCTCAAGGACTACAGGTAAAATTTTTATCATTTATCACAGACTTTAGCCTGCCAATTTTATATATAATGTTGAGTGTCAATATTTATTCTGCATTCAATTATTAAAATATCTGTAAACTAGATTTGAACCCTTCATTATGTGGCCTCTTTCCCTAAGCTTATTTCACTTAACACTTTGGGTCACAGAGATAGCTGACAGGTGAAATGTATTCACTATGCAGAGTGCTGATTGCTGTGAAACACCAACAGGCTTGTTTGTACTACAGAAAGTGCCTGAAATTAAATATTTCACTTTTTTTCTTTGGAAGTGAACTGTTGCTCACTAGTATGGAATACAAGAGTGTGCAATACCAAACAATGCACAAATGTTGAAGATAAAAGAAAAAAATAAATAAAAATGTATTAAATAGAGGAAACATTATCAAATAAGTAGTTAAAATGTACATTGCTGATGTTTCCTCATCTTGTTTTCTTGCAACATGTACATGAGCTCCTTAAAGATCAATATGTTCACACAAACAGCACCATCTCTGGATTTGGACCCCACACACCAGGACAGTCATCACACACACTTGAGATTATTATCATTATTTGCCACAAACAAATACATATATTGTGAAAAAAGTAGGTTCCATATACTCAAGACATGATATATCAACTCACATTGTAGATATCACAGAACCAAGTTCTGAAAGTTGCCTGTGTAATTTTCATTTAGATATGTGGATGCCTATTATATGGGCTTCAGTTAAGTTAATCTTTCCTCACATAGCATAAAATAAAAATTAGCAACACTGCTTTTCTTCTGTTTATTTTGAACAGCATTCCCTTATCTATGCTTCTCTAACAAGACTGCTATGTGGTTTGCCTTGCTGTTGATATATGTTTCAATGAATATTTGCTTCCTTAGAACTGCAGACAAATTTTACTCAGAGGCACAAAGTGTGGTCATAAACAATTCATACAAATGTTAGGGATGTTGGTCTCCTAAGTCAGTCAATGCACTCATAGACTTTCTTGTAAGACTCTTCTCCCTGACACACCTTCAGTAAGTGTACATCAAAAAAGACTGACTGGAAAATCATATGTGATGATAGGAGATACTGCCAGCACAGCTAGCTTGAATTTTGTAAATAATTATATGTCATTTGTGAATATCAAATTGATTTATACAAGTTGTGTGTGTCATAAATGTATTAGAACTGTATGTCATGTGTACATCAAACTAATTTGTACAAATGTTTGTAAAGTGCTTGTGTTTGAAATGTATCCACATTGTGCCCCACTGGAGAGAACAGAAAGGTACATGCACCATTGTAACTGTTTAAATGTATATGTCTTAACAGAGGAAACTGGAAGGTTAACCTCAGTCCAGCAACCTTAAATATATCTGAAATTAAATCATTTTATGAGCTAAGCCATAAAGATGCTATTTCACAGGTTTAAATGCAGTCAGAGTCACAAAGTCTGCACTAGGAAGCTTTCTTTATTGTCTTTGCAGTGAACTAATTACTACTCTGGAAGCATGGAGGTATGAAACTGTTTTCTGACTTCTAGCACCTGCCACAAATCTCAGCAAAAGCCCTTACATACACACATACATGCTTACATCTCAACAGCTTACTACAAAATGGCAGTCAGGCTCGCACATGCTCAGTATTTATAGACTTGTGCAAGCCCTTGGATAGCTTCTTAAAGGTACATACACACACATCGCTCTACAGATGTATTTAACCTTACTGATGGAGTGCATTTTACAATACAGCTATTGGTTTACTGTCTGCATTTTTCTCACTTGCTGTTGGCATAACCATGTCTAGAAGTTATTGCTTGACCATTAAAATATTTCTAAAGAATATTACCTGACATTTAATGGAAAGTTTAATCTGGGAAGCAGACCAGTTAGTGGAGAGGAGTGTTGTGTTACTTATTAACAAGGTCAGGTCTTTTTGCATTACTAGCATACAAAATCGGGTTAAGCCTGTGACGTATACCTGGCTACCCTCAACTGAAGTTAGTATCATATAAAAGAGTACCCATTTTTCTTTGAAAGTTGTACATTATTTTTGCCAATATTGCAATGTACTGCAGATATACAGAAATGTTTGTCCTCTTAACAATTTTTTTCCAATTCATTTCTTTCTTTGTTGGGGCTGCTCTGTATTAAGTCGTGTGTACTCATATGGAGCCTTACTTTTTCATTTATTTGTGCATGATGAATGGGTACATTCATAGATATTTGTTTTGTTAACAATCATTTTTGGGTTTCTTATGTATTTTTCCTTTTATGTTTTCACACATACAGGGTTATGGTCCCAAGATGTCTATAACCTGTAAACCACCATAGAGTGATGCTGGGAGGAAAGTGATAATTCAGGCACTTACATCACCATGGGTCATTCCTCTTACAGACAGACAGAGGTGACAAGTACTCATATGACCGTACCTGTGGGAAGGTGGTCAACAATTGCAATGCAGTTGAAGGTCATGGGTGTATGTATTAAAAATTAAGACATAGAGCCAGTGATACAAACACATACCCCAGACACAGGGCAGCTGCAATTGCCCAAGAAAGTATGGCTATGGGGGTGTCCTCCTACCAAACCATGATTGTCTAAAACAGAAGAGTCATTGTCCACCATCACAGATCCAGAAAGGGTTCAAACAGAATCTGTGATGTTGGGGCTGACATGGAAGACAACCCAAATGTGCCTATTGCAATATCATTTATCTGGGATCTGAATCAAGAGATTATGAAACCAGCAAGAAAAGGAGAGTGGTATTTCTGAAACTGAAGTCATTCTGAAGTCTTGAGGAGTATCTTCATGTGGTGAACCATATTTTCTGAAACTCTCACCAAGACAACACTAATCTATAGACTGCACATTATATAGCATATGTCATGGAAGGAGGTAAGTTAAAAATAAAAAATGCTGGTGTGCACACTGGTGCTAGGACTGGAAAAATGGCAGTGTAGTATCTTCAAGACACAGAAACATTCCTACAATGAGGTTAGGCCAGTCTTAGGTGAGTGTATTGCCCCCTGTTGAAGAAGGAAGTAGCAGCCTACAAAAATCACAAAAACTGACAGGTCAAAAAGCAGCCATAAAGATGATAAGAGTGGACTACTGAGGATAAGGAAGAACATATGTTTTGTCTATTCTACAAGAAAGTAGAAATTTCCAGACAGAAGCTATTCAAAAAGGTTAAAAGAGAAATAAGAAGAAAGAAAAATACTTGCACAAGTAAAACTGTCAAATGCTTCAAATAAAAAGTCATGTATATTAGTACAAAGAAACTTTGGCCTGCCTAGAAAAAGAAGTGAGAAAGGAGGAGCAAAAATGCAGAAAACAAAGCACAGAAATTTTTGAAACATAGAAATATGGACACGGGAAAGAAAAAGATATCTGATATGGTGCAAGATTTATGCAAAGGAGAAAGACAAACTAAACAATACAAAAAGCAGATCCAAATATATTAAGAAAATACAGTCACAGGCACCCAGATATGGAAAATTTCAAAATACAAAAAATAAGAACACAAAAGGGAAATGCAGAACAGAAGTAAGACAGAAGTTAAACAAATAGAACCCAAAAGTATTTAGTGTAGAAAGTCTAACACAGGTCATGACACAGCATAATGGAAAAATGAATCCCCAAATTAAGAAGAAACAGGTAGAATGGGGTACATCTGAAGAAAAAAATATGGAGACAAGAAAGAAAGAGATTTGATATGGTGCAATGTTTATGCAAAGGAGAAGGTGAAACTAATCAATACAAAAAAGCAGCACCAAAGATATTTGAAGAGAAATACAAGAAAGGGCACCTAGATATAGAAAATTCCACAATACAGAAAATAAGAAGACAAATAAGGGAAAAAAAAGAAAAGAGGATTAGTAGTGGAGAACTAAAAGAAATAGAAACTGAAGTTATGGATTACCTTTGAAGTGAAGGATTTAGTGAAGAAAATCCAACTCAAGTAATTTCACAGCATGACAGAACAAGTCCAAAAATTTAGGAAAAACAGGTTGAACAGGAAGCATCTGCTCACTTGCCACATGATGATGCAATAGAGCATTCACTAGTGTGTTTTTGTAATGTGAACTACCTCTTGCACGTCATACATGTTATTTTCTTTCTTATATTATTCTCTGATACAGCTGTATATATGTTATTTGCACTGCAGTTCTCATGAGCTGACATTTGTAAATTTGTTTAGGCTGCTCTTATGTGGTTCTAAATTACAATAAAGTTTTCTTGAATCTTTGATTTTCTTTGAATATTTGAATAGCAAACCAGAACAAAAGTTCAGTTAGAGTTGCACAGCAGGGGAAGGAGCAGAACACAGTGGCAGTTCTGATGCAGGCAATGTTGTGGAGTGATAGGCTATATGAAAGAGCAACAGACGCAACAAGTTGCAGCTGAAGAGAATATGTCACAGGAAGACATTCAGGAACTTTATGTAGGGTGCCCACATTAAACAGAAACCAAAGACTGTGCCCTCAGTTTAGAAGAAAATTATCTAAGGAAAGAGTTGTTTAAGTTAATAGAGATGAATAGACATATTAAGATTGATGAAAGAAAGATTACAGAAAGTAAATAAGACCCAAGTGTTGAAAGTTTAATAAAATAGATGGACACAGTAGTCAAGACTATTAGTAGAAATTCTTCTGATATACCCAGTGGCGGATCCATAAATTTGCAAAAGGGGGTGGGTGCAGTCTGGTTAGCTGACTACCAGGTTGGAAGTGGGAAAGTGGGACACTAGGTTTGGGGTTATGAAAAGATGACTTTAAGAAGCTCTGACGTGTGTAAAGACATCAACTTACATTCAGCTGCACGTGATTCTGCTGTGGATATAGTAGTAGAAATAGGCAAACAAGGGGTCATCCAGTATCTGCTATACTGAATATCTGTTAATGTCAAAACAGAATATTTGTACAAGATCAGGTCATATCTTTAGCGCAACAGTCATATCCAATGGTGTCAGCAACAAAAAGAGTGTAGCTTGTACAGATCATCCCAGAGGAGCAGAGAATGTCCATCAGTGCCACTTGTAACCTGTGTATGATTTTTAGACCCAAAAGTGAGATGAATAGCTTGGGTGTGAGCTAATCAATGATCCAGAAGCTAATTCACATTTGAATGGTGGGCATTACATGCCACTCTAATAGCCACTAATGCTGACTGGAAATGTATAGAACACAAAAGCTATCAACAAGAAGCACGCGCGCGTGTGTGTGTGTGTGTGTGTGTGTGTGTGTGTGTGTGTGTGTGTGTGTGTGTGTGTGTGTATGTGTGTGTCTATGTGCGTGTGTGTGTGTGTGTGTGTGTGTGTGTGTGTGTGTGTGTGTGTGTGTGTGTGTGTGTGTGTGTGTGTGTGTGTGTGTGTGTGTGTGTGTGTGTGTGTGTGTGTGTGTGTGTGTGTGTGTGCGTGTGTGTGTGTGTGTGTGTGTGTGTGTGTGTGTGTGTCTATGTGCATGTGTGTGTGTGTGTGTGTGTGTGTGTGTGTGTGTGTGTGTGTGTGTGTGTGTGTGTGTGAGAGACTTGGGCTTCAAATATACAGTGTATGCCTGAATCAACACAGCACAGGCTCACACACTGGCACTCAGTTTGTGATTGTGGCCTCACATACCTGCTCAAGGATTTGCTGAAGCCTGAATAATTGTGCTGAAAAGGTAATCTGTGAGGGTGTGGTGGGAAGTAATCCAGCAAGGAAGGCAAAAGAAAAGAGTAAACGTGTAAACAGGAGAATCTTGGGTCTGACAGACTTGTAGTCAATTGATCCAGTATAAAACAAATACTGTACTAGAAGACGTCATCATAACGACAAATACGTTAAGGGTTGAGGGTCTCTGATCAACAATGACTTAACCCTGATGGTTACTAAACAGCTGGACTGTAAAGACAAGTAAATATCCCTGGAGGAAACATACATTTTATATGCTCTTTAAGAAAGTTATTCCCTATCAAAGCATCTACAATCAAAAGTAGGGGGTTATGTTTTCAGTGTTAGTAGAAGGTTCTCTTGAGATAACAGCATATTTAGCTAGAAAAGGAGTAGATTTACCCAATAATACACATTCTCAGTCAGCTTCCTCCTTATTTTCCTATATTATTTGGGAGGACTAGATGCTGGTGAAGAAAAAATGTCTTAATTTGTAAGTGTGCAGTATTACTCAGCATTTAAAGCTGTTTCTGTTTTTCTGCAGAGTTAGTGGAGATCTTCTTACTAGAATATGAAGTAGAGGTAGGGTATTAAGACAAAGCTTTTAAATGCCTCAAGTCTAATGTCTTTATTAAATCTAAGACAATTTTCACAGCATTCAATTTAATAATGTAGCCACAAGAAAAACAAGCACTTTTATATTAACTCTAAGAGAGAAGACAATCACTTCTGATTATGTCTAAATGTAGTTGCATTTTTTATAAAATTATAACTCTACAAATGGTACTGCACTGAAATAATAGTGCAGGATAGACAGTGTTAACCACTATGCACTTATTTTCCTCAGGGATAAACTGAGAGAACATTAGTAAGTCAGGAACAGAGAAGAACAGGAGACAGCAATGAACAATGTTTATGTTTACATGGGAGTCTTACACCTTCAGCATTGCTACCTTCAAGGACATGGGTCCTCACAGGGAAGAGACACTACTAGAAAATTTCAACCTTCTTGTGGGTTAAAAAGGTGGTTAAATCCAAAATGAAGGTGGGTAAACAAATGTTATGATATACTGTTATAGTGACCCTGTAAGTTAAAATTTTCACATACAGTATTAAGAAGAATATGCTTACAAAATACAGTACATTAATGCTCACATTCAGTAGAAACAGAAAAGGATGGTACACAAATGCAATCTTTTATATCAGAGTGCCTGAAGTTTAACAAAGAGAAAAATTGTACACCGTGCTCATTAAGTATTAATGGAAGGTAAGCACCCCTCTCCTGAAAACAATGAGATGTTGCATTGTGCATTTCACATTTTCTGACTTTGAAATAGGGGAAATGAATTATTCTGAACAAAACATTCTACAGGTAAATTTACTGTGTGGTAAAAGCTTTCATTTTATTCCCCCCCTTCGATCTTTCTTATCTAATAAATAAAACTTAGATTAAAATTATGTAAAACCAATAAGGTGGGAAATATTAGATTTTGCTAACCATCTTAAATATAGACTGGGTTTCCTACAGTGTATGTGTAGCAATGAAAATCTATTATTTCAGTAGGTTTTGATGACTTCTTTAAATTAAGACATTGCAATTCCAGCTTCACATTTAGTTTAAACAAACATGAAGAATGTTACCCCAGTCAGTTTCCCTCACACTGTAGTTACTCACTGTTGTTCCATCATTTGGAATATTTCAAATTAAATGACCTCATCATCTAGACAGGAGTAAATATTCCAGAAAACCTGGCTGCCACAAAATACATTTATTTTGGCCACTCAATCATGGGATGGAATTCTGAGCCATAATGATATATACCACATGATGCATCAAATTTAATGAAGCAGCAAGCAATGAATTTAAATAGTGTGCTCCTTTAAGGAAACTGCATAAATAGAGGTGTAACATCAGGTTACCTGCATGTTGAACTAAACAGATTTTGGTAAGTATAAAAAGGATGTCATAAATATAAAGAATACATATATAATATAATATAATATAATATAATATAATATAATATAATATAATATAATATAATATAATATAATATATATAATATGCAGCCTGACAAAACAGTATATTAAAACACTGATTAGAGTCATTAAACTAACCTGCAAACATGCCGTCCAATAAAATTAATTCTAATCATGTTTATGCATTAAAATAAATCATTAGATGTCTTGCCTATTAGAATTATTTCTCTGTGTGCAATTTACTACCTCAACATTTTCAGGTTCATTTTATTTTTGTTACTTGTCACTGCACTATTCAAAATGTTTCCTGCTTATGAGGAAGCAACCATGATTAACACATAAGATTATACTATAATCAGTCATAACCAGTTATTCACCTGAAAGTGAAATACAGCTAGGTAACAAGGATAACTCTGGAAACTCAAGACTTATGAAATTAACCTTACCATCACACAAGACCAAGTTTTTAAAAGTGTTTTTATCATAATGAACAATTAAATCTTTATTTGAATTTTTGAACCAAACGGCAAAAGTCTACACTAATGAGCACTGCTTTACAAAAATCTTATAACATTTCTTCGCTTCTCAAGAGGACACAGTCCTCTCTTCATTTGCAATAAAATTACAGCCAGAGGACATGCAATACTGGGAAGCAAAGAAATATAACTTTGTTTTTTAAGGGTTTGTAAACTCAGGTTGTGCAGCACAACCTCTGTTTACAAACCCGTAAAAAAAAAAAAAAAAAAAAAAAAAACACTTATATTTCTTCGATTCCAAGGAGGTATACACAGTCAGTGGGTCCTGACTCCTGTAACATTGGTATCAAATGTGGCAGATTGCAGAAAACCATACAATAAGGCCACCATGAAATAAAAAATGCTTATCGAGGACTAAGTTATAGCAAGGAGTAACAAGTAGCCCGAACTGGAGTGAATTTCAGTTACAGTAAAAACAGATAGCGACACAATTAAAACATGACATAAAACATATACTGAAAGGAACAAAAAAAAATATGCGCTTAAACTTCATTTTTTTATATCCAGAAATAGGAAAATGCAAAATGAATAACAATTAGAAGAGCAAATGGCATATTTATTAACAGTAAAAAGAACGTGAGCCAGATGAACGATCCACCAGACTGCTAAAATAATTAGAAATCCACTTAACAACACGTATATATGATCAACCACTGAAAAAATTATTTTAAGCAACAGAACAATCCTGTTTTTCATCAGCGACACTTCGCCAACTTCATCAGAAGTTAGAATTTAAAATAACGCTCCACTTCCTGTTCTGCTCATTTGGTTGCCCTCTCATCTTACAGTGTTGCTGTTCCGATTCTTAGAAATGCTGTTTTTGTGTTACTTAGTGAAACTACTTCACTAAGTAACACAAAAACAGCATATCTAAGAATCGGAACAGTGACACTGTAAGATGAGAGGGCAACCAAACGAGCAGAACAGGAAGTGGCGCGTTATTTTAAATTCTAACTTCTGATGAAGTTGGCGTAGTGTCGCTGATGAAAAGCAGGATTGTTCTGTTGTTTAAAATAACTTTTTCAGTGGTTGATCATATATACATGTTGTTAAGTGGATTTCTAATTATTTTAGCATTCTGGTGGATCGTTCATCTGGCTCACGTTCTTTTTCCTGGTTTGTTGTCATTTTCGAGTTGTAGAGCGGTATATTTATTAACAGTGCTTAAAGGGAGAACTAAAATCACTATCCACAGTCAGAACAGAGAACTGCACATACTCTGCCAGGAGAGAAGTATTGCTTCTTTGATGCATTGAATTGCTAATTCAATAAAATAAAAGACTTAGGAAATTACCTCAATTCAGATCACTCCCTTACACTTGAAGACCAGTTTCAGGGTCATTTTTGGTATTTTTATTTTAGATTGCCTTCTTACAAAAGGATTTTACTCAGCGATACTTGACAGGTCTCTTACCAAGGCACCTAAATTTCAACCGAGATGCAGTTGGAGGATCGTTATAAAAAATGCCATCTGACTACAACCTCCAGTCAGATCTCCGACTCCTGTGACACCTGTTTCTGAGTATTAGAAATGTTTGGTGATAGGATTCTTAGGGAAGATGCACCTGATATAACAAAAAGTTTATAAAGGGGCCGGCGTATGCCCCTGCGCCAGTGCCTATATCCGCCACTGATACCGGTAATAAATAAGCTGTATTACTGTACAGCTTAACTAATAAAAGCTAAAGTATTACCACAAAAATACAGAGTAATAAGGGAAAAGAAGGGAAGAAGTAAAATGCCATCATGGAAACATCAAATAGAGAAAACTATAACGCATTTCAGACAGGAAGTGTCACTGTCAGAAGACTATAGATGAGGGAACAGATCAGCAAAAATACTTAGAAAGATAGATGTGATAAAAACAACACACAGTATTAGAACAGACCAGGATGTATCATATATCATTGCAAATAAATTAAAGATAGCAGCACAGGCAGAAAAAAACATAGAAGATATGTAGATAAATATGAAGGAAAAATACAAACTAAGTAATTCACTGATGACCCAAAAACGGATCAGATGGACAGAAAAAGAAAACAAGAAAAAGTTTCATGATTACCAAATGATATATAAAAATCAGTAAATAGTAAGATTATATATTCCATGTTCTAAAGGAGATATGGGACTCCTCAAAATTGATTACATGTGCAGATCTACAATTGCTGGACTGTATACATATATGCTAACCTTGTTGAATCCAAACATAATGAAAGTTTTACAACATGAGGAAAGGATGTCTAAAATAACCTATCTGCTCAGTTTAGCAGGAGCATGCAAGTGGCAAGCAGGAATGGAAATCAAATCAGAAGTAGACAAAAATCAGACAGTAACTGAATGTGCCAAAAAACAAAAGAAACAATATAAGGAGAAGGATCAGATGAGAAGGAAAGAAATGTGGAAAAGCCATATATATAGTAGCAAGTATAGAGGTCTACTGGAACAACCTCATGTTGATCAGGATTTCATGGAGGAATGGTTAAGAACAGGTAAGTTGAAACCAAAGAATGACAGGTTAATAACTGCAACACATGATAGTGGACTACATACATGTTGGTTTACATAGTCCATTGAATATGTGTGGGAAACAGACTAACATGGGTTTTGTAAATTGGAAAAAGTCGCAAACATTGTTGCTGGGTGTGATATTCACATGGCAGAGGGCCTGTACACTGAAAGGCACAATAATGTGGCTAGACTGTTAAATTGGGGATTGTGTAAACACTACAATATAGAAGTAGCTGAAAAGCACTGGAAACATGAATCACAAAACATTATAGAAAATGATGAAGTATACATTAGATGGGCTCACACATTACCAACAATTACAAAAATAGGTGTGAGAAAACAAAATATAGTAGTCCATGAAAAAAAGGCAAAAGTAGCATTGAAATTGTTGCATCTTGCGATTACAGTGTCTCACATGCACAGAGTTGTAAAATGTCAAGATCTGCAGGTAGAAATGAAAGCAATGTGAGAGAAAAAAACCCAGGTAGTTCTAATAGTTCTAATAGTAGTAGGGGCAATGGATATCATAAAAAAAGAATTTACAGTCATATTTAGAAATGCTACCAATACATGTAACTCCATATGAATTGCAGAAGGAGTCGTTTCTGGGAACATTGCAGGTACTGCAAACAGCACTTTTGGCTAACATCAAAAACTGAAACAATACTAATCTCATGATCTTTCATCATACCATGATTTAGGAATGGGGTCCATTCCTGTCATGGTGTTAGAAATGTATATATATATATATATATATATATATATATATATATATATATATATATATAAATTTAGATTTACTGCTTAGAGGCCAATGCCCTACCACTAAACTATGGGGACACACAAAAATAGAGAATACATATTCTTCCACATAGGTGCTTTTTCTTCATTGCAACAGAAGAGCTGTGTATTTTGACATGTGGGACTGCCTGAACTATGTGGGTAACTCCTTGGATAGGATGAATGTCACACTGGATTGGGCACTGTCTCTAATGGAATGTCTGCTAGGGGAAAGGTCAGCATTCACATGGCTAGAGAGCCCCTACATCATCTGGTATTAGCCAAAGTGGCAGTGCAAGATCCCATTATCATAATGGCACTACTTCCACTTCTCTATCAGTGACTGCAGGGTCCACACCCAGACATGGAAGGCCATGTGGTCATGATCCAAGATACAGTTGTGATGAGAACTCATCGGTCTGACATCACTCAGTTTCAGGTAGCACTACAAATTCTATCCAGGTCTATGGAACTAGCAGTTCAACTCCTAGCAGAGGTGTTTCTTGTGGTCATGGGTGACTATGATGAACTGACTACTCTACCATGCAGGGCTTACACTTGTCTGAACTGCCGGGACATACTGCTAGCACAGTTCTTGATTGTGTTCATGCAGACACACACACACACACACACACACACACACACACACACACACACACACGCGCGCACAACTTATCCAAGCAGTACTGTGGACTGCTGCACATATCTTGCCACTAGCTCTAAAAACTGGATACTTAAGGAATATATTTTTGTTTTACTTGCACGTACTCACTTCTTTGGTGTCTGGCTTGCGCTCCTTTACCCCCACCCTCATGAAAGTGATGATGACTGTGCTCTGACCTTTGCACATTTCTTTGTCAGCGTTGCATATATGTCTGATGCACAGAGTGGATAGCTAATGCTTGCTTACTCAGAGGCTTGCTTTAATGTAAATGTATCGCAGAAGAAAGTTTTTTATTGATCATTCCTATTCAGTCTTGAATGATTGGTTATGCAACTGTTGACCCTCATATTTCTGTTAGTGTTCTTAGTAATGCAGTCAAAGTAGATATTTAAGTATTGCATATTGGTATACTTGTACAAATAACGCCACCATTGATCAGCTCACTGTTTTATAAACAGTGGTCAACTGAAATGCTTGATGCATAGTATTGGACAAAATCTTTAGCTGTGTATTGCAAACATCAGTCATAATCTGTAACTGATATTGTTGTACACCTGGCAAATGTTCACCTTAGGAACATATAAAAATATGCATATGACAGTAATCAGTTACAAATTTGCATATGACAGTAATCAGTTATATAACTCTTTTTTCCATACAGGTTCCTGACTTGCCTTGTTAATATTGTAGCTACAACATGTATCCTTGGGCATTGTCTCTGTGTGATGTTAACAGAACACAACCATTATGTGTTTAAACACAATCATGTGTGGTTACAAAAGCAAAATAGCTTATCAAAATCAATTTCAGGAAAAATTCAACAGATTGAATAATCCAAATAAATCCTTTATTTCAACAGTTAAGCACTTTTGTTTCTTAATATTACAGAAACTTCATCAGAACTGAAAACGTAATCAATGCGTTAACATTCAAATACCTTTAAAAAGTCAGCTGATACTATCCAATAAAAAACTCTTCTCAGTAATCATTTAATCAAAATCCATAAAAATGTTACTTATTTACATCATTAAATAGAAAAAATGTTTATGAAAAAAAAATACTAACACTTTTTAAACTTCCAAATGTTTTAGTTTTAAAAGATAATTAATGGAACATGATTCATTTAAACCAGGATCACACATAGTGTTTAATATTAGCTGCCATTTCAGTTCACACTTGTCTAAGTGCTCATTTGTAGTGTAACCCTTCAAATCCTTTCTCTGCTCCATAGCAGCGAATTTAAAAGAATGTGTTGGGTGTTCAACAATGTGTCTATGTAATGCATTAGTGCCTTTTCCTTGGTTAATATCTAACTGGTGTTCATATACCCTTTCTTATAATTTTCTTAAAGTTTTACCCACACAAAAAGCAGGACAATACAAGCAATAAGCAATGTAAACCACACATTGTGAATCACAAGTGACATGACCATAAATTTTACATTAGTTCCCTTAACAAGGACACTATCTGACACCATCATAAATGGACATTGTCCACATTTTTCCATACCTGATATCCTGTTCATAATCACTTTATTCTGTTCCAATAACTGCTTAAAACTTCTTTCTTTCTTTTCTATAAACAATCTGTAGGATGTTCCTGATTAATTTAGAAAAATGGCGATCTGCAGAAAAAAACATTTCAGTGCTTCTTAAGACAATTATATATAGCAGCACTGTCTAAAGAAAACATAGTAATAAATAATTTCATATTGTTTGTAGTATTAATGGCTTGTGGTGAATTTTCTACTATCCTAAAAGGAGATGCAATAGATGAAACTGCCATATTAGTATCGGTGTTAATAATATTAATATTAGTAACAGAGATGGGCTTACATAAGATTGGAACATGAACTCCAAAGGTTCTTTATAAATAACATCTTTTATTTCAGTTAAGAAGACTGGAGGATAACTCCCTCTCTCTATTTAATGGTGTTGATATGTAACATTTTTTATGGATTTTAACTAAATGATTATTGATTTTTTATTGAATAGTATTATCAGCTGATTTTTTAACGTATTTAAATGTTAATGGATTGATTCATTTTTCAGTAATGTTGAATTTTCTGTAATATTAATTATTCAGTCTGTTGATTTTTTCCTGGAATTGATTTTTATAAGCTATTTGGCTTTTGTCACCACATAGGATTGTGTTTTTACTGGTTTGTTCATATCCTTGGCTCTAGTTCAGTTATTAGTTTCATTACGTGTTTAAGTAAAGGCTGTGCAGTTTTGCAGTGATCCATTTTAACATTTCTATATGCTTGGGCTCTTAGGTGTTAGGCAGTCAGAGTGTATTCGTTATCCTTTTCCTCATAGATACAGCCATGGCATATTGTGCATGTCTAAATCTGCCAGCAGCATCTGCTGCTGGTGGTTCTGGCATAGACTCCTCATCTGTATGTGTTGGAGCTACTGGCCCTGCCCATGGTCCTGGGAACTGTGGTCTTGCCCCTAGTTGCCTTTGTTGGAGCTGTTTCCTTTGAATTATATTGTGCAACATGGAACAGACTGTGAGTATTTCAACAGAGGTTGGTGGGTCATACTGTGATGGTGGGAGCAAGAATACTTTAAACCTCACCAATTATATCAGAATATGGCTTTTTATAAGAGATTTCTTGATGACTTGTCTATCGTGTGGGAAAGGTCTGAAGATGAATTCAATGAACTACTTGAATGTTTTAATTTGAGGATGCCTTTTTTAGAAGTTCACTAGTAGTGGTCTTGGGATGTCCATTAATTTTTTTGGACATCAATTTGACTTTTGATGCATGTGATGATTAAATCGAGAGCAAGATCTACAGGATGGAAACCTTTGTTAACAACTATTTACATTGACACAGTTAGCATACACAGCACATGAACAAGGGGGTGGTGAAGGGACAATTCATATGGTTCAGAAGATTAACGAGCAATGATACATTTTTCAAGGATGATAATTTTTTCAAGGTAGTACTGAATAAAAAAAAAAAAAAGAAAACAGAAAGAAAATACAAAAGACACTATTGTGGGCAAACAAAATGGCAGATATTTTCCCTTTAACTGCACATTAGAAGACATGTAATCATCAATGAGGGCATAGGGGATAAAGTCATGACCCTGACCTAGGTGACCTGAGTTTGAATAGTGGCTCAGGCATGTATTTGAGGTCACATGGGCATACTTCTTCGGGGGGAAATGGGGTGGTGTAAATTTCATCTGAAAGAGGGGTGTTAGTGCCTGAGAGTGATCCTAAGGTATGTGTTTGGTTTTCCAAGCTATAATCATTATAGCTTTCATCAGCAGGTGCACAGGAGTGTGCATATACACAAGAAGGCATACTTCCCCTCATGCAGGTCACATGTTAGTGTCTTACAATGGAGAAAACCCCCTCTTGGCTGCTTGTGTCATCATGGCCACGACATGAAGGATGTTGTCTCCGTGATGAAGTACAAGTGGGCAGCAGTGCTTGCGTGATTGTCAGCAGGCATGGGGGCTAGAAAAATCCTATAAAATGTCAATGCTAAATGCATTGTAAGTGCATTGTACTACTGGTACTACTACAACTTTCAGATTTTTTTACATATCCTTTAGTTTTATCACTGCTGAAACACTATTTGAAGTTGCCAATGCAACTATGTTACATTAACTGTCATTTAATTAGCACAACACCCAGTTTTATAAGTGCTTATATCTGTCACATCTTTTTTGAAGTTTGTGATTATTTTGTTTACTGACTACAAAAGGAGTTCCAGTAGCCTAAAATGCCAATTGTACATGTGTGTAAGCCAGCACAAAATAAGCATATTTCTGCAAGTCTTGTCTTGTATAAAATTATACATACTTTTCACCTATTGCTGTCTATTACTTTATCAGACAGTTACAATTCTATCAATAAACAATCATTGTGCATATGAATGCTTTAGGCATTAGCTTAAACACTTCCAGACCTACTCTGCCCACATTTAAGACCTAAAGGTTCTTAGTGATGGTCAGGAAAATGTACTCAAATTAATGCCTTGCTACATATTTCATTTAACATTCCATATAGAACAGAATGCACCCTAGTAGCAGGAGTGTGCAGTTAGAACTTGTCTGATCGAAGACTGCTGGAATGGGGCTCAGTTTTTAGTTTTTTATTGATTAATTGGTTAATTTGTTTAAATCAGTTTGCTCATTTGCTACTGTTATATTAAAAAAAATACACTTTATGCGTTGCCGCTTAGCTAGGGTTAAAGTATTTCTGGCACCATAAAGTGTGCTCTTCAAATTTTCCCTTAGAACTAGCCATTTTTTAGTTTTAGCACTCAAATCTGTTTCTTTGAGCTCAGCACTTGTTCAGAACTCATTGTAAGCACTAAATAAGCTACAAATTACTATAGCACTCAACTTTCCTCACTTGTCTAGAGGAAAACAGTTTTTAGTACTTAATAAATAAGCACCTATCCAGGCATGTCTATCGGTCAGCTCCCGGTGTTTTCTCTTGTCTACCTGATGAATCTGGGCATCTTGGGGCAATGCAGCAATTGTCTCATGTACACAGACACCCTCTCCTCTTAACACCCAACACTACAACCTGTGAGAGATGCACTTATACAGCCAAACTGGAAGAAGAGCTCTCTTCACCCAAGACTGGACTAGACAGTCAAGAGGAGAAGCTAAACACTTGCACCACACCACACTCATCACATAGTTCCTCAACACCTACACCAGCAAAACACACACATAGAAACACAAAATACACACCTACATTCACAGAGGCTCTCAGTAAAAATCTGCCCAAGCAACAGGGACCTCCAAAGCAGAAACACAAGCAACCTCCACCCCCCAACACAACCCAAATGACACATAGCTCACAAACTCAGTGTGCCACTCAACTGCAGCCCATAAGGCATAACAACGTACCCAACACTTTAGTCATAGGTGACTCTATAGTCAGGCACACTGATGTTCCACTCACCAGGTTAAACAAAGAGAAAGTTACTGTCAGCTGCCTGTCAGGTGCCAGGATCCGCCACATAATGCATGCACTCACGTCATTCCACAACAAGTACAAATATGACTCTGTCATTGTCCATGTTGGTGTGAATGACCTGAGACGTACCTCCCTGGACTACATGAAAAGAGACATGGAGGAGTTTTCCGATCTTGTAGCCCAGGCAGGTATGACCCAAGCCTGAGTAGCATCCTGCCATCACCCACAATAATACCACAGTACAAGGACAAAATGATTGACTTCAACAATTGGCTAAGCTTCTGGTGTCATTCTAAGGGGATCCAGTATCTGTCTGCCTGAGATGACATGATCGACAGACTATGATGCTTTGCCAGAGATGGCCTGCACCTGCCGCTCTTGGGATTCCGGATACTGGCTAAGGCTCTTGCCACCCCTATAGTGCCTTTTTAGGCAAGGTTCAAATGACAAATTCACCACCATAGCAGGTACAAGCAAGCAAAATCTGAGGGTAATGCTACTCAATGCTAGAAGTCTAAACCTCAAAATGCACTCACTCGAGGCAGTCCTTAAAATGCAGAACACTGACATCTGTGCAGTGACAGAGACCTGGTTCAAGGTTCCAGAGAGCACCCCTGCATTACCAGGCTATACCACACCTTTCGGCCACCTAACCTGGACTAATGGTGGAGGCGTGTCCATATTCATTAAGGATATCCACACCTCCAGGCTATTTGCTCAGCATAATGCATCCGAGATTATCCAAGTGCAACTAACTCTGGGCAAGACTGCAATCCAAATTGTAGCTTGCTGCAGATTCCCCAACCATGCCCCAGGATTATCACTCCTCATTTCTTGATATACGGGAAAATATTAGGGTACAACCTAACACCCTAATAATGGTCGATTTCAACTACCCCACCATTAACTGGGAAAACTACTCATGTACCAAATCTTTTGCTCAATGTTTTCTGGAATTCATAAATTTCATCGCCTTGGATCAACTTATCCACACCTCCACCAGGGGCAGCAATATCCTAGACCTGGTCTTTACAAACTTGGGCGACCGGTGTTCCACACCAGAGGTCAGTTCCTCATTGATCAGATCCGACCACAAGCTAATCACCCTGGACATCCACATCCTGCCCCCACCCCCCATTAGGGAAACCACTATAAAAATTTTCTCCAAAGCCAACTTCACGCTTCTTAAGACCGAAGTGGCAGATGGGCAATAGAGGTACGATTGCTGAATCCTACACAAATGCACTTTATAAGCACTTACATGAGTGCATAGATTGTGCTATCCCTAACAGAACCAAAATGCTATACTCCAAAAAAAGGAAGCCAATCTAGCAGTCCCCTGCCATAAACAAACTCTACAACAGAAGAAAGAAACTGCTGCAAAAAAGAGTAAAATCCCATGAATGGAGGAACTCCCTGGTCAGCCTCAGTAAGAAGCTGAGATCCCTCATAAAATCTTCCAAAGCTAGTTACGAAAACAAAATCACCACTGTTTCTAAAGAAAATCACAAAGCATTCTATAGCTATGTCAAGAGTCTCGATGGCAACACTCAAATCTGCTCTGAGTTACAGCACAATGGGACTATATATACAGAACCAACTGATATTGCCAACATCCTGGCAGATAGGTTCAGTGCTAACTTTACCCCCCTCTCACCCCCTAAAGGGCCCATCTCTATACCGGAAGAATGAAAAGTTCCTGTAATCATGGCTGCACAGATAAAAACCACACTCTCCAAAGCCAAGAACACAGCATTCATGGGACCTGACAACATTCCAGTCTGCATTCTACATGAACTACAGAACGAACTGGCACCGCACCTAAGTACCATGTTCAGTCATAGCCTCACCTCAGGCTTTGTGCCCACTGAATGGTGCACAGTGACGGTTATCCCACTCCAGAAAGGGGGATCCACCATGGACCCTGGGAACTACCACCCCATTAACCTGACGAGCCTGGTCTGCAAGGCTATGGAACGTATCATCATGGAACTTATAAACAAAGACATCGGTAATCTCCTAACTCTGTACCCCACCCAGTTCGGGGTTGTAAAAGGCAGATCATGTTTCCTAAACCTGATAGACTTCTTTGAAGCAGTCACCAAAGCCCTAGATGAGGGTAAGCCAGTTCACAGAGCCTATCTACATATCTCCAAGGCTTTCAACACTATCCCCCACTCTGGAATTATAGATAAACTCACTAAACTAGGTATAAATTCCTATGTCGCAAGATGGGCTGCCAACTGGCTCACTGACAGAACACACACCGTGAAAGTAGCAGACTCCAAATCTGACTTCAGACCAGTGACAAGTGAAGTACCACAGGGTTTAGTCCTGGGTCCTCTCCTCTTTGTTATCTACTTCTGTGATGTACAGGCTAGCACAGAAGGTCTATGGCTAATGAAGTTTGCAGATGACTGCAAACTAGGAGCCATAATCAAAACTCCTAACGATGTGGACATCCTACAAAATCGCCTTACTGAGACAGATGTCTGGTGTCAAAGCCATGGCCTCAAGCTCAATGCCAAAAAGTGCATTGTCATCCCTTTTGGTAAAAACTCAGTACACATGAACTACCACACAGGCTGTAGTCTACTTAACACCGAACGTGTGATAAGAGACCTTGGGACACAGGTAGACAGTAGTCTCTCCTTTGATAATCACATCACCACAGTAGTCAGGAAATCCTTCTATGTGGCACCTCATTACAAAAGGTTTCTCATCCAGGAAAAAAAGAGGTAATTGTTCCCCTCTACTCATCACTCATTAGACCTATTATAGAGTCCATGTACTTCACAAGACATCTACAACAACTGGAAAGGCCGCAGAAATACCTCACAAAGAGGATTACCAGCCTCAAACAGATCTCAAAAAACTCCACATATCGCTTACTCAGAAGCAATCTCTGCCTAACATACAAAGCTATGTCAAACCCAGAGCTGTTGGACATGCCCCACTTAAAGAAATCCCAATCCCTCCGAGCTGCATGCTCTAGGGACCTAAACCTTGTCACCGCAATAAACAGAACATGCTGGAGGGATAGATTCCTATCCCGGAGACTTCCCATACTCTGGAACAAACTACCTATCTATATCAAACAAAGCTCCTTATTAGCATTCTTCTAGAAAAATCTTGATGATTGGATGGGAAATAGGAAATTTACCCCGGGGATCACTTCTGTGGCTCTGCTCGACAGAGGCATAGGAAAATAATTTTCTTGGGTGGCAAAAGCCAGGGTACCTTTTTGGCTAGGCTTATATAGGCCTAGGGCCAATAGCCTAGTACCTACCTATGAACCTATAAACCTATGTGTGTTATGTGTTTGAATTTTAGAAAACAAATACTGATTAAGGAGAATAGAGAATGACCATTTTTCCTTGCATTCTACTAGGAAGCTTGGCTTGTACCCATACTACCTGTTCATGGCATAGAAGATTCTCTCTGATGTTTGTATTTAAAGAATGATGTTTTCCAGTTCAGATGATCCATAGATTTAGTTTAGAAGTATTCATATATCAGAAGCTAACAACTTATTCTCTTGGCAGTGTCTGCCATTTCACTAAATACAGCATAGGGTCTGGTCCCTGTAAACAAAGTGGTAATTTTGAATACACATATATCAGGCTAAGACAAAGCAAAACATTCTAAACATCTGTTTCCATCTAGGTGAAAGGGTTCTTCTGGAACATCTCTGTATGTGGTAGATTAATTGTCATGCTGTTAAGTGCCACCCTAAATGATTTGAACAAGTCTCTGAAAATATGGCAGTTTTGTGTGCATCATCTGGGTAGGTTAGTTATTCAGCCATTTAGTGTTTAGCCCCCCCACACACACACACACACACATGCGCACAAATATTAATGAATATATGGTACAGATGCATAAAGACATCTTGTACCCTATATTCAATATACTTTAGGGACTACCAGGATTAATAGCTACTATCTGCAGTGGCCAACTGTGCTGCAAAGTCCCATTCTCACTTTCTTGAGTAGTATAGAATGACATGTTGTTTTGCATGGTTTGACAGTGCCACAGACCACTACTGAGTTAGTGTCTGATACTGGGCTGCTGCGGCTACTCAGTGACATATGCTGCACAGCAGGTAACTGCCTTAACATTAGCACTCTACAATACCAGTATGAATGATTGCAACTCAGGAACGAACCACAGTCAAGATGCAAGCAACCAGCACAAGGTCATTACCATAATGTGCCTATAGCAGTTGGTGAAGAGGATTAAGGCTGTGAGCTGCTAACAATCTACTTCCTGTGGTACAGGGTTTGCTTCCCTTAGCCATTGTTTGCTTAGTGTTGCCATGAGCAAGTCACTTAATTCTGACAGTCCTTTGGAGAATTTGGGATATACTAAATGATTTCCTGGACTGCATGCCTATAATGACCTTTGTGGTAGCAGGCTTACTTGAACTATAGGGGACTCTGTTGCCAGTAAGGAATTTCCTTCTGTGGTACGGATCTCTATTTATTTTATTAGTGTTAGCATATCACTCGGCACCGCCAAGAGCAGTACAATTCTACAGTTTGCTACTTTTGACGCATATATTATCACCACTGGGACTGCTTGGCCTGCAGTGCTGCTGTCTTGGTGAATGTTACATAACTGAAGTAGTGGGCTCATTAGGTACTAGAAAATACTACATATTTTTTATTTTTTTTTCCAAAGAAAAATGTAGGCAAACTTTTATATAGCTGCTCTGTAGCCCAAGCTTGGAATAAACTTCCCTTATACATACGGTCCATTACCCACCCATCACACTTTAATAAAGAACTCAAACTTCATCTACTTAACACCAATACTTGCCCCTGTCATGACCCAACTTAACCCACCTTCTCCTTTATATGTAATTATCGCTCCCCAGTTCACCTATTAATCCTTTCAAGGCACCTACCTGCTAAGCTCAACTAACAGTACGGGCAAAATTAATAATATTATAAGAATGCATATTTCTCTTTGTAAATAATTGCTATTTATACTTAACTTTGTGCATGCTCTCTAATTTCAATCTTAGACTTGTATTTTCAGATTTCTGTAATTCTTTTATTGTGAAATGTTTTTATACACTGTAAATGTCTTATACTCTGTAAATTGTTTGTAACTGGAGCTTTTCTCCTCGGGTCTCCACTGAAAATGAGCCACAAGCCCAGTTGGACCAAACTGGTTAACAAATGTCAATGTCTAAATAAATAAATAAATTAATACATTTTGTTAAAATGATTGCTGGCCTGGTCCTCAGAGACTTTTCATTCCCAATGCAGGCCAATACATTTCCCATTACATAATTATGCAACATTGCTTTGTATTGTTTTAGGAATCAGAAAGGGCTTTGTATGCCATTCTGCGATACAGGAAACATATGGTTTATGAAGGACACACACACACACACACACACACACACACACACACACACACACACACACACACACACACACACACACACACACACACACACATGCTCTGGCTCACAGGCTTTTGAGTTATATGCCAATATATTCAACCTAAGCATAAAGAATTTTTTTCCCACATTAGTATTCATAAACTGCCTTTTTATCTTTTAGGGAATCTTCAACTTCCAGTTTTCAGTACTCTAGAACATGGAAAGATTTGTATGATTAGGATTGTCGTTGGCTGTAACACTAGAAACCGCTGCTAGGCTTCTCTTAAAATTTAGGATGCTCCAAATTCAAGCATTATCTCTCATGCATACAGTTGATGATTGCTCATAAAATATATGCTTTTCTAACTATCCATCATTACAATGAATCGTCAGTTTGGTTATCACCTCTTGAGAAATGTGAGATCTTATTTATTACACCAAATGTTTCTATGCCTTTACCTAAAAGTTTATTTATGATGTTTACTATTTGATATTTATCATAAAACAGCTGGGTATTCTTACACCTACCCTAAGGCAGATGAAAAATTAGTCTTCAAATATAAACAGATGAAATAACTTAAGTCAGACACTGCACTTGCAATATGGAATTACCTGACTATGGAACATAATATTAAGTATCTTTCTTTGTCTTGCTTTACTTGTAATAACTGTTTGCACTTTAGCCTGCCTTACATAAAAAGTTTGGAGTATTGTTATCTGTCAAAAGTATACCTTCTGTTGGTATTCTGTATTAATTCTTTAATATAATGAAGCAAATAGCTTATATGTTACTATCATAGGATCATAGGATCATAGGAAGTTACTAGGCTATTGGCCCTGAGGCCTTTATAAGCCTAGCCAAGAGTTTAACCCATGTTTAGACAAATTAGCACCCAATGCCCCTGTTCAGCAGGGATACGGGTGGAATCCCGGGGATGTATTTTCTATTTCCCATGCAGTTATCCAGATTGTGCTTAAAAAGTGGTAAAGAGGTACTCTGCTTGATGTGGAGAGGGAATCTATTCTCCAGATGGGGGAGTCTCTGGGACACAAATCTGTCCTGCCAACAAGTCTTGTTGATGTCACAGACCAGGTAGAGGCTGCGCATGCTGGTTACTCGAGTGAAGCTTGACTTGCGGATATGCAGCATTCCCATCAAGGCAGGGTCTGAGATCACCTTGTATGCCAGACAGCAGTCACCTCTGAGGAATCTGTATGAAACTGAGAAGAGGATTAGGGCTTTTAGCATGTGTATGATAAATTTTTGATGCCCTGAATTCTCCTGGTGAGGAAGCTCTGTGATCTCTCCAGCTGCTGCATGTGTTTTGCAAGGTACATGCCAAATGGGGCATTGTATTCAATAACAGACTTTATAAAGGAAGAATTCAGGGATGTTATGACCTCCTTGTCCCTGGATGAGATACCCTTACTTATGAGGTGGACCATGTAGAAAGCTTTCCATACAATGGAACAACATGGTGGTCAAACATCAGGCTGATATCAATCTGGGTGCCCAAATCCCTCATGACTGATTGCATGCTTAGGACACTGTTATTAATGTGGTAATTTGTGGGGACGTCATTCTCCCCAATGGGGATGATGATGCATTTTTGGTATTCAACTTGAGGCCATGTTTCATTTGTTTGGGTGAGACTCTCTTAGAAGATGTCCACGTCACTAAGGGAATTGATGATAGTGTCCAGCTTGCAGTAATCTGCAAACTTGGTCAGCCATAGCCCACTGGTTTTGGCCTGCACCTTAGAAAAGTATATCCCAAATAACAGAGGCCCCAAGACCGAACCCTGGGCTATTCCTCTCAATATGGGTCTACTGCTTGAGGTGGCTTCCCCTATTTTGACTAGGTGGGTTCTAACAGTGAGCCAGTTAGCTACCCATCTAGTAACATACGGATTGATGCCTAGGTGAGAGAGTTTATCTATTATGCCCAACTGCGGAATAGTGTTGAAGGCTTTGACCAGGTCAAGATAGTCGGTGTGCACCATCTTTCCCTCATCCATGGCTTTGGTGACTGTCTAAAAAAAGTCAACCAAATTTAACATACTTGACCTCCCTTTGATGAAGCCAAACTGTAAGGGATTGTATGTTTGGAGGTTTTCAATGTCCTTGTTAATGAGTTCCATGATATTCTGTTCCATGGCCTTGCAGATCAGGTTAGTTAGGCTGATGAGGCTGTAATTGTCTGGATCAGTGGACACTCCACTTTTGTGTAAAGGGATGACAGTGGCTGTCCTCCACTCAGCTGGGACAAAGCCAGTACTCAGGCTTTGGTTGAATAAGGCACGTAATGGTGGTGGAAGTTCCTGCCTGAGTTCATGTAGTATGCAGCTTGGGATGTTATCTAGTCACATGGAGGCTGTATTTTTAGCCTTTGAAAAAGCAGTGATGACCTGATCCCTAGATATAAGGAGAAGGGGGCAGATACTGGGAAAGTCCTGATTTACTGATGGGGGAGACAGAGGAGTGAAATTTTTGCTGAATCTGTCAGCTAGCAAGTTTGCTATAACTGCAGCATTTGTATATGTGGTGTCCTTGACCACCAGTTCTGAACAGATCTGGGTGCTAGCTTTGAGATTGTGGACATATGCAAAGAAGGCCTTATGATTGTCTCTATTAGATGTGGCCAATTTGGACTGAAAGTTTGCTTTGCAGGATTTCATTAGTGCTCTTATTTGCTTGTTCAGGCTAAGGAGAGATTGCTTCCAACTGGGCAGCCACTCTTTCTTGGTCCTGGACAGTAACTTTTTTTCTTTTGTTATACAGTTTATTTATTGTAGATATCCACCAGACAGGGTTACTCTTCCTTGCAGAGGCTGATTTAGTCCTGTCAGGTACTCCTGATTCCATGCATGTATATAAATGTTCGTATAGTGCTTTGCTCTAGTTTTGAATCCTGGTGCCAGTTCCTAGAGAGGGGGAGGGGGCTGTGAAGCAGTTTTTTTACCATCCCTCAGGAGGCTGTCTTCAGCTTTGGAGAAGTTTTTTTGTTTGACCCTAACTAAAAGGGGGTCGGGGAGATGGTGACTTCGACAGTGACCGCTTTATGGTTGATCTTGATAGATTTGAAGAGGGCCAAATAGGCAGATTTGACATCTTGAGTCAGATTTGGGTGCTGGCAGCTAGCTATGATTTGCATAGGGGTCTTGCAATGGTTAACTGCAGCTGGAGTATATCCTTGCTTCATACTCTTTGACCAGCCTGAAGATGTGTATGTCTTTAATATAAATTGAAACTCCACCTTCTTTGGTTTTACTACCCACAGTTGTGGGTCTGAATGTATGATAGGATGAGTAACCAAGTAAGGCCGGGGTGCTCTCTACAGCTTTGGATCAGGTTTCTGTGACTGCACAGATGTCAACATTTTCCAGGGTTAAGAATGCTTGTAATGAGTGCAGTTTCATATTTAGACTCCTAGCGTTTAGCAGCATGACCTTTAATTTGTTTTTGTTGAAATTTTTATGTTGGTAGTTTCAAATCATCGCCTTTTCTAAAAAAAGCACTATGGGGGAGGCAAGAGCCTTTGCCAGAAGCCTGAAGCCCAAGTGAGGCAGATGCAGGCCATCTCTAGAAAGGCATTATGGTCTGTCGATCATATCTTCTGAGGTTGTCAGGTACTGTATTCCCTTGGAATGACACCAGAAACTAAGACAATTTTTAAAGTCAATAATTTCCAGTTTGTACTGAGGCATCATTCTGGGTGAAGGTAGAATGCTGCTTAAGACTAGGGACATACCCACCTGGGACACATATTCAGCAAGTTCAATCATGTGTCTCTTCATATAGTCCAGGGAGGTACATCTCAAGTCATTCACACCAACATGGACTATGACAGAGTCATAACAGTACCTGTTGTTAAGAGACTTGAGTGCGTGCATGATATGATGGATTCTGGCTCCTGACAGACAACTAACCGTGATTTTCTCCTTATCCAGACTGGTGAGAGGCACATATGTGTGTCTCACAATGGAGTCTCATATGACTAATATGTTGAGTTTATGGTTAATCCTAGTGGTTGTGAGACACAGGTGTATGGACTATGCATGGCATGTGGTGTGGAGGGCTGTGGAGATCATGTGTGTTTTTCGCCTCAGAGGTCTCCTTTGTTTGGGCATGTTTTTGTTGAGGACCTCCACATATGTGGGTGTGTGTTGTGTAGGTGTGGATGGAGTTTGAGGTGTAGTGATTGTGTTGACAACCTTCTTAGTGCCAGATATACTGGCTTATGAGGGAGAGAGCATGGACTCTAAGTTCCTAATGTAATTGCATCTCTCTCAAATTTTGTTACTAGGTGGAAGTAGTAGGTTGTTGAATGTGTACATAAGGCAGTTGCTACACTCAGGATGCCCATATCAACCAGACTGGCAGGAGAAACTGTAGAAAATTGTCCATTCATATTTGTCAGAATCTGAGAGAGAGAAAGGCCAGGGAGAGCTAAGGGATAAGACTAAAGCCCAAGTGCTTAAACTAAAACTAAGAGGCTTAGAAAAACACAATTTAAACAGGCTATAAACAAGCAGTAATAAATGCAACAGAAAAGATGCAATTGAACACTTTAGAGAACAAGCCAGAGCATGTAGCAGAAAAGCAAGATAAAGTAAGAGAGTAGGAGGTGCAGCTGAATAAAGTGTTTTTTTGTTTTGTTTTGTTTTTTAATTAAGTGAAAAGGGAGAGAGGAGGAACAGAATAAAATTCAAGGTTAAGGAACTAAGGGGTTTGGCCTTCCCAAATGATCTCTGTATTAGGTAGAATGAACTAATGTGATGGGACTAGGAGGAGCATCCCTTATCAAATTTACAGTGGGGGTGGGCAACAGCAAAAGCCACCAACTTTAAGAACACAACAGCAGTTGGGTGGGAGAAAAAATTCAACCAGATGTCAGCAAATATATAAATGGAGACACAGAAAAGTAAATAATTCAGTCAAACAAATAAAGATAAGCAGTGCAGTACTGTTAATAAAAAAAAATAAAATCAATGCAGTACTGTTTAAGCAAATAAATAAAAAAACAGTGCAGTACTGATAAGCAAATAAATAAAACCAGTGCATTACTGATACAAAACACTAAACAGTTAAAGTGCAAAAAATATACTTATTTAGCAAGTATGTTTAGAAGTTCTTTTGTCTTACTTTACTTTGTCTCCAGATGTGGTTTTATAGAGTGTTTTCCAATTGTATAAAGACTTTTTTATTGTATGTATCCCGTTTAATATCCTGTTTCACTGAGCTTTCTCCTCTGTGATGTAATTCTCCTAAACACTATTATTCTTTCTATCATTCTCATGTATTCATTGTTTAGAACTTTCCTCCTCAAAATACACAGAACATAGATTGTGGTTGGCTAAACATTCTTTATCAACAAATGTAAATGAATGCATAAATAAATATATATGATGTATTCCATACTCTGCTGTAACACATGTGGGTATTAAAGTACTATAGCAGCATTAATAGTGTTCTAACCCCAAATGGCAGGCTCATTTAGTGTGAAAGCTAAAGCATGCTGCATTGTAAAATCTACGCATGGAATGATAAACCTTATCTCAAATATTGCTGGCTTATACATGGTTGAGCTCATATGGTGTCAAGACTGGTACATTGATAGGAGACATCACCACTGTGCCACTCAGTTCTACTATGGAACAGAGGAAGAAGTAAGCTAGTTTTTTGTAAGCAGTCATTTTTAATATCAGGGATGGATATCCTGACTTTGCCTGCTGTAATATATCAACAATTAAATAGATTTTTTGTGGAATCATGTTAATTGCGAAGGAGGCACAGAGTAGCAAGGTATGAAAAGTACAGATAGTTATATCAATGATGCAATAGGTAGCACACTCGCCTTTGATGCTAGAGGAACAGAATGCTGTGAGTTCTATTCATACTCTTTGTGACTGGATTGCTGACACTTTGATGTAGTATTGAGTGAGGGTGCTGCACTCCTGAGTGTTGTCCTTTGAATGAGATGTTATTGCTTTGTTGGTGGTTGCTCAGGTGGATGTCAAAGATCCCACCCATCAAAATGAGTTGGGGAAGTTTTCTGATACCCTGGCCAAATTTCCCCTGGTAATAAAATACCACCTCAGGTGTCCCTTGAAAAGAGCACTAGCTTATTGAGAATAACCCAGTCAACAAAATGATGAATAAAAAATAAACAAATGCAGTGTTTAGTAAGATTAGTAAACAAGGTTACGAGTCATGGGCTTTTTAAATGACATAGAAAAGATCTTGATGTTAGTTTTAATTATTTTTCCAAGATGCTTAGAGAAAACCAGAAGCTGTTGGTATCATTTAAGTATTCTCACTAATGTGTCACATTCATTGCAGATAATTAAGGGTAACAACTGCTACAGGCTTCATTATGTCTGTATAAGTGACTTGATTAGAGTCACACAGTAGGAAAATGGAACGTGAAGGAATCAAACCCTAGATTTTGCTTGCACAAAACACTTTGTCTACTGCGTGGCTAATGAAGTTACTTATGTGACTAATAATGTCACTTATACAGCCTGCACTCCTAAGCCATGAAAACAGGCTTGTATGAAATGGGATTATCCAGTTAATAGTTGATATAAAAAGCAAACAATATGATAAGTTTAAGGAACATTATCAAAAGTAACAAACCATTTGCATCCTTTAGAATAAAAATATTGCCTTATGGGAAGCAACTTTGTTTTGACATTTAAAGGTGTGTATACAGTTATTTAATTTGATAAAATACTTTTCTTTTAAGAATATCATAAATGGAAAACTTATTTTGGTCAGGACACTCCATATTGACTAACAAATCATGCCCTCCAGGCTACCCTGTAGACTCATTTGTTCCCAATGAACAGGAGCGCTATGGTCAATTCATTCCCAAGGGTGATGGTCAAGCTGGCTGAGAAACTAGGGTTTTCTGATTAATCCCAAGCCTCCCCAGCATATTATTGCTCATACCCAAGGGACAGAGTGCAATAGGCCTTCTTGATGTGAGTTTCTATTATTTCTTCAAAGAGGCATTTTATCGAACGCCTCTTCATCGACCCTGAAATCACAAAATTTTAAAATATTGAATGTCCACATAAGCGATTTCTTTCCTTGGAAAAGAAATCGCTTGGCCATCCTTGTCAGTTTACCGTTTTCCCCGCTGTAGTGCAATCTCAGAGTTGGTATATTTAGTAAGGGGATTGTGGGGACATAGCCCCCCACTTTGTAGTGTTTGTGGTTATTTGTTGGTGTTTGTAAGGTAAGCAATTATTTTCCAGTGGAAAGAAATCGCTTATGTGGAGGTTCAATATTTTGAAAGTTCACGATTTTAGGGTCGATGAACGCTTCTTCATGGAAATAACATAGACCCCCTTGATGTATGTCCATTTCTCATTGTATAGTATAATAAATTAGCCTTTCCCCTTGAATACTGCATTCTCCAAACCTGTGTCAGCACTGTTTTTCACCAAGACTATCCCTCACCTGGAAAAGAAGCAAGAAGCCAAACTTCATCATTCTTCTCTCCTACACCAGCTACAATAGTTACTTGAGTCCTAGGCTGAAATCAAGTCACTTGGGTCATAGGTGGGGATTTATCCCTTCAAAACAGCAGGGCTGGTCATAATTGGAATGTTAATGCTTAGCATTTTGAGCAAATATGCATATACACTCCTACACCCCCATACATACACAAATACATGAGCACATCATGCCCACAGACACAGACGTTTATACACACACACACACACACACACACACACACACACACACACACACACACACACGTATGCACAGGCACAAACACATACATACTCATGTGAGTATGCACAACAGTCTTACTAAAACACCTTGATTACAAGTTCTCTGAAGCCAAGTGGGCTGCAGAAATGTCCATAATAGGAAAACAGTGGAAAATGCTTCTTCAGCTACTGTGTAATAAGGACCATTTTGAAGGTATGTGTGCCAGAAATGAACATAACTATAGCAGCTGGAAAACATTTCCTGCCTCCACTTAGATATATAATCACAGCACAAAGCAAGAGTCGAGTCAGAAGACAAATCATTATTGACAAGTTTATTTTCACTTATCTTTACTCTTAAAAGGGAGAGTATCAGTAAACACTCACAAATTTACAACTTCCTTGACAGAAGCATACTTCAGGAGTAATTAGCGATTGTTTCATAGTCTCTATACTGCATACAATTAGAAGAGTGAAGGTTTCTCAATTATAATACAGCACTGACACTTGTAGATTATTTCTTGAGTTTTTTATTCCAGTCAACAGATACCTTTATCACTGACGCTGGCAACATTAGACTACTATTTGTCTTGTCATTTTCTACTACCATTTAGTTGTAAAACCTCACAGGCAAGATAAGCATGTCTTCAAGGGGAAAAAGTAAACATTCCTTTCTCCTTATACAGTTGTTTTTGAGAAAATATTTGAAACATCTGCTCTCTGCTACCTTAAAGAGGACTCAGTGGTGCTGGAGCATATTTTCTTGCTGTCAACATAATAACCACTGCTGACCTCAGAAGGATCAAGTTTCTTTATTTTCAGTCTTGTCTTTCACCATAATGGTAGAATTCTTTAACAGCAGCAAAACAACATCATGTGATAGAGTTTCTAAGAAAAGAGGAAGCGGTGGGTGGGAATGTCAGAGAAACCATTAATCTTACCACTGAAGAAGTTTGAAAGGAACAGAAATTATCTAAGAGCAAATATTCTAGGAATATGTCAGCACTTGAATTTGTGTACTTTCATTTATTTTTCTTATGCTGTGGGAAACATTTTACCTCACGAGCAAACTTTTATCAAAGCCAAAATACTGAGATTACAATGAACATTTGATAGAATTACAGGAGTTAGTAGTCCTAACTTCTGGTTGTTTTGCTTGGGCATTTGAAGTCCTTTTGCAATATTTCATGCTCTCTACGTTTCCCCAAATGCTGCTTAGCATAAAGTCTATGAAAAATGCAAGCTCTGTTTTTGCTTTTACATGTAAAGCTATATGTTAAAACAGTGACATGGTAAATGAGATACAGAGACACCATACACACTTGTGCGGGGCTACTGAACTCTTATTAGATGTCCAGCACCCTTAATTGTGAGTCTGCCACGTATGATAAAGTGTGGTCAGAACATCTCAACTCTCATTGTAAAGTTATTAAAATATTATTGCATGTAGACTTGGGTTATACCCTCAATACATCTGCTGTTTATAAACACTTGTTCTGAAATGTAGGTGACCATTCAAGACCCTACCTCCATTTCCCAAGAGCACTCTCTGGTTAAGTGCCTCCCTTAGAATCAAAATAGAAGCAAATAGAAGCTGTAAGAATCAAACCCTGGATTTCAGGAAGCATCTCATTGCCATAACCCTCTGTGCTAGCTGCCAGACTCCATATTAGAGTAAGGGGAATATTCTAAAGTACTGCATTCTCTGACTCAAAATACCTTCCCCACAACTGCGCGTTCTGTGAGTTATAGATCTTGGAATTTCTCTTTGAACTCTGGCTTTTGGATTGGCACTTATGAAAATGTCTAAAAATGGTATACTTTCATTCATGGACCAGAGCATATCAGACAATTAGAGTGTGTGTAAAGTGTTGTGTAACTATTGAATATAAAGTTCTATTAATATCAGTCTATCAGCTCAGCATACCATTATGAGAGAAATACCTAAATATATGCATAACATTCACATGCATCAACATTATAGATACTTTTATTGCTGTCTCCATTGTCTTAAATCATTGCAAAACCCTTCATGATGTGATGGCAAAGGATGCCAGTAAAGGATGATGCCAGTTCCAGTACATAATGCTGCTGACTTAGGTTCACTAGCATGCAGGTATATGCTGTGTAGTGTGCTACAGACTGACAGCAAGCATGAGAGGACACAGATGTCAATTACCATCCTGTAAGCCATAATGAGCATTGAATTTAAGCTAGTAAGCAGACACAGTGCCCATGTGCAACAACATATTAATGACACCCCTGAGGTATATATTAGCCCAATTCCCTTTGTCCACAATGCATATCACTGTCATGTGTGCGTTGCATGTGCAAGGTTTGGTTCCCTCAGCCACTATTGCCTAACTGTGTGCCTCTGAGCAAGTTATTTAACCAGACACCACTCCCAGGATGAGTCTGAAAAAGGTCTGTGTAGACCAGTGCTCTACCTCAGAATACAAATACAAATCAAATAAAATAAATATTATTATAGGATATTCATATTGAAAGATGAGTTAAATAATAATGCTATATGTATAGAACTTTTGTTCACAGGGGTACAGCCTTCAGTCACCGATTAGTCTAATGTCTCTAGTTGGTGCGCCTGCCCCTTTTTTTCTGTACATAAATCAAACATCTCACCTCATTCCAAGAGTTAAAGTAATTCCTGCGAAAACATCTTCTTCTTACCACTCACCTTTCTTAAACCTCCTTCATATCCACTGAAAGTCATAATTTCTCTCCATCCTCCCCCTTCTTCACTTCAAGTCATCCTCCAAGTCACTCCATTCTTCCCACCTGTAGGACAAATAAAGGGCAAAACAAAGTCATATTGAAGAACCACTTGACCTGGGCTTCTCTGCACAAAGTCCCACAGTTACTGAGTTCCACTGCTGTGCCTAGCTCCCCTTGCATGGTCAAAGCTTAGCATGCTTTTCATAAATCATCTAGTATCCTTGGTGTCTTCACCATCTGTTTGAGTGTGAATTGGTCTGCACCTCCTATTTCCCTCTCTTCTGTTCCCACTCATTTTGGATCACCTCCACTCCCATATATAAATCCACCCTTCTGTGACTTTATCATTCCTCATTTCACCTCACTTAGAACATAGGAACCATTATCTTTTGGTTTTGGAGGTCTTTAAGGGCAATCTGTCCCTGTACTCTTGCCATCTCTCTTCCCTCATCTCCCTTCTCCTTGGACATTTTTCACCAAGGTTCTTTGTACATTGCTTCTTCCAATTGAGTACACACTTGGGAATTAGGCTTGTCTCCATCTCCTCTTATTGAATGAAGTTTTGCTTTCCATTTCCCCTCCTATTCCTCATATGAGATGCTATTATCTTCCTCCTTCGTTGACCTGTTGCACTATGTATTATTGTGACATTGCATGCCTTCACACTTCTTCTTCTCCTTCTCTATGTCCTGCCTCCTAAGGTGCATCTATTCATCCTCCATATAGATGTGGCTGCCCCCCCTCCCATTTATTTAGTCTTCTTATTGTGTCTGCATAAAATCTATGGTGTGACACTAATAAACCCTCTTCTTTCACATAATTCTCATAACTACAGAGTATATCAACATGTCTACTGGCCACTCTTGCTGTAAATGACGTGACTCTGACTCACCGGATCTCTCGTTCTCTCTCTCAATTAACCAAAGTTAAAAAGTCCTCCACTATTTTATCCATATGTCTGCCATCATCAGACCTCTCTTCTATGCTGTTTGCCTTAGAATTCACTCTTTTGTTTAGTGACAATGATATGTTGACCTCCTTAACATCTCTGTTACTGTAAGAATTACCTGCTGTGTGCACTTTGTCACCTTCTGGGTCTTTGCCCCTACTGTCCTTCACCAGATTCATGACCTAGGTTCCCCCTCCACTCCATCTTTACCAAGTTCAGTAATTATAAAATTATTCCTTCATATTATGTTCTCCAGGTCACCCATAATTATACTGACTTTGTCCATCCTGGATTTTATTGCCAGCAACATATGTACATGTTTCTCCATTTTCCTGCCAGCCTCTCCAACTTCAGTCCTTCCTTCTTTAACCTTCTGTCTCCTTTTTCATATACCCCACGATTTCTTGCATGTTCCTTACATCCTCTGCAAAAGCACAGAGTTTCTTTAAAATTACATTATATCTATCTTCCTAGTTGGCCATATTGTCCCCCACACTTCTCTTTTGCTTCACCTTCATTACAACTCTTTTGTATCTTTATTTTTCTAATATATTTTAGATTTATATGTGCATTAAGGCCCTTACTAAATCTTTAGGTCCTACACATCACTGTCCCTTCTTCCCCTTTCCATCAAATGCTTAGCCCCAGCAATTCTGTAATTTATTTATTCAATTTCTCACATGTAACCAACTTCTGCTGTTAAAACTTTTATACCTCCAGACTATTCAGGGAATATTCTGTGCATGCTTCACTTCTCATTTAATGTCATATGCCATCATTTCCACTTTCTCCTCTTCTGTCTGCCTTAAAATAATTTGTTTTTGTGTTCTTGTTTTATATTGTGTTACTTTGTGATCCTTTAATTATATCTTTGTTCATGCTGGGTATTTACTGTTCTATATCTCAACTCTCCCTCCCTTCCTGTGTTCTTGTTTTATATTGTGTTACTTTGCGATACCTTAATTATATCTTTGTTCATGCTGGGTATTTACTGTTCTATATCTCAACTCTCCCTCCTTCACCAGGCATCACCCACCAGTCACAACCACTTCCTCTGTCTCACCCCTCGAGCTGTTCACCCTTCTACTTTCTTCTACTTTTACAGCTCATTTCCTGTTCTCAAATTCTCCCCTGCATATCTACAACCACTCACAAACCCAGCACTTTATTTTGAGCCAAAGCTACACCATCCAACCATACTATTCCACTTGAAAGCGCTCTGCCTGATCAAGCTTTTTTCAAGCAGCCATCTTTCTCAACATCTCCAGACTGCCCCCCACATTTTACTTTTTTTTTATATATAGCTTAATCAAGGCAAAAGAGTTTGAGAAATCGAATGGCTCCAAGTAAATCAGAAATAAAATCAATTAACACTGTTTTTTTTTTGGGGGGGGGCTTTCAATCTCAATTACTTAGTAAATTCACTCCTGGTATGAAGATATAAAAAGTCCAATGCTTGGAAGTCTTTTATATGAAGAGAGATTCTTAATGTCACAGAATATTTGAGATCTGAGGTGAGATGGACCACTTTTGTTCTACTTATTTTACTCTGTCCATTTTGATGTTCATATGGTAAATTCTATACCAATTAAATCATCAGCAGCTAGAAAGCCAAAGTCTTAAAACTTCTGTGACTTGACATTTTGAAGACCTACAAGGGTATTATTTCTGGGTTTAGGTCAATGAGCATTTTCCATGTCACTTAACAGATGAAACAATGCCAGGGAGAATGTTATGCCAGAAAGAAGGCAACCTGTTGTTCAAATATTGTACATTAGTGCCTTTTGGCATGAATGGTAATGTGATTATATTACCTTACAACAATTAGTTAATTGAATTAGTTTTTTGTTGACTACAATAGATAATAGAAGTAAAGTTAAAGTGGGATTTTGATAAACTTGTGATGGCATGTAGGTACCAGAGTACCATATTTGTGAAACAAAAAAGTGGTGCTTTCATTTTTTTCTACACTGTATGAGTTTGGGAGCACTAAATGTGTCCAAGTTCTGCACTGATTTTTAAGAAATATATGCATGACTTCACTAACAGAAAATAAAAAAATGTTTTGAGACAAAAGATTTCAGATTGCAAATCATCGGGTGCAAGGATGTTTTAAAAGTCTCCATGATTTCATGTATTGAGATTGCAAATCATCAGGTGCAACGCTTCATAATTTCTTGGACTGAGACTATAATTTAAAAATGCAGGAAGAGAAAGTCCTTGTAAAATTTTCTTATATATATATATATATATAGAGAGAGAGAGAGAGAGAGAGAGTGCAGTCTAAAAATCCTATGGAGATGTATTTACTACAGACTATGACTGAGGAAAAGGAGGTTAATTTCATAAATTATATACTGCTTAATATTCTACATTTTGATTTAAAACACAACTGTGTAAGTTGAATTTATCATAACAGTAGCTGTTTGAATGATCACTGCTGCAGTTCTACTCCCACCCTCCATCCCCATTGTTTTTGGTGTGTTTTCTATGCCAGTGTGAGGACAGTAATTTTTTTTTCCTTGTTGTTGTTCTTCCAGCAGCCTTTCTCTCTCTCTCTCTGCTGGCAGGAAAGCTCTGAAGGGCTTTGCTCCCAATTTTGTCTTTTAGTCACCTCTGTTCAAACTACCTGACAGGCTGGGCATGTGTAAGGTGCCCTTAAGCTTTGGAAGTTGGCTGGCTGTTATATCCTTGGCAGGATATAACCCATATTGCTAAGACTACTGCAGCAGCTATCATTCAAAAATCTGCTGAGATGGTGAGTTCAATGTATACACGTGTACTTTTATTTTATTTTTATAAGTAGTACTATTGTATTCGTTTTTATCTATATACTTACCTTACTTGTAGTGCTTACAAATGCTTTTATTGACATGACAATCAAAATCTTTCATTATATGGATGAACTGAAAGCTGTGGTTGTATTCCTGTACTGAATCTATTTTACAAGACTTTCAAGTATGATGTTTTAAAATAATATCTACTGAATTGCTATCAGTTTGCTAAGGCTTACTTGTGAGAAACTATGATAGGCTGAGAAGGTGGAATGATCAACAACTTCTTACTATGAAAAATCTAGTCACAGAGGTTGCCTGCATTTTTCTTACTTACATATGTCTTAGCATTACTAGTACAGATATGATGAAGAAAGAGCTGCATATGCATGTCTGCTTCATGTATACATGATCATTTATCAATGATTAAATTGTCAATACCTGATCTATTGACACTTGCAGCAATGGCCATCAAGGATCAACAAAAGGAAAACAAAAATAATGTTTTATTATTTATGGAGGCAAGTTCCCACATGACTTATGCAACCTCTGCATCCTCGGACTTTACTTTTCTAAATCCAAGGCCTCTTTCACTGAGGAAAGTGACATTCCTGACTACAGCAAGCTGGCTGACAAAATATTAGCTCTACAATTAGACACAGCAGTGTTGACCATGCAGTTGTTAGTGGTTTTGATCACAAAGATGTATGACAATTTTAGGGAGTTCTACTTTACTGATTCACATGAGGCAAGATGTAAGGGAGTCTACATGGGCATGTTTTTTCCATTAGCCAAACAAGCACTCTGTGCAATAGTGTATTCAAAATCTGCAGAAGGCGACATTTCCAGCCTTGAGAAACATTATTTTTCAAATCAAATGACCACAACTCTTACATTTTATTAATGATGATCAGTCTTGAAAACAGTATTTTCTGCATATGAGATAACAGACTCTTAGTCCAAAGCTTTCTCTGTTTTCTGTTGTTTTTCTACAACCTTAACTATTTTAGTAATTATATGGTTAGCTCGTTTCTTCCATTTGGCATTCTAAACTGTGGTATTTTCTGTATAAGGCTCTTACCTCCCAAAAATACATTTTTAGAGCATTGCTAAACCTTTTGGCTTTTATACCGTGTGTTGGTATTGTAATGGAGTTCTAATTCCCAACTCTAGTAGACGATATTCAGTTATGGAAGATGAAAATGGCTGCTTTGCAACCTGATGCAGCATACATGCACACTAAGAAAGGGACCCTCTTTTAATAAATATTATTCTTGCTAAAAGAAATATGAGGAGACTTTAGGCAATTGTCTTTCAATAGATCACCGACCTACAGGAGGTGAACAGCAAGATCTTGGAATTAACTGCACTATCTAGCAAAGCTGTCAAGAAAATACATTTCATTTTAAGTTTTATTATTTATGTTTCAGCAATTTTGCTTATATTATTGACTGTTTTTTTTTTTCTTTTCTTTACCTATCAAACATCTTTATTATCTATTCCCCAAAGTATGTTAATGTTAGGTGCATCTCCATTAATACATTATGTCTTCAGCCACCATTTTATTTAAAAACAAAATAAATACCTAGTTTTAACATTAACAATTTCAGACTGCAAGTGCAGTCTGAAGCAGTGATGGTGAACCTTTTGGGTTCGATGTGTCAAAAATTCTGAAAATGCCTAACTTGACTCTTCTGGTGTGCCAACCTTCCCAAAGAAAAATAAATAAATAAAAATTAAAATAAAATAGCATAGCTCTCCATACATCAGGGATAAATCTCAACAGAATCAGGGAAAATCTAGAAATAAGAGACATGGACAGTTTTAAACTACTAGTACTATTAATCTGAGACACTGACAGAAAAAATGAACGTGAATTAGTATACATTTTCTGAAGTAAAATAAGTCTGTAAATCTAATTATTGTCATTATTAAGTTTAAAAAGTTGCCAGTTTTAGGAGAGATTAAGAGGGACAGTTGGGAGGAATGTAAAAACAGCACACGCTTGGAAATGCAGACTACTTGCCTTTTGCAAAAGTGTAACCATGAAGAGAACAATGTCAGAATTGCCCTTTGCAGACTGCATCGAGACAGTAGAGCAGCAGTGTTGGTGAACTGGCTTCTGCCACAAAATATTCGATGCACTTCACATGAGCAATGTATGCAAAAGCAGTGTCTTTGGTAACTCTGGTGTTGGTGAACTCTGGCATGTCACCCAAAACGTTGTGGTGTGTCAGCTTTGACACGTGTCATAGGTTCATCATCACTAGTCTGAAGTATACTTTAATAATACAACCTCCCTTCCGTTTTCCATTTTCATAATAAATGCATGTAGAAGTCAATCCCTTCTGCTGCTTCAGCTCAGTACTATTTCTAATGGTCTCACACTTCCTAAATTCTGTTTTTATTCTCAAAGCCCAGTTTCTTCACCAATGTTCCCTCTTATTTTGGATTTTCTTTCTAGATGTTTTCTCAATTTTGCATGTTATGCTTCTATTCCATTTCTTTTATCCATTGTATCAGATTTCTGTTTTATTTTAGCCTCTGCATGTTTCTTTGCTCACACCTATATCTATACATCTCACAAAATACAAATCTTTTGTCTCAGGAGTAACTAGGGTTACCACCTGTCCCTCTTTGCGAGGGATAGTCCCTTTTTGGGCAATTATGTCCTGCAAAAAAACATACAAAATGACAAATGTCCTGAGATTTTAGGACAAAAAAATATTTCCCATGTTTTCTTTGACAGTAGCATACACTAGTTAGTTTGTATCTGAAACACCTAAATGTTATATGAAACAGCATAAGCAACTCAAATGCTATAAGAATGAGCTTTTATTTGTGGAAAAAGGTGAAGTTATGTACTTTGCACTGGCCGTGGGTATGTTTTGTCCTTCAAAATCTCATGTTTCTACATAAAATGTCCCACTTTGGGCATCTGCAAAGGTGGCAACCCTAGGAGTAACTAGCAATGTAAATCTTATTGCCAGCAGAGTAAGTCCCACTAGTGCTATAAACTTTCTTTATACCATTTTCTTGTATGCCACTGGAACCACAGTCTGTTATCCTTCTACTAACGTATTTGTCTTAGCACACTTCTCAAATTACCTCCTCTATTCCCTGTACAGTTCTGATTTAATCTCACTCTGTCCTCCTTCTTGATGTTTAACAACTTGTGTGTATTATTTACTACACAGGAATATGCTTTCAACTCATGCATTGATTTCATTAATGCTGCCATTCCAGAATTTCTTACTGTTTATCTTCCAGTCTTGGAGTATTTCAGTTGCTGTACTATCAGCCATGCCCTCCCATAATCCTCTGTCCCCATTTAAAATGTACATAGTAAAAGGCTGCATGTGTGTCTACAGGTATCACTACATCCTTCTCCTCCAGAAATCAAACACATGCCATCCTTAACCTCACTTTCCACTAATTATTAAGATAGACAGAGTCTGCATAAATCTGCAATTACCCTTTCTATCACTCCTTCTATCAGTCTCTTCCTCATTGGTTCCAGAAACTGATATAAAATATCCTTCACACGCGCGCACACACACACACACACACACACACACACACACACACACACACACACACACACACACACACACACACACACACACACACACACACACACACACCAAAACTTTTAACTGCATTACATCAGCTTGCATATCTCCTACCATATCAAAGTGATTAAATACAGTCTTAATTTGGACTATTATTATATAGTTTTTTTTTCTCCCAATGTCCATACTATCTTGTTGCAATACTTTGCACCCCATAATAAGTTCATAGATAGGTACTATTGTGGGACATTTTAAGCTTATCCAATTTCCCTTTCAAAAGTGAGCATCAAACTCTGTACCTTGCGTCTATGAAGTACACCTTAACAATTATGATATCTTCCAACCACTAGTATATGCTTCTCATTGTTTTTCCATTACTTCATAATATTTCCTTTCTGAAAGCAATCCAGTACCTAAATGGCACATAACAAAGTCTGGCACATATAATGTTCATAGGTTCATAGGTGTTTACTAGGCTAATGACCACAAAGGCCTTTTTAAGCCTTTTTGTACCAGAATTATTATGTTCAAAAATAGCCACTCTTCCCTCTGGCAGAAATGTACATGCCCTTCAAGAATGGCTTGCTGTAAGCCTATTGACCCATGAGCAAATTTGTGGGGAGCAGAGCTGAGATGGTTGAAATAAACCATTCAGGAAGCCTCTGCATCATTCCGGTAGCTGCTTTGTCAGGACTAGGCAGAAATTGAAGGATCCCTTTGGCTTAGAGCTTTTGCTGGAATTTTCATTTCCTTTAATATTGATGTGTTCACCAGTGACTGGTTAGGTAGGTTATATTGGTTAATAAAATAGATAAATAAATAACTTAAGCTACCTTCTGCAGAGGGTGCAGTTCACTCTTAGTGCAAACAATAAAGGGGTACAGCCGTTGTGTGTAATCCAAAGCCAGATCCTTTAAGGAAGGAAGGGCATTCTTCTTTAAGAATGCCCTCAGCATATGTTCAGCCCTGCATGCATAAACACATTTGCTTATTGCTTACTTATTCCTTAAATTTAAGGCTTTCTGCTGTGTATGTGCACACACCCTATTTCTTACTTGATCCTTAAGTACAGCACTTGCTACTGTGTGTGTGTGGGGGGGGGGGGGTTGGTGTGTAATTGTGCGTGTCTGGGTGTGTGTATGAAATACCCAAGTTAGGGATGGCAAGTTAGCTAATTTCCTAGGTTAGTTAATTTCCTTAGGCACAAACCCTTTACCTTGGTTACAGGAAACAAGAGCCTGAATCCACTACACCAACTACCAAATTGAGTTTTGGTGCATTTTCAGAGAAATGTAAGTTTCAGTGAACTTTCAAGGAACTGTGGGCTTCAGTGTATAGTTTCAGTGCATTTTCAAGGAACTGTGAGCTTCAAAGGAAGAGAAGTTTACTGCTGCTCATGCTAAGTCTGTTTTCAATGTACAACTGTTTTGTTTAGCAAATGATCATAGCAAAACAATTAGCATATTTGCCTTTGATGCAAAAGGCTGTGAGTTTTACCCTCACAGTATGTAGATGGATTGCTGATACTGTGTTGCACTTTGAGGGGGAGGTGTTGGGGATGCTTCAGTCATGAATGTGTTCTGCTTTGGATGAGATGCCTAATAACTATGAACCTGTTGTTGGTTTGCTATCCATTCCCTACTGAAATATCAATAGCTTACCAAATTTTTTTAATGTAACATAGGCAATTTATTGTTCAATGGTAGCAGTCTACTACATTTGTAGATGAAACACTGAAATATAAATGTGTTTGCTAGCAGAAATATCTTCATTAGTTACAGATCTTTAACATGGAATTATCCAGATGATTTTTGCTTCTGTAGGGACAGTGCATATTGACTGATATGGGTGGATTGTAATGACAGAAGTCTGAGTAACCTTTTATGGGTTGAAATGTTCTGAAATGGGCAGTTTTGTCATTGATGTGTCATTTGTTTTGTTTCATTGCTTACTAAAAAATGTTCAAAACTACAAATTTAAAACATGCTCTAAAAGTGAGGCTGTATTATACAAGGAATATAATTTAATATAATCAGGAAAGTGAATCAAAGAATACATGCATGTATGCATGGTCCTTAAAATGTGTATAAGGGGTCTATGGTTTGAAAACAGCCTAAAGGTAAACTTTATCCACATCTGGTCAGATGCATTTTTTTGAATGTGGGTTTCAATGTCATTCAATGAATATGAGTTTCAAGGGCAGAGAAATTTACAGTTAATGTTGTCTGTTTTCATTGTGAGACTGTTTTTTTATTTTTATCATCAAATATCTATCAGTGTTTTTGCTGTAAAATTTGAAATAAAAGTTTTAAATTAAATCCAAATATCTGTAATCATTGTAGAAGTAAAGAAGAAAACAATATGCACACTGAGAGGTTTGAACAGTGTTTATGGTAACTGGGAGAAATAACCATGTAATGGAACATTGGAATGGCTGTGGGGAGAGGGGTGTGCTGTGTGTGTGCACATGGGGAGGGCTTGATCCATTACCCTGCCTAGGAACCAATTTGACCACAATCTGGCTCTGAAATAAATACCTTGTTTCTTTCTTTTTCTTCTTCTTTTTGCGTGCAATCATGTGTCCACATGTGAAAAGTGGTACAGGATGGGAGAAAACTCAGAAGGAGCTACAAAGACCAGAAAGAACCATGGTTATTTTTAAAATTAACAACAACCTTCTAATTGCACAGTAGTACAATGCAGCAGAGAGTTTTGCGGTGGAAAAGGTTTTATTTTTATTTATTTATTTATTTTTGTTTAACTGAACCTGAATAACTGTATTAATAAGAGCAAGTGAATCAGCCAGGACATTGTGGACTACCAGACTTACAGTAAGCATTTTTTAATGTGAATATAACCAGATTTTCCTTTTTAATTTTGGAGAGTGGAAGGGGGCTTGTTGGCTAGACTAGACTAGGCTAGGTGTGGGTGTGTGTGTGTGTGTGTGTGTGTGTGTGTGTGTGTGTGTGTGTGTGTGTGTGTGTGTGTGTGTGTGTGTGTGTGTGTGTGTGTGTATGTGTATTTTGTTAAATATTTTGAAATTGGATAGTTATGTTTTTTTTCTTTGTAGTCTTCTGCCCTCTTTTTGCTTTGGTTGAGTGGGGGTAACCAGCTGGGTTGTGGATTAAAATAACTTGCCTTTTCAATTGCTTATGTTAAATTCTGCCATTAAGACTGGCAAGTGAATATTTGTGTTAATAAATTGGAATATTTTTATCCTTTTTTGGGGGGAGGGTTCCTCAGCTGTGTTGTGGATAAATGTAACTTATCCTTTTAACTTGGTTGGTTTAAATTCCACCCTTAATCTGAATTTGTGTGAATAAATCTGAATATTTATACTTTTGGGGTTTTGGTGGCAGTAACTTTGTCCTTTTCATATTATTTTAAAGGCTGACCAGTGTGCATTTGTGTAAAATTTAATGTTTTGGGTGGGGGGTAGCTAGCTGTGCTTTGAGAATTCATCCCCTTCGTTTGCTCAATTTAAGTCCAGCATTAAGGGCTGGTTACTGTGCATTTGTGTGAAATGAATTGGAATATTTATGTTTTTTTTTCTTAGGGGGTGGCTTGCTGTGTTGCTCATGAAATAACTGCTAGTCAGTTTAAAGTCATGCATTAATGGCTACTATGCACTTGTGTGAAATAAATTTGAATATCGCATGAAACACGTTTGAAACTGTACCCAGTTTTAAAATGTTTTTTATTTGCCTAATATGTTTGGTCTACAAGTTACTCACATATTGTTTGCTTAGCTTATAGTCTGCCTTTACATGACTAGTGTGTATTTGCATAAAATATGCTGCAATCATCTCTCTCTCTTTCTGTCTCTGCCTCTCTCTCTCTCTCTGGGTGCTGTGTTTGTAAAACCAGGTTGAAACTGTTCCTGATTTATCAGAATGGCCCTGAGTTTGCTTCATCTTGATCTGTTCATAATAGAATTCGGGGTCAACTCTCCACATAAGTTATCAAATAGCAAACTACTGGAGATTATAACACATTTCTGACATTTATCTTTAGTCCATGATTCTGGCACTAGTTATTTGTTTGGGACAAGCCTTCTTGTAGGATGTCTGGGTCCTTTGGGGATTTGATCACTGATCCTAGCATTCTCCTTGTTGGCCATTATTTTGTTTCATTTCATGATGATTACTAAAAATAATTGTCATAGAGGAGGTGTTAAAGAAGTGTTAGAAAAAAAATTTCTGTGTGTGTGTGGGGGGGGGGGGGTCAAAAATAATTCTGCTCCAGTTGTCAAATATGCTAGGTATACCATGCGCTAGTCATTGCTTAATGGTTTGAGTTATGAAGGTCATGGATCCGGTCCTTGGGAAGCTTTACTTTTCCTTATTTGTTACTTCAAAAGATACATTTTTAACAGGATCAGGATTTGTATGATCACAGTCAAAATGGCTGCTGTATTTATTTATTGACTTTTGTGTTGGCTGATTGTTTACCATTCAGGCAAATAGAGTGTTTTTCTTTGGGGCTTTCATGGCAGTGATTTTTTTTTTTCATTTTTAGTTTCTTTGGATTTTTATTGGAATGCTAGATATTGTTGTTATGGCAGTGGAGGTTAACTTTGCAGGCTGATGCCTGGCTGGTTTTACTGCTTTATTTTTCTTTGAGGTTCACTATGAGCTGTTGTATTTGGATTTGGTACATCCAACTGATCGGGGCTCTCTTTTTACGCTCTAGGTGTTCTGGCTGAGTAGTACATGCATTAGATTAGGCACTGGTGACAGCTTTGTTGCTTGGATGATTGTATTACTCAAGGTGGCATTCTGACATCTTTAAAACACTTAAGGGGCTTATAGAGAGTTGGTTTGATGCTTGACGAGGTACTCTTCTGAACCCGTTGTTAATCTTGCTCTAGAAGATGCCCCTCCACTAGAGATAATAGTGGGAATTCAAGAGCATTCAAGAATATTTGCAGCTGGACATCCAGTAATGCCCTCTTTCAGTTTTTCACGACTTGTCTCTCCGTTTTCCTGACATGTAATTACATCAAGAAAAGACTAACCTGTCACACTCTTCTCTTGATGAACAATAATTCATTAAGACTGTGACAGGCTAGTGTTCTCTTGCAATAACTACACTAGCAAACCACTCAACTGCCTGATTTTCAAGGATGTCCCTGTTTTGAGTAAAAGTTTACCTCATTCCTTTCAACCCTTCTTAAACTGGTGACTCCTGAAGAGAAGGTGGTGAATTACACTTAATAAACAATGACAATAATTAGAGGTTATAGATTTCTTTTACTTCAATAATGTTTATTAGTATACATTCTCTTATTTTATTAATGTTTCGGGTTCATATTATATGATCAAAAGCTAGAAATAGCGAATGATCTATTATCAAACCCAAATGCATGAAACCACAAAATGTCAAAGGAACGAATCAGTGAATTTACTGATCCAAAAAAAAAAAATCTACAGGCAACATAAAGTGGGGGACTTTGCCCCCCTCACACTCCCCCACCTTAAATATACCAACTCCAAGACTGCACCACATTGAAGGAAACAGCAAAGTCCGGAGAACTGCCCAGCAATTTTTTTCCCTGGGAAAAAATTTGCTGCTCCATTCCTTCGATATTCTGTTGTTTCATGTATTTGGGTTCGACAAATGAGTGTTCGCTATTTCTAGCATTCGCTCATATAATAGGAACCCTAATGTTTCACATTAATAGTACTAATAATTGAAAACTGGCCTTGATAGTTCCTAATAATTTCTAGATATATCCCTGATTCTGTAGAGATTTACCCATGATTTACTGAGAGCTATGAATATAAAACAAATAAATTCACCTTTAACTATCATAACTGACTGGGGTGTCTCTCACTCTGACTTATTTTGGCCAATTAAATCCTCATAAATATTGTAACAGTTAAGAGATATGGGTGGGCTAATAAATCAATAATCCACAGCTGTGTGTGAAATATCAGGATTTACCCATGGATGATGTAGTTTGATCATAACGAAGAAGCCCACGTGATTAAACAAAGCCAACAGTGGGGAAATCCTGATATACCCACAAACAGGAGTGGATTATCGCTTTTATATAATACATTTTTTTAAGAAATGTTACTTCCCTTTCTTAAATAATGCAATTGTATAAGGTCACCTCGGTCGTCTTCCCCATTGTCTTCACTAAACTGATGTACTGCACATGCATATGGGATTTACATTCCCATGCCTGCACAGTACATCAGTGCAGGAGAAGCACCTGAGAAAACCAAATCTCCATTCCAGTTTGCTTAGTTTTTTTAACTATTAAGCAATACACATTTACAGGGACAGCACAAAAATTTGAGAAGGTCGGTAATGTTTCTGTTCATAGCACTCAAATAATCAGAGACATAGTTCAACAGAATCAGGGACAAACCCAGAAAAAATCAGGGACAATCAGGGACATTTGTAAAATATTAATATTATTAACTTGACACATTGGCAGAATAAAAGAATTGTAATTACTATACATTTTGTGAAATAAAAGAAATTTATACCTCTTACTTACTGCCATTATTTATTGAGTATAATTCAACACCATTCCTCTAAGAGTCACCAGTTTTTGAAGGGATTAAGAATGACAGAGCTAAATTTTGGAGTCAAAATCAGAGACATCCCTGGAAATTAGGGACAGTTGAGAGATATGGTTTTAGTTTTGTAGAATGTACCTGATTTTTCTCATATTTTGGTGTGTCCTCCAGTATATATCAATAAAAAATTCAACACAGTAGTTCAGTGGCTGTACTTTTTTCTCTTGGTATATTCTTGATGTACAATGTGCACACAGGTTAGACTGTCCATTCAGTGATCTCATTTTTAAATAGTAATGCATTTTATTGTATAATTACATAATAATTAGTAACATAATTGCAGTATAGCCTATACCTCAGTAAATACGTTAAATCACCACCCAATTAACTTTCACTATATCAAATTAATATCTTTAACATGCAGTAAATCATCCTGATTGTGTTGTTTATTATTACCTTGTCTTATTCTGTTCAGACATGTCCCAAATTCAGTTCGGTGCATTGAAAGTAATTTATACTTAACCAAACTTAAAGTAACTTGCAATACTAATTGGGACCATTGCATAATATTAAGGTATAAAGCTACACATTAGTTTTATGAGGGATAGGTGCTGGCAAACATGCAGTCAGTTTATTAAGAACCTTCAGAGCATGAATCAGGCCCCTTTTTAACTCCTTCATAAAGGTTAAATTAGGTAAGAAAGGGGGGTAGACGAGTAGGTATAAGCTGTTGAAAAAAAAACAGTTATTAGATTTTTTTTCATCTCAGGTTAGGATAATGTTAATGAATAAATTGATATAATTTAAGGATTAAATCCCATAATCACACATTTTAAATTATTTAGAGATATTTAGGTCCATTTTTTGAGAATCATGATCACTGTCCTGATTCAGGTTACTGATGCTCTCTTATCATTTAGTAATTCAGTTACTTTATCTTAATGAATCAAGCATACTAATCATCTTTATTTTCACAGGTTCTTCTTCGCTGTGAGCCCTGAAGGATGGATGGGAACACTCAACACTGGGGTCTCAGGGACTTTTCTCACAGGTGGAAACAGTCCATAACCAAGATAGATTATCATGCAACAAGAGAGGACATCAATTCATTGTCAAAAGTTATCAGTTGACAACCAAACTACAGCCAAAGGAACTTGGTGACAAGCCCAGAAGGATGTCCCCAATCCAGTAATATCTATCACAGAAACTTCAAATCGGATGTCAAAGTAAATTCTGAAAGTTGTATGGTAACAAAGAGAGCACTGAATCAGAGACACCTTTCCCAGAAAGGGGGCAGGCAGCAGATGAATACTTGGAGGAACTTTTAGATTCACTGCCAGAAGAAGGTAGAACTAGAAATGTTGATATGGTTTTAGAAAAAAAAAAACTTTGGTTACAAACATCCTATATTTAGTAGTGCCTTTCAAGGGACACTTCAGCCTAAGTTCAATTTCAAGGCCACATCAACAGCCATGCAAAACCAAGATGCAGAACCAAGATGCAGACCCCTCCACCTTTCAAAATGATATACATATTGAATGATTTGTGTTTAGACTTCTTTTACAATTATTTCATATTACTAATGATATATTCAGCCAGAAGTTTAGTTGATATTTTCATTGTATTACTTACTCTCTTGTTTATACTGTAGCTGGCAAATGGCTACCAGTCCAAGGGTGTGATAAGCTATGGCCTAGGGTTTTTTAATGTAGTTAATTACTTCACAATCCAAAACATCTATTATCTTTATTCAGAAGAAGGTCATGAACAGAAAATCAACCTGCGGGACCATGCTCAAGAGTGGTCATTCCCCTGCCTTAACCCCCCCCTGTATTCCACCTTTATAGTCCAGCAGCCCAGCAGTTAACCTTAGATCAGTTCCTGAATAGTCCAGGGTTAGCTGGGGTTCCAGATTTTATTTTTACTTCAAAGGAGACCATTTTGCTTCCATGCATTCTTTTTTTTTTCTTATTTATATCTACTGCAACATTTTAAAGATCTAGTTTTCATACATATCCTGCTGCTGTTCATTTTACTTTCATCTTTTCCTCACTTGTGGTTCAGCTGTCACCACCATTGTTGTCCCTGTTACCATTCACCTTAATAATTTTACATTTTGTCTCTTTCCTAGCCTTCTGATATACCTCTCCTCCTCTCCTTCACAACCACATTCCAAATAATCTGACTCACACTTCTTCCCAGTAAGACTACGTTGACATTTTTAATAATTTCTATAATCAGATTTTTGTGATTAGCAAGTTCATTTGAAGTTCTTAATCTCTCTAAACCTTTTCTTCATGTAGCGCATTGTGAAAAAAACTCTATATGTGAGATTGCTCCTCACTATGACTTGAATGTGTATATCCTCTCCTTCCCTTTTATTAATCTACATCCATACACCTTATTCAGTTCTTTCAGACTTTCTACTTTTCATCGTATTTTCATCCATTTGCCTATCATGTTGAATATTGCATTTAGTGATAGATTTATACAGCAGCAATTATAACCACACATATTCGCATGTCTATCAGCCTTTCACTGAACTTCTCTATCTTCTAAACTGAACAGAGGGGTTAAAGATATACAAACACTAATATATTCCTAATCTCTCAAGTTCCTAAACCAAAAACCTATGATATTTCTCTGGATCCGAGTACCTCTCTTCAACATCACTCAGGGTCTGTGTATCTCTTTATTCTAACTGATCCTCTGTCTTATTTCAGTCTAGGAACCCCAGACCAAAACACACTGAAAAGGAGGGTCACAATAATTTAAAAAATTAAATCCTTTATTAAGAAAACTGTATTGAGCACTTTCATCCCAAACAAATCCAGGGACTTCATCAGAATACAAAACCATACTCACAAAACATCAGTTAAATACACTATCTCATCACCATAAATTACATCAATCAACAGGTTAAAACAATTAAATAATTAAGAGAAAAAAATCCATTTTATGCATGTGCATCAACTCTGTGCCAATCATGTGAATTAAAATAGCATATAATGTCTAGTACTGCCAAGCCGCTTTTCCCTTCCAGAGGATGCAATGTCATCTTCCCTACCTCCTAATTATGAAAATTTAACTGTGCATATTCTTCAGGGTTAAGTATATTTCTTGAGCAAATATTATATCTATGCCCACTGTATTAGTAAAGGCCTGTAGGGTTTTTTCCTTCACAGGAAGGATTATGCCATTTACATTAATCATCGTAATCATTATAATCCTAATTCCTTCTTTCTTTGTTTCCAACCATTAACAAGAGCTGTCATCCCATTAATATTCAGCTATATTATTCATTATTCTTATTTTATTCATCTCTTGTCTTACCTGTCACCTGGTAACATTGTAAAACTGACACTAATATATCTAGCATTCCTGCTTTTCCCTCATTTATTATCTTTTTCATAGTCTCACCACTAACAACCCTAACTATTAATTAACTTCTCTTTGAACTGAACCTAACATTTCATGTCCCTGTTATTTGACAATTAAATATAGATAGTGTGACCATTTCAACCTACCTGTCCCTAAGAAATCTGAACAATCAGGTCTAACTTTGTGATTAGCATGAGATAACCTGTTTGGAGTATAGATGACAATACCAATGACCAACGTCTTAGCCATATCTAAATCATCTACTACTGCCCACTGCCATATCTACAACTGCCTAATGGCATGACAATCTACTCATACCATAGCTCTCAAATTCTTTGCCCAAGAATCAGAGACAAATTCAAAAACTAAGGATAAACAAAGGCCTCAAACATGGTACAATTTTTAAATATTACTCAAATTTGCTTGCAATTAGAATAACAGGAGTTTTTATTACGATGCATTTTCTGAACAGTAAAAAGCATGAAGCTAGGTGTCTTATATTATTGACTGACCATAATCCTAAGTGATTTACCAAAGAAAAAAATCAAAACAAATTATGACAGACAATACAAAAATATGAGATAAAATCAGGAATCTTCTTTAAACTCAGGGACAGTTGAGAGGTATGAGTTACACTTCTGATTTATCCTTTTACTCTTTTCTGGCACACTCACCCACCAATATTTCACAAACTTATTAGCAATCCCATTACCTCTGTATATCTTCCATTCTCTCCATATTTCCACTCGTTTCTTTCCTCTCCCATGGCTGCCATTATTCATCCTTGTAATACCTTCTACAGTAGTAATTCTATCAACATATGTTAAAACTGTATTATTCATTTTATTAATCTTGATTCTTATACACATTCCTTCACCATAAGCTATAGTTGCTACTACTTTTAAACATTACAAAACTGGATTCCATTTCCCCTTAAATTATGTCATTCCCAAGACACAGTTAAATGAAATTTGCTGATAATATGTAAATGCATAAAAATTACAACGCAGAAAAAATGCAGTCAAACCACTCTGGCACCACTAGGCCATAAGCTTGCTACTTAATATATGAACCTCTTTCAGATCTGTGTTATTTAAATCCTAAAGCAATTTTTTTTATTATCACATATTCATTAAAAGTCAAACAACATAACACATTTATTTCTCTTATTTCAGTGTCTGTTCACTTCTGCTTCAGCTCACTATACACATCATTCTATAATTCTTGTGGGAAAAAAGACACTGGATGTGGTGCAATTTACAAGCATTTACTGAACATTGTAACTCAGATCTGCATCATGCCCTCAACATAAAGTATATTGGAATGTGTCCCACAATCCATTGTGTCAATATATTATCCACTGTCATACAACATGAAATTATTCCTATTTACCAAATATGCATTTTTTCCTGAATTCCATGTGTGATGTCCCCAGCTGCTTAATAACAATACAGTCAGAGAAATAAGATTGACCACTAGTCCCTTTTCAAGTCTAAATGAGATAGCAACATTTTTATACATGCCACTTATGTATTTAATCCTTTTCTTGAGGAGGATGGAGCAGTTCACTTTGACATTTGTGCCCATCTGTCTTAGAGCATCCACTTCTTGCTTCAATTATGATCTTCCCAGGCACCTACAAACACATTAAGTGAAGAAATAGCCATTTTACTGCCCTGCTGGATTCCACACCCAGCTCTGGCCAAAGTAGCTCTCACAGATTTATATCATACATGCTAACAGCTGGATCAAGTTCTGCTTCAGACACTATGAATGGATGACAATTATATCCCTTCCCATCTATTATTTTCACAAGTCGCTCTCCCTTTTGGACATACTTCATAACTCCAGTTCAATTCCCTTTAAGTATAACCTGGTGTTCACTTCTCTGACTCTGCCTTTGTTATTGAAGTATGATGTGTGAGAGTGTTAGAGAGACACAGTGATTAGAAGGGTTATTAATGTGCTTTGTTTTACGGGAGAAATGTTAATGGTCAGTGTGTAGATTGGAATGCAAGCCTTCCCATTTGCCTCAGGAAACAGCACTAATGTCTTCTTGTTTAAGGATTGCTGATACATCTAAGAGATTTGGTCACAGACTCATAGGTGCATAATAAGCTAACAACCACTAGGGCTTTTATAAGCTTAGCAGTGCAACCCACATGTTTCCCACAAGTTACATGTTATAGACATTTATATATCAGGTGATTGTTGTCTATTACATGATTTACTGGCTGCCTCTGTCCATCAGAGAGGTAGGTACCAGACCAGGGGTGAATTTTTGATTTCCCATCAAATGGTCCCAGTTACATTTAGATAGGGTTAGGGAGGGACTTTCCTTCACATGGATGGGGAGCCTATTCTAAAGAATGGGAATTCTTTGAGATACATACCTATCTCTCCAACATGTCCTGTTTTTGTCATAAGCAAAATTTAGGTCTTTAGATCTAACAGTTCTGATGTCGTTAGATTTGGAGATGCCTCAAAGTAATCTGTTGGATTTTGAGTATAGAGCTATGGATTTAAGGCGATCTGCACAAGACATTGTGTTTACGCTATCTATTTTTTTTGTAAGAAATCTTTGCAGATGCTCCAGTTGCTGTATATGTCTGGTCAAGTACATACCAAAGGGGGCATTGTATAAAATGATGGGTGAGATGAGGGCCAAGTACAGTGGTATGATGACTTCCCTGGATCTAGATGACATGCCCTTACTTATCAGTTGGGTAACATAGAAAAATGTCCTAACTATCTTGGACACATGGTTATTATCTACATGTGTTCCCAGATCCCTAAGTAGTGAGTCAAATACTAAGGGTGTTTTATTGATGATGTAGTTTCCTAGGGAGGCCGACTTCACAAAAGGTACTATAATGCATTTCTTGGCACCAAGTTTTAAGACATGGCTTTTGCATCAGTCATTTGTCTGTGTTAGACTCTCTTGTAAGGTGTTTGCATCTGGGGGGATGCTATGATGGCTCCCATTCTGCAATCATCTGCATACCTGGTAAGCAAGAGGCCCTTGACATTGGTCTTGACTTCCAAGAAGTGAATGCAAAGAGGAGTGGGCCAAGCACAGGGCCCTGAGGGACTCCATTGGTGACCATCCTTTTTGTGGAGGTGGTCTCACCGATCCTAACCTTCTGGGTTTTATCCATGAGCAAACTGGTTATCAAGCATGTTATATAGGGGTTTATGTCTAATTTCATAAGTTTGCTAACAATACCAGAGTGAGGTATTATATCAAATATCTTAGCCAGGTCAAGGTAGGCACTATGCACAGTTAACCCTCATATATTGCCTTGGTGTCCTTCTCAAAGATATCCACCAGGTTAAGTAGGCATGACCTTTCTTTGACAAAACCAAACTGGGATGGATCCATTATCTGAAGATCTCCTTTGACTTTGCTGATCATTTCCTTGATAATTCTTTTCAAGGGTTTACATATAAGGGTGTTTAGACTAATGGGTCTGCAGTTACCAGGTTTGTTGATGGTCTGCCCTTATGAAGAGGGATGACCACTGCAATCCTTCATTCTCTTGGCATAAAGCCTATTTTGAGACTGCAGTTAAATAGTGACTCCAGTGGCCCTGATAGGCCATATTTTAGGGTATTGTGGAGGCATCCCTAGATATTGCCTGGAACAGCTGAGGCTGTGTTCTTAGCCTTAGTGAGTGCAACCAGGACATGCTCTCAATTTACAGTCGGCGAGTTATGTTTAAAGGTATTTCTAGGGGGGTGGCTGGGGTGAATTCAGGGTAAAGTTGGAAGAGAATTTGTCGGTCAGCAAATTTATTATATCATCTGACTCAGTGAATGTGGCACCATTAAGCACCAGTTAAGTGCAATGCTGTGTGCTGCCTTTTTAGGTTTCTGATATAGGTGAGGAAGGCCTTACAGTTGTCTTTTACCTGGGAGACTTTCTTACCTCATATTGGCTTTATTGGACTTAATTTCCTCTCTTAGTTTCCTGTTTATTTTGATGAGAAAGTTCTTATCTATATGGGAGTGACACTTCCAGATTTTAGCTATAATATTTTTCCTTTTGTTATGTAACCTGCTTAATTTGAAATGCCACCAGGGTGGCTTGTTTTTGTGTGTTTTGGGTTTACTTCTAGTAGATACAGCATCGTCTATGTAGCCACTGATATGGTTGTACAGAGTTTTTATAAACAATTCTGACTAAACTGCTTTGTTCTCTGAGCTTGGAGGGGCATTGAATTTTAACAAACTGTCACTTAATAACAGCATTTACTGAGGTTACTGAGTTGATTTCAATTTCAAAAGAGCCAACTTTATTACTGGGCCTTACCACTAAGGACATGACATTGGGGAGCACAGCACTTCCTATATTTGTTAAGTATGAGGTCCAATATGTTGGAACCTCTAGTGACTATATGCATTAACTGGTCCAGTGTGTTTGTATTCATGAAGTTCAGGAATCTCTGTGCTCGCATATTTGAAGCCATGTTGGATTCCCAGTCTATAGAGGGTTAATTAATGTCCTCCATGAGTAAGGTGTTAGTTTGGAGGGCGAATCTATTCAGTAGGTCTAAGTATGCAGAATGAGTTTCTTGGGACATAGAGTGTGACCTAAAGCTTGTTAG